>NC_086451.1:369808058-370164058 GCF_028390025.1 Pseudophryne corroboree | reverse complement strand
TTTTTCAAAAACCACTCAGAAATAGTTTTTTTTATCTAATAAAGTTTAGAAATATTTGTAATAATGTATTTAAATATTTTATTTAACAAAAATATACTTAGGCCTCCACCCATCACCCGTGTCTATAGTCCCCTTTGTAAAATCACTTCCCACCCCATCTGCGTTTCTATAGAGGAGGGGACCCGTGTGCAGACTCCGTGTCCGCCGTGCCATTTTTACGGAGTCCCGCACACGCGCTGTAGACTCTGGCACTGTGCAGGAGTCTCTAGTGCTCAGTGCGCTAGCAGCGGCGGTGAAGGCTACTGGAGAGGAGGGGGCCCACACACAGTCACCGATGGACGCCGGAAAGGTAAGTATATAGAAGAAATGGGTGCAGTGTGTGCGGTGTGGGCCCCCTCTGGACCCAGGGGCCCATGTGCACTGCACACACTGCACCATTATAGATACGCCAGTGTCCCACCCCCAACCAAAATAGCCTCCCACTGGAAAAAGATCCCCGGCATTATCAAGCCCCACCCCCCTAGAGGTAATAGATCCCAGTGACAGAGCACCCACCATCACTCCCAGTGTCAATGGGCCCCCACTGTTTGGTCCCCCCCCCCCTTCCCCATCTGTCACTATACTTGCTTTTATTATTTTAAATATAGCCAGCCCCCTAGACAAAAAGTCTTTGTGGGACAGCAATCCCACCCCCCTACCCACACCCAGTGCCAAAATATTACCCCCTCATTACTCCCCCCAACATAGCCCTGCTCCCAGTCCCAGTTCACCCTGCTGCAGCTGATCTCTGCACATTCAGAGGTCAGCATAGTTATGCTGGGGGGGAATATTCCCCTCCTTGCACTTTTAGTTTAGGCGCATGCACCCCAGTGTGATGTTCGCACGGCATTCTGGGGTACGATATTGGGAGTGATGACGGCAAACAGGCCGCAGCAGCAGGAGGAAATCCATTCTATACTTATGCAGTACGTATTTCCGCCATAACAGACATGGGAGCAGCGGGGCATGCTAGACATATAGGATACGACCTGGTCAGGTAACATACTCCTGACATCGGTTGTGTCCCATATGTTAGTGCCAGGCATGTGGTTAAGCATGTCTCTTCCTCGTTGTGTTGTGCTGCCTGCTGCTCCTACTGTGTAAACAGTGTAGCTGGCTGAGATGAAGTGGGCGGAGTGAATTGGAGATGGAATCTGGCGAATCATCTAAATGTAAGCAAATTATTGTCCAGAAACAAAATGGGAATGGAATTTCTGGGGCTTCACACAACCCTATTTCCCAGGTGGCTTCCTTCAAACAGATCCTCTGGGAAGCAATTATTATTATTATTATTATTATTATTATTATTATTATGTGTATAAGGCACCAGAAAAGGTCTGCAACATTGCATAAAGTACAGCAAAACAGAGCATTGCAATGCAGTACAGAATAACGGGGGTCATTCCGACCCGTTCGCACGCAGCGGTTTGTCGCTGTGGTGCGAACGGGTCCAGAATGCGCATGTGCGGCGGCCGCACTGCACGTGCACGGCGTTGCCCGGCGTCAGGGGTCGCCGGGTTACGTTGCGGTTTTACGAAGAAAGCGGTCGCAGAGCCGACCGCAAGAAGATTGACAGAAAGAAGGCGTACCTGGGTGTCACCAGACCGTTGGCAGCTGTTTTCGGGGAGTGGAGAAGAAAACGCAGGCGTGTCCAGGCGAACGGAGGGCGGATGTCAGACGTCAAAGCCGGCCCCAGCATTGCTGAGATTGTCGCACAGGGTAAGTATGTCCAGGGCTAGTCTTGTTTTACTTGAATTTTTTTTAGCTTAGCAGGGCTGCACAAGCAATCGCAGCCCTGCTAAGCTAAAATACACTCCCCCATAGGTGTGGACTAGGGATGAGCGGGTTCGGTTCCTCGGAATCCGAACCCGCCCGAACTTCAGTTTTTTTCACACGGGGCCGAGCGACTCGGATCTTCCCGCCTTGCTCGGTTAACCCGAGCGCGCCCGAACGTCATCATCCCGCTGTCGGATTCTCGCGAGGCTCGGATTCTATCGCGAGACTCGGATTCTATATAAGGAGCCGCGCGTCGCCGCCATTTTCACACGTGCATTGAGATTCATAGGGAGAGGACGTGGCTGGCGTCCTCTCCGTTTATAGAGAAGAGAGTGAGACAGTAGAGAGAGACACAGTAGTAATTTTGGGGAGCATTAGGAGGAGTACTAGTAGTTACTTGCTGAAGTGATAGATAGTGTGACTGTATTATCTGACTTGTGGGGGAGACACTGACAGTGGGGAGCAGTTAGAGTCTGAGAGCAGGACTCTGGAGTACATATAACGTACAGTGCACACTTTTGCTGCCAGAGTGCCACACTGCCATTGTGACCACACTGACCACCAGTATAATATATATTGTGATTGTCTGCTTAGGAGTACTTCTTGCAAGTTGCTGATAGTGTGACCACTGACCAGTGACCTGACCACCAGTTTAATAATCACCACCAGTGAGTTTAATATATATATATATATTGGTGCAAGAGGATGAGGTGTTTGCAAGCGACCACAGGTGTCAAAATTAATAGTATAAAAACCAGGTATTTCTATAAAAGTATATAAAATTTTAATTTCAGAATACAACACACTAAAAGCAAGAGGAGGGTGTATCATAAAATATAAACAATTTTTCAAAAAATGCAGCCTAATCAATAAAAACTGGTATAAAAATGACAGCGGTGAAGTTAAAAGATTAAAACACATATACCAAGATTATTGAAAAGTACGTAAAAATATGAGAAAAATATACAGAGTTTGCAGGATAAAGGTAAAAAAGAGTAAAAATATTGTGAGAGAGGTAGCTTAACTTCAGTAGTGGAGGTATGATCAGAGTAGCACCCAACGCGTTTCGTCCCTCATGGACTTCATCAAGGGGTGGTGAGAGGCTAGAGACAGAACCTATTTATACCTCATGTTTATGGGAGGTATTAACAGCATCACTTCCTGTTTGTAAATTGGTGGATTAATGACATGTAATCAAAATGCATGTATGGGTACATAAACATAGAACTAGTACGATAGAAGGGCCCACTAATATGTTTAGGTGCCAAAACGATGCTTATTATAGCTGAAAAAAGCGTATGTAGTATAAAAACAAGTGAGTCCGTCAACTTCCGGTCCGGACTGGGTGGAACGTCATATCCGCCCCACTTCCGCCCCACTTCCGGCGGCATCAGATCCGTTGTGCGCATGCGCCGGCTGGGCCCCGTGCGGTGGGGATCTCTGGTGCGTGATCACTTCTAAGGGCGGCGGCCATCTTTATGGTTATCATAAACCGGATATAGTCCTGCTGTTGGTGTAGATTGCTGGTCCATTGTCACTTCAGAGGCGGCGGCCATCTTATTGGTTATCAAAAAACGGGGATGTAGTCCTGCTGTGGGTAGGATCCAAGTGCTGCGATCCAGATGCACTAGTGCGCATTGTAAAAGGTTTTAGATGGGTTTGCATACTGATGGGGCGTCTCCCCGAGGGGGTACATAAAAAACGAGAGGGAAAAAAATGTAAACGGATGGTAGTAACAGGCACAAAAGTTATATGACAAGTGAATATGGTTTTAAGAGGGATGATTGATAATTTGGGTGAATATATAACGCTCATAGGGAACATAATATGGAAGCAAATAAGCTATGGAGATAAAGGTGTATATACGCAAACAATATATAGAAAGATATAAAAAATATTATAGATATATATAGGAAATATATAAAAATAAATAAAAATATATATAAATATATAAAAATATAAAAAAAAAAAAAAAATATGTTTATTATAGTGAGTGAGCAGAGATGAGAAATGGATGGGAATGGATGATGGACCTGCTAAAGAGCGGAATCAGCAAGTATTAATTAGGTAGTGCCTTGTGAAAAAAGTGCCAGAGTAATGTGGGCAAGACATCATCCATGAGCTTCCGAGGTGTCCCAAGGATATTCCCATTTTCGCCTTCAGGTTTACAACACCCGGTCTCCCAAGGGGGTCTCCCATCCTTGTACTGGCCGGGCCCAACCTTGCTTAGCTTCCAAGATCGGACGGTGTTGGGCGTCCCCAAGGAGGTATGGTTGTAATGTATAGGGCTGGGTTGGAGGCGGAGTCTCTCGAAAAAGAAATGGATGACATAATGAATTCACAATTGGCATAGAGGATGTGGTATGGGAAAAAACAAAGAGGAGATATAAGGCTCTTAAAATGAGGGAGTGCGAGTTAAAGCGTATATGTGCCATGAGAGTTTAGGGAAGTTTCTAATTTATACATCATGCTCCAGGTATTCTCTGGGAGTCTCCCATCCAGGTACTGGCCAGGACACGAGTGTTAGGATGGGCCCAAACCTGGTGAGTGGTGCAGAAAAGGAACAAAAGGAACAGGAAATCTTACATCACAGGAACGGTGCTATTTCGTACCCTTCGTTGAAGCCATCCGGATGGAGTGTATTCAGTTCGTATATCCAAAACATCTCCCTCCTGGGAAGGAGATTCGAAAGGTCTCCTCCTCTGTCTCCCAGGGCTACCAATTCGATCCCTTTGTACGTTAGTGCCTCTGGATCCGAGTTATGGCAGAGGTTAAAGTGTTTGGATACTGCATGGGTGAGGACTTTGTTCTTGATATTCCTGACGTGTTCCTGGATGCGTAGTTTAAGGGGTCGCTTGGTTTTCCCGATGTATTTTATTTTACAGGAGCACTCCAGGAGGTAGATTACCGATGGAGTATTACAATTGATGAATTGTTTAATACGATATTCCTTATTTGTTTTGCCATTGTGGAATGATTTCCTGTTCGGATTGAGGTACCTGCAAATACTGCATCGACCACACTTGAAGCTTCCTACACATTTCGGCATCATGCTTACGACTTCTGGATTCCTCAGCATACTTGGGGCTATTAGGTCCTTTAGACTCCTGGATTTGCGAAAAACCATCTTAGGCTCTTTTGTGAGGTAGTCTTTGAGTATAGGGTCCATGAGTAAGATATTCCAGTGCTTCTTGAGGACCTCCTTAATGAGGTTCTCATGTCTGCTATACGTGGTGATAAATTTGACTGTTTCCTCCTTGATGTCCTTAGGTTTGTACTTAAGAAGGTCCCTCCTTTCTAAAGCTTTGGTCTTGATGGTAGCATCTTCTAGGAGTCGGGACGGGTACCCCTTTTCCTTAAACCTTCCTTTGTATACTTCCAGTTGTTGATCTCTGTCCTCCGATTTCTTGCAATTCCGTGCTATCCTGCTAAATTGGGAGAGGGGGATGTTGTCCTTCCATTGTTGCCGGTGATTGCTTCTATAGTGAACATAGCTATTCATATCCACCTTCTTAATGTAATTGCTTGTGATGATTTCCTCTCCTGAGTGTGTTAGGACAAGATCCAGGAATTCGATTCGTTCTGTATTCTCATTGGCAGTAAACTTGAGGTTCATGGCGTTGTCCGAAATGTAAGTTAAAAATTCTTTAAAACTCGACTGGTCTCCCTCCCAAATAATTAAAATATCATCTATATAATGTTTGTAAAAAATGATATTCTGTTGGTATGGGTGGTTGATAAAAATGTATTCATTCTCCCATTGCCCCATGAACAGGTTGGCAAAGCTAGGTGCGAAGATAGTGCCCATGGCTGTTCCACATGTTTGAAGATAAAACCCATCTAAAAATGTAAAATAATTATGTTTGAGTATAAAATTAATGAGCTCGCATAAAAATTGTCTATGATCTTCTGTAATCTGGGGGTCCGAAATTAGAAAATTGTTGCATGCCATGACGCCCTTTTCATGCTCTATGCAGGTGTATAGAGATTGCACATCAATTGTGGCCCACCTGTAGGTATCCTTCCATTGTAGTGGTTCCAAAAGGTTCAGGACAGATGTAGTATCCTTAAGAAAAGCCGGCAGTTTCATAACATATTTTCTCAGAAATATGTCAACATATTCTGACAGATGTGAAGTCAGGGAGTCAATACCTGCCACTATTGGCCTGCCAGGGGGGTTGTCCAAAGATTTGTGCACTTTTGGGAGGAAGTAAAATATGGGGGTAGTGGGGTTGGAATTTAGGAGATACTGGAATTCATCCTTCGTCAGTACCTCTTTTCTGAAGGCCTTCAAAAGCATAAGTCTCAGTTCTTCTACGAATGTTTCCTTTGGGTCACTTGGCAATGGGACATACGAGGACCGGTCACCCAGTAGTCTGAGTGCTTCTGTAACATAGGCTTCTCTGTCCATGATAACCAACCCCCCCCCTTTATCAGCCGGTTTTATAACAATGTTTTTATTTTCTTGTAGGTGTTTGATGGCTTCCGTCTCCCTATTTGAGAGGTTCTTCTCCTTTATAGATGAAATGTTTGTATCCAGTAGATCCTTCTTAACTAGCTCATAGAAAAGGCCCACATTGTGACCCTTAGATTCCAAAGGGTAAAATTTGGAAGTGGGTTTCAAGCCCGATTTCGATTGTTCGTAGTTCTGTATTACCGCATCCTCTTTTTTCAAAAAGTGACGTTTAAGGGTGATTTTCCTTATGAATTTGTTCAAATCAATAAAGACATCGAACTTATTCATACCCTTCGTAGGTGCAAAGGAAAGGCCTTTGTTGAGAAGTGTAGTCTCATGGTTCGTCAAGGTGTGGCTGGAAAGGTTGAAAATGCCTTTTGGTCTAGCTGATTCTAGACGAGATTTCGTCTTTTGTAAAGTCTTTTCCCTCCTGCCTCCACGGCATCCTCTTCGTCTTCTAATCTTCTTTTGCGAGGTGAAGTGTTTTTGGTGTTTTTCATTCTTACGGGTGTCTTCGTTGTATTTCGGAGGTGGTGGTTCGTACCTGGTGATAAAAAAAGCTCCTCAGAAGTGGAGTCTAGTCTCTGTAACGCTGTGAATTTATTGGTTGTTTTGAGGTTGTGAAAGTCCTGCGTCTCTTTGGTAGTGAGTCTAGTGCCTCTGGGTTTGCTAGGGACAGTTTTCCAATACTCCCTTCTTGTTTTGGGAGCTGGCTGTCCCCCTCCAGAGAAACGACTCCAATTCTTTACCATGTTATTTTCATAGTCGTGTCTGTCTCTAGCGAATTTCCTTTCTTTATTTCTGATTACCTCATCTTCTATACGTTCCAGCTTTTTATTAAGAACCTTCTCATTAATCCTGAAGTCCTCCTTGTCTTTGTGTACTTCCATTTTAGTCTCAGCCTCTTTTATTTGAACTTCTAGGTCTGAGGTGATGCGTTTTTTCTCTGTAATAAGTAGTTTCATGAGATTAATTGAGCAGTTGTGCAGGGTTTTATCCCATTCTTGTAGGAAATCTTGGTTCTCTTTTCCAAAGGTGGGCTGTTTTGTAATCCTTAAGCCCCTCGGGACCCTGTTGACACTGACGTAGTGTTCTAAACCCCTGATGTCCCACCATGCTTTAACTTCCTTGGTTAACAGTCTCTCAATGTTCCAAAACATGTCATCCAAGTCGTTATTGGGGGGTTCAGTTTCGGGGATAGTAGTCTCATTGAAAATCTTTTGGCACACATTACTCCTTTTGTTAGTGCGTTCATTTATTCCAAACATACTGTGTTCGATACTGTTTCACTCCAGGCAGCTGGAAGCAATAATACCAAAAACAAAGATGTGTACAAAAAGAAGCTGGCAGCGCCACAGATAGTATCAAAGGTGTAAACAACAATATTAGGAGAAAGGTATTCTGAAATGATTACCGATGGATATATATGTTACCTGGAGGACACTCCCTATAGGCTATTAGGGCGTCAGCTTAAAAACCTCAAAAAACGTATAGACACTGGTATATATGCCTAGAAGTTACAAATTGGTGCAAGAGGATGAGGTGTTTGCAAGCGACCACAGGTGTCAAAATTAATAGTATAAAAACCAGGTATTTCTATAAAAGTATATACAATTTTAATTTCAGAATACAACACACTAAAAGCAAGAGGAGGGTGTATCATAAAATATAAACAATTTTTCAAAAAATGCTGCCTAATCAATAAAAACTGGTATAAAAATGACAGCGGTGAAGTTAAAAGATTAAAACACATATACCAAGATTATTGAAAAGTACGTAAAAATATGAGAAAAATATACAGAGTTTGCAGGATAAAGGTAAAAAAGAGTAAAAATATTGTGAGAGAGGTAGCTTAACTTCAGTAGTGGAGGTATGATCAGAGTAGCACCCAACGCGTTTCGTCCCTCATGGACTTCATCAAGGGGTGGTGAGAGGCTAGAGACAGAACCTATTTATACCTCATGTTTATGGGAGGTATTAACAGCATCACTTCCTGTTTGTAAATTGGTGGATTAATGACATGTAATCAAAATGCATGTATGGGTACATAAACATAGAACTAGTACGATAGAAGGGCCCACTAATATGTTTAGGTGCCAAAACGATGCTTATTATGGCTGAAAAAAGCGTATGTAGTATAAAAACAAGTGAGTCCGTCAACTTCCGGTCCGGACTGGGTGGAACGTCATATCCGCCCCACTTCCGCCCCACTTCCGGCGGCATCAGATCCGTTGTGCGCATGCGCCGGCTGGGCCCCGTGCGGTGGGGATCTCTGGTGCGTGATCACTTCTAAGGGCGGCGGCCATCTTTATGGTTATCATAAACCGGCGCATGCGCACAACGGATCTGATGCCGCCGGAAGTGGGGCGGAAGTGGGGCGGATATGACGTTCCACCCAGTCCGGACCGGAAGTTGACGGACTCACTTGTTTTTATACTACATACGCTTTTTTCAGCTATAATAAGCATCGTTTTGGCACCTAAACATATTAGTGGGCCCTTCTATCGTACTAGTTCTATGTTTATGTACCCATACATGCATTTTGATTACATGTCATTAATCCACCAATTTACAAACAGGAAGTGATGCTGTTAATACCTCCCATAAACATGAGGTATAAATAGGTTCTGTCTCTAGCCTCTCACCACCCCTTGATGAAGTCCATGAGGGACGAAACGCGTTGGGTGCTACTCTGATCATACCTCCACTACTGAAGTTAAGCTACCTCTCTCACAATATTTTTACTCTTTTTTACCTTTATCCTGCAAACTCTGTATATTTTTCTCATATTTTTACGTACTTTTCAATAATCTTGGTATATGTGTTTTAATCTTTTAACTTCACCGCTGTCATTTTTATACCAGTTTTTATTGATTAGGCTGCATTTTTTGAAAAATTGTTTATATTTTATGATACACCCTCCTCTTGCTTTTAGTGTGTTGTATTCTGAAATTAAAATTTTATATACTTTTATAGAAATACCTGGTTTTTATACTATTAATTTTGACACCTGTGGTCGCTTGCAAACACCTCATCCTCTTGCACCAATTTGTAACTTCTAGGCATATATACCAGTGTCTATACGTTTTTTGAGGTTTTTAAGCTGACGCCCTAATAGCCTATAGGGAGTGTCCTCCAGGTAACATATATATCCATCGGTAATCATTTCAGAATACCTTTCTCCTAATATTGTTGTTTACACCTTTGATACTATCTGTGGCGCTGCCAGCTTCTTTTTGTACATATATATATATATATATATATATATATAATTGTATATAATATATATATAATATTGTATACCACCTACCCGTGGTTTTTTTTTTTCTTTCTTCTTTATACATACTACTATAGTAGCTTACTGTAGCAGTCTGCGGTGCTGCTGAGCTGACAGTGTCCAGCAGGTCCGTCATCAGTCATTACATAATAAATATATATACCTGTCCGGCTGCAGTACTAGTGATATTATATATATATATATATATATATTGATTTCATCTCATTATCATCCAGTCTATATTAGCAGCAGACACAGTACGGTAGTCCACGGCTGTAGCTACCTCTGTGTCGGCAGTCGCTCGTCCATCCATAATTGTATACCACCTAACCGTGGTTTTTTTTTTTTCTTTCTTCTTTATACATACTACTATAGTAGCTTACTGTAGCAGTTGCGGTGCTGCTGAGCTGACAGTGTCCAGCAGGTCCGTCATCAGTCATTACATAATAAATATATATACCTGTCCGGCTGCAGTACTAGTGTGATATTATATATATATATATTGATTTCATCTCATTATCATCCAGTCTATATTAGCAGCAGACACAGTACGGTAGTCCACGGCTGTAGCTACCTCTGTGTCGGCAGTCGCTCGTCCATCCATAATTGTATACCACCTACCCGTGTTTTTTTTTTTTCTTTCTTCTTTATACATACTACTATAGTAGCTTACTGTAGCAGTCTGCGGTGCTGCTGAGCTGACAGTGTCCAGCAGGTCTGTCATCAGTCATTACATAATAAATATATATACCTGTCCGGCTGCAGTACTAGTGATATTATATATATATATATATTGATTTCATCTCATTATCATCCAGTCTATATTAGCAGCAGACACAGTACGGTAGTCCACGGCTGTAGCTACCTCTGTGTCGGCAGTCGCTCGTCCATCCATAATTGTATACCACCTAACCGTGGTTTTTTTTTTTTCTTTCTTCTTTATACATACTACTATAGTAGCTTACTGTAGCAGTTGCGGTGCTGCTGAGCTGACAGTGTCCAGCAGGTCCGTCATCAGTCATTACATAATAAATATATATACCTGTCCGGCTGCAGTACTAGTGTGATATTATATATATATATATTGATTTCATCTCATTATCATCCAGTCTATATTAGCAGCAGACACAGTACGGTAGTCCACGGCTGTAGCTACCTCTGTGTCGGCAGTCGCTCGTCCATCCATAATTGTATACCACCTACCCGTGTTTTTTCTTTTTCTTTCTTCTTTATACATACTACTATAGTAGCTTACTGTAGCAGTCTGCGGTGCTGCTGAGCTGACAGTGTCCAGCAGGTCCGTCATCAGTCATTACATAATAAATATATATACCTGTCCGGCTGCAGTACTAGTGATATTATATATATATATATTGATTTCATCTCATTATCATCCAGTCTATATTAGCAGCAGACACAGTACGGTAGTCCACGGCTGTAGCTACCTCTGTGTCGGCAGTCGCTCGTCCATCCATAATTGTATACCACCTAACCGTGGTTTTTTTTTTTCTTTCTTCTTTATACATACTACTATAGTAGCTTACTGTAGCAGTCTGCGGTGCTGCTGAGCTGACAGTGTCCAGCAGGTCCGTCATCAGTCATTACATAATAAATCTATCTACCTGTCCGGCTGCAGTACTAGTGTGATATTATATATATATATATATTGATTTCATCTCATTATCATCCAGTCTATATTAGCAGCAGACACAGTACGGTAGTCCACGGCTGTAGCTACCTCTGTGTCGGCAGTCGCTCGTCCATCCATAATTGTATACCACCTACCCGTGTTTTTTTTTTTCTTTCTTCTTTATACATACTACTATAGTAGCTTACTGTAGCAGTCTGCGGTGCTGCTGAGCTGACAGTGTCCAGCAGGTCCGTCATCAGTCATTACATAATAAATATATCTACCTGTCCGGCTGCAGTACTAGTGTGATATAATATATATTGATTTCATCTCATTATCATCCAGTCTATATTAGCAGCAGACACAGTACGGTAGTCCACGGCTGTAGCTACCTCTGTGTCGGCAGTCGCTCGTCCATCCATAATTGTATACCACCTACCCGTGTTTTTTTTTTTTCTTCTTTATACATACTACTATAGTAGCTTACTGTAGCAGTCTGCGGTGCTGCTGAGCTGACAGTATCCAGCAGGTCCGTCATCAGTCATTACTTAATAAATATATATACCTGTCCGGCTGCAGTACTAGTGATATTATATATATATTGATTTCATCTCATTATCATCCAGTCTATATTAGCAGCAGACACAGTACGGTAGTCCACGGCTGTAGCTACCTCTGTGTCTTTTAGTTGTGCCTATTAAAATATGGAGAACAAAAATGTTGAGGTTCCAAAATTAGGGAAAGATCAAGATCCACTTCCACCTCGTGCTGAAGCTGCTGCCACTAGTCATGGCCGAGACGATGAAATGCCAGCAACGTCGTCTGCCAAGGCCGATGCCCAATGTCATAGTACAGAGCATGTAAAATCCAAAACACAAAATATCAGTAAAAAAAGGACTCCAAAATCTAAAATAAAATTGTCGGAGGAGAAGCGTAAACTTGCCAATATGCCATTTACCACACGGAGTGGCAAGGAACGGCTGAGGCCCTGGCCTATGTTCATGGCTAGTGGTTCAGCTTCACATGAGGATGGAAGCACTCAGCCTCTCGCTAGAAAACTGAAAAGACTCAAGCTGGCAAAAGCACCGCAAAGAACTGTGCGTTCTTCGAAATCCCAAATCCACAAGGAGAGTCCAATTGTGTCGGTTGCGATGCCTGACCTTCCCAACACTGGACGTGAAGAGCATGCGCCTTCCACCATTTGCACGCCCCCTGCAAGTGCTGGAAGGAGCACCCGCAGTCCAGTTCCTGATAGTCAGATTGAAGATGTCAGTGTTGAAGTACACCAGGATGAGGAGGATATGGGTGTTGCTGGCGCTGGGGAGGAAATTGACAAGGAGGATTCTGATGGTGAGGTGGTTTGTTTAAGTCAGGCACCCGGGGAGACACCTGTTGTCCGTGGGAGGAATAGGGCCGTTGACATGCCTGGTGAAAATACCAAAAAAATCAGCTCTTCGGTGTGGAAGTATTTCACCAGAAATGCGGACAACATTTGTCAAGCCGTGTGTTGCCTTTGTCAAGCTGTAATAAGTAGGGGTAAGGACGTTAACCCCCTCGGAACATCCTCCCTTATACGTCACCTGCAGCGCATTCATAATAAGTCAGTGACAAGTTCAAAAACTTTGGGTGACAGCGGAAGCAGTCCACTGACCAGTAAATCCCTTCCTCTTGTAACCAAGCTCACGCAAACCACCCCACCAACTCCCTCAGTGTCAATTTCCTCGTTCCCCAGGAATGCCAATAGTCCTGCAGGCCATGTCACTGGCAATTCTGACGAGTCCTCTCCTGCCTGGGATTCCTCAGATGCATCCTTGCGTGTAACGCCTACTGCTGCTGGCGCTGCTGTTGTTGCTGCTGGGAGTCGATGGTCATCCCAGAGGGGAATTCGTAAGCCCACTTTTACTACTTCCACCAAGCAATTGACTGTCCAACAGTCCTTTGCGAGGAAGATGAAATATCACAGCAGTCATCCTGTTGCAAAGCGGATAACTGAGGCCTTGACAACTATGTTGGTGTTAGACGTGCGTCCGGTATCCGCCGTTAGTTCACAGGGAACTAGACAATTTCTTGAGGTAGTGTGCCCCCGTTACCAAATACCATCTAGGTTCCACTTCTCTAGGCAGGCGATACCGAGAATGTACACGGACGTCAGAAAAAGACTCACCAGTGTCCTAAAAAATGCAGTTGTACCCAATGTCCACTTAACCACGGACATGTGGACAAGTGGAGCAGGGCAGGGTCAGGACTATATGACTGTGACAGCCCACTGGGTAGATGTATGGACTCCCGCCGCAAGAACAGCAGCGGCGGCACCAGTAGCAGCATCTCGCAAACGCCAACTCTTTCCTAGGCAGGCTACGCTTTGTATCACCGGTTTCCAGAATACGCACACAGCTGAAAACCTCTTACGGCAACTGAGGAAGATCATCGCAGAATGGCTTACCCCAATTGGACTCTCCTGTGGATTTGTGGCATCGGACAACGCCAGCAATATTGTGTGTGCATTAAATATGGGCAAATTCCAGCACGTCCCATGTTTTGCACATACCTTGAATTTGGTGGTGCAGAATTTTTTAAAAAACGACAGGGGCGTGCAAGAGATGCTGTCGGTGGCCAGAAGAATTGCGGGACACTTTCGGCGTACAGGCACCACGTACAGAAGACTAGAGCACCACCAAAAACGCCTGAACCTGCCCTGCCATCATCTGAAGCAAGAAGTGGTAACGAGGTGGAATTCAACCCTCTATATGCTTCAGAGGTTGGAGGAGCAGCAAAAGGCCATTCAAGCCTATACAATTGAGCACGATATAGGAGGTGGAATGTACCTGTCTCAGGCGCAGTGGAGAATGATTTCAACGTTGTGCAAGGTTCTGCAACCTTTTGAACTTGCCACACGTGAAGTCAGTTCAGACACTGCCAGCCTGAGTCAGGTCATTCCCCTCATCAGGCTTTTGCAGAAGAAGCTGGAGGCATTGAAGGAGGAGCTAAAAGGGAGCGATTCCGCTAGGCATGTGGGACTTGTGGATGGAGCCCTTAATTCGCTTAACAAGGATTCACGGGTGGTCAATCTGTTGAAATCAGAGCACTACATTTGGCCACCGTGCTCGATCCTAGATTTAAAACCTACCTTGGATCTCTCTTTCCGGCAGACACAAGTCTGCTGGGGTTCAAAGACCTGCTGGTGACAAAATTGTCAAGTCAAGCGGAACGCGACCTGTCAACATCTCCTCCTTCACATTCTCCCGCAACTGGGGGTGCGAGGAAAAGGCTCAGAATTCCGAGCCCACCCGCTGGCGGTGATGCAGGGCAGTCTGGAGCGACTGCTGATGCTGACATCTGGTCCGGACTGAAGGACCTGACAACGATTACGGACATGTCGTCTACTGTCACTGCATATGATTCTCTCACCATTGAAAGAATGGTGGAGGATTATATGAGTGACCGCATCCAAGTAGGCACGTCAGACAGTCCGTACTTATACTGGCAGGAAAAAGAGGCAATTTGGAGGCCCTTGCACAAACTGGCTTTATTCTACCTAAGTTGCCCTCCCACAAGTGTGTACTCCGAAAGAGTGTTTAGTGCCGCCGCTCACCTTGTCAGCAATCTGCGTACGAGGTTACTTCCAGAAAATGTGGAGAAGATGATGTTCATTAAAATGAATTATAATCAATTCCTCCGTGGAGACATTGACCAGCAGCAATTGCCTCCACAAAGTACACAGGAAGCTGAGATGGTGGATTCCAGTGGGGACGAATTGATAATCTGTGAGGAGCGGGATGTACACGGTGATATATCGGAGGATGATGATGAGGTGGACATCTTGCCTCTGTAGAGCCAGTTTGTGCAAGGAGAGATTAATTGCTTCTTTTCCGGTGGGGGTCCAAACCAACCCGTCATTTCAGTCACAGTCGTGTGGCAGACCCTGTCACTGAAATGATGGGTTGGTTAAAGTGTGCATGTCCTGTTTATACAACATAAGGGTGGGTGGGAGGGCCCAAGGACAATTCCATCTTGCACCTCTTTTTTCTTTCATTTTTATTTGCATCATGTGCTGTTTGGGGAGTGTTTTTTGGAAGGGCCATCCTGCGTGACACTGCAGTGCCACTCCTAGATGGGCCAGGTGTTTGTGTCGGCCACTAGGGTCGCTTAGCTTACTCACACAGCTACCTCATTGCGCCTCTTTTTTTCTTCTTTGCGTCATGTGCTTTTTGGGGAGTGTTTTTTGGAAGGGCCATCCTGCGTGACACTGCAGTGCCACTCCTAGATGGGCCAGGTGTTTGTGTCGGCCACTAGGGTCGCTTATCTTACTCACACAGCTACCTCATTGCGCCTCTTTTTTTCTTCTTTGCGTCATGTGCTGTTTGGGGAGTGTTTTTTGGAAGGGCCATCCTGCGTGACACTGCAGTGCCACTCCTAGATGGGCCAGGTGTTTGTGTCGGCCACTAGGGTCGCTTAGCTTACTCACACAGCTACCTCATTGCGCCTCTTTTTTTCTTCTTTGCGTCATGTGCTGTTTGGGGAGTGTTTTTTGGAAGGGCCATCCTGCGTGACACTGCAGTGCCACTCCTAGATGGGCCAGTTGTTTGTGTCGGCCACTAGGGTCGCTTAGCTTACTCACACAGCTACCTCATTGCGCCTCTTTTTTTCTTTGCGTCATGTGCTGTTTGGGGAGTGTTTTTTGGAAGGGCCATCCTGCGTGACACTGCAGTGCCACTCCTAGATGGGCCAGGTGTTTGTGTCGGCCACTAGGGTCGCTTATCTTACTCACACAGCTACCTCATTGCGCCTCTTTTTTTCTTCTTTGCGTCATGTGCTGTTTGGGGAGTGTTTTTTGGAAGGGCCATCCTGCGTGACACTGCAGTGCCACTCCTAGATGGGCCAGGTGTTTGTGTCGGCCACTAGGGTCGCTTAGCTTACTCACACAGCTACCTCATTGCGCCTCTTTTTTTCTTTGCGTCATGTGCTGTTTGGGGAGTGTTTTTTGGAAGGGCCATCCTGCGTGACACTGCAGTGCCACTCCTAGATGGGCCAGGTGTTTGTGTCGGCCACTAGGGTCGCTTATCTTACTCACACAGCTACCTCATTGCGCCTCTTTTTTTCTTCTTTGCGTCATGTGCTGTTTGGGGAGGGTTTTTTGGAAGGGCCATCCTGCGTGACACTGCAGTGCCACTCCTAGATGGGCCAGGTGTTTGTGTCGGCCACTAGGGTCGCTTAGCTTACTCACACAGCTACCTCATTGCGCCTCTTTTTTTCTTTGCGTCATGTGCTGTTTGGGGAGTGTTTTTTGGAAGGGCCATCCTGCGTGACACTGCAGTGCCACTCCTAGATGGGCCAGGTGTTTGTGTCGGCCACTAGGGTCGCTTATCTTACTCACACAGCTACCTCATTGCGCCTCTTTTTTTCTTCTTTGCGTCATGTGCTGTTTGGGGAGTGTTTTTTGGAAGGGCCATCCTGCGTGACACTGCAGTGCCACTCCTAGATGGGCCAGGTGTTTGTGTCGGCCACTAGGGTCGCTTAGCTTACTCACACAGCTACCTCATTGCGCCTCTTTTTTTCTTTGCGTCATGTGCTGTTTGGGGAGGGTTTTTTGGAAGGGCCATCCTGCGTGACACTGCAGTGCCACTCTTAGATGGGCCAGGTGTTTGTGTCGGCCACTAGGGTCGCTTAGCTTAGTCATTCAGCGACCTCGGTGCAAATTTTAGGACTAAAAATAATATTGTGAGGTGTGAGGTATTCAGAATAGACTGAAAATGAGTGGAAATTATGGTTTTTGAGGTTAATAATACTTTGGGATCAAAATGACCCCCACATTCTATGACTTAAGCTGTTTATTAGGGTTTTTTGAAAAAAACACCCGAATCCAAAACACACCCGAATCCAACAAAAAAAATTCGGTGAGGTTTTGCCAAAACGCGGTCGAACCCAAAACACGGCCGCGGAACCGAACCCAAAACCAAAACACAAAACCCGAAAAATTTCAAGTGCACATCCCTAGTGTGGACTAGATGATCGCAGCAGCAGCAAAAAGTTGCTGGCTGAGATCAACTCGGAATGACCACCAACATACAGCTCCAAATAGCAGAACACACAGCAACTAACTAAAGGTGAGATGTATCAAACTTTAGAGAGAAGAATTTGTCCATAGCAACAAATCAGCTTCAGGGGCAAACGCAGGATTTCTAGAGGGGGGTTTCCAAATGCAATCCACAATCTCCCGCTCTGCGGAATATTGGAGCAAGTGCGGGGATCTGGAGAAGCTGTGGAAGAACCTATTATTGACCCTGGACATATATGTGCCCATTGGTCTGTTTATGAACTGGATAGTGTATGGAGTACTGCAATGAACAAGGAGATTTATGGTAAGAACTTACCTTTGTTAAATTTCTTTCTGCGAAGTACACTGGGTTCCACAGGGATAACATCGGGTGTAGAGTTGAACCTGATCCGAGTCACCAACAGGCTAAAAGCTTTGACTGTTCCCAAGATGCACAGCGCCGCCTCCTCTATAACCCCACCTCCGTGCACAGGAGCTCAGTTTTGTTAACCAGTCCAGTGCAGTAGCAGACGACAACCGTTAGTGGCCACATACACCACATACTCACGACAGGAGAAGGTGTCAGCAGCTAATGCCATACAAACCCAAAAAAGCTAAGTGCCTTAGGGTGGGCGCCCAGTGGAACCCTGTGTACCTTGCAGAAAGAGATTTAACAAAGGTAAGTTCTTGCCATAAATCTCCTTTTCTGCAGCGGGGTACACTGGGGTTCCACAGGGACAACATCGGGGATGTCTTACAACAGTTCTTCATGGGAGGGGACGCACTGTAGTGGGCACAAGAACCCAGCGTCCAAAGGAGGCGTCCAAAGGAGGCATCCTGGGAGGCGGAAGTATCGAAGGTATAGAACCTTACGAACGTGTTCACTAAGGACCACGAAGCCGCCTTGCACAATTGTTAAAGGGTTGCACCACGGCGGGCCGCCCAAGAAGGTCCAACAGACCAAGTAGAATGGGCCTTGATGGTAGCAAGAGCTGGAAGGCCAGCTTGTACATAAGCATGTTCAATCACCATTCTAATCCATCTGGCCAAGGTCTGCTTGTTAGCAGGCCAGCCACGTTTGTGAAAACCAAAAAAGACAAAGAGGGAATCAGATCTCCTAAGAGAAGCTGTCCTCTTCACATAAATACGGAGAGCCCGTACCACATCCAAAGATCGCTCTTTGGAGGATAAACCTGGAGATGTAAAGGTTGGAACCACAATCTCTTGGTTAAGGTGGAAAGATGACACCACCTTAGGTAGATAACCAGGGCGAGTTCTAAGAACCGCACGGTCACGATTAAAAATCAGAAAGGGTGACCGACAGGACAAGTCACCCAAGTCTGAAACCCGTCTAGCAGAGGCAATAGCCAGCAGAAACAAGACCTTAAGAGTAAGCCATTTAAGGTCCACAGACTAAAGAGGTTCAAACGGACACTCTTGTAAGGCCTTCAGAACAACCAACAAATCCCAAGGAGCCACAGGCGGGACATAGGGAGGTTGAATACGTAAAACACCCTGAATCAATGTATGAACATCAGGCAGAGTCGCAATTTTTCTCTGAAACCATATCGACAAGGCATATGAACCTTGAGGGAGGCCAGAAGAATGCCTAAGTCCAGGCCCTGTTGCAGAAAAGCCAAGAGTTTGGCAGTACTGAACTTGTATGCATCATAATTGTTAGTTGCACACTTAAGCAAAATAAGAATTCCAGACCCTATGATTAATCAGAACAGAAGCCGGTTTACGGGCCTTCAACGTAGTTTGAATGACCGCCTCCTAAAAACCTTTCTCCCTCAGTACGGAAGCTTTAAGAGCCACGCCGTCAAAACCAGCCGGGCAAAATCCTGGTAGACACAAGGGCCCTGAACGAGGAGGACTGGGCGCTGCGGAAGCAGAAGAGGATGCTTTATCGAGAGACCCTGCAGGTCTGAGAACCAATGCCGTCTGGGCCACAACGGAGCGATTAGAAGTAGTATTCCTCCTTCTTGCTTGAACTTCCTTATCACCCTGGGCAGAAGTGACACCAGAGGGAACACGAAGACCGGAACCTTGTGATTGTGTCGAGACGCCTTCAGGTCTACATCTGGTAGTTCCTACTGGTCCACTAGGAGTTGAAAGGCCTCCGGATGCAGGCTCCACTCTCTGGCGTGTACGACCTGACGACTGAGGAAGTCCGCTTCCCAGTTCAGGACCCCCGGAATGAACACTGCCGATATGGCTGGCAGATGGCGTTCCGTCCAACGAAGAATCTTTGACACTTCTATCAGTGCTTTGCGGCTTCGGGTGCCACCCTGATGATTTATGTACGCCACCGTAGTGGCGTTGTCTGACTGTTCTTGAACAGGCCTGTTCTGTACCAGAGGCAGGGCTAGTGTCAACGCATTGAACACTGCCTGCAATTCCAGAATGTTTATCGGGAGGAGAGATTCCTCCCTGGTCCACCGACCCTGAAGAGAGTGTTGTTCCAACACCACGCCCCAACCCCGCAGACTGGTATCCGTCGTCAGAAGGACCCAGTTGGAGATCCAGAATGGACGACCCATGCTCAATTGTTGATCCTGCAACCACCAGGTCTGTGACAGACGGACCACCGGAGTCAAGGATATCATGTGAGACCTGATCCGGTGAGGCAGGCCATCCCACTCGGAGAGACTTAACCTCTGCAGAGGGCGGGAATGAAATTGAGCGTACTCCACCATGTCGAAAGCCAACACCATAAGCCCTAGTACTTGCATTGCCGAGTGTATTGACACACGTGGGCGAGAGAGGAAGCATCTTATCTTGTCCTGAAGCTTCAAGACCTTCTCCGGAGACAAAAACAACCGCTGTTTGTGAGTGTCCAATAGTGCTCCCAGGTGCACCATGCTCTGAAGACTTCTTCCAGTTGATGAGCCACCCGTGGGCTTGCAGGAATTGGACCGTCCATTCCAGATGACGAAGGAGAACCTCTGGAGAGTTCGCCAGGATCAACAAGTCGTCGAGATATGGTCGGATCCTGATACCTTTTTTTTTTGTATAATCTGTATTTCTCTGACGTCCTAGTGGATGCTGGGAACTCCGTAAGGACCATGGGGAATAACGGCTCCGCAGGAGACTGGGCACAACTAAAGAAAGCTTTAGGACTACCTGGTGTGCACTGGCTCCTCCCTCTATGACCCTCCTCCAGACCTCAGTTAGAATTTTGTGCCCGGCTGAGCTGGATGCACACTAGGGGCTCTCCTGAGCTCTTAGAAAAAGAAAGTTTATTTTAGGTTTTTTATTTTCAGTGAGATCTGCTGGCAACAGACTCACTGCTACGAGGGACTAAGGGGAGAGAAGCGAACCTACCTGCTTGCAGCTAGCTTGGGCTTCTAGGCTACTGGACACCATTAGCTCCAGAGGGATCGAACACAGGCCCAGCCTCGGTCGTCCGGTCCCGGAGCCGCGTCGCCGTCCCCCTTACAGAGCCCAGGGCCGGCGCCACTATTAGGCAGCTGCCTATGGGTGCTGGCCACTGGAGGGCGGCATGCTCCACTTAGATCTATTTTACAAAAAAAAATATATTTTTCTATGTAAGCCCGGGGGCGGCTGCGGCGAGTATCTAGTCTGCCACCAACGGCAGTGTATTGGTTTTCCTGCAGCTGCTCCATGTCGCTAATAGACGGAGCTGCGGCCTGGGTACGAGAGAGCAAGTCAGGAGACGGGCTCCACACAGACAGCCTAGACGTCAACGCTAACATGCCGTGCGCTTGTATACAAGTTGATGACTCACCCTGTGTTGGGCCCGTCTCCTGACTTGCTCTCTCATACCCGCAGCCCCGTCTAGTTCTGCTAGAGACATGGAGTAGGGGCAGGGCTGTCGGCATTATGCGGAGGAGAGTCAGACTCAGAGGCGTCATTAGTAAGGATTGCAGCCGTTTTATCCCCGCCTCCGTCCTAGACAGCAATTCAAGTTCTCCCCTCTGGCTACCATCGACGATCCCTCCCCCTAACATTATCATTATTACTGCTGCCGGAAGCCCCAAGATGAGGGCAGAAGGGTGACGCTGTGGATGGTGATGTCTACTGCATCCGAAAGGCGAGAATGCACTGCTGTAACGCCAGGTTAGAACACACAGTTACACCCCCCAGTGTCTCCCTATCCCCTCTCTGCCGCCCGGCGTCTCCCTATCCCCTCCCTGCCGCCCCACGTCTACTTATCCCCTCCCTTCCGCCCGCGTCTCCCTATCCCCTCCCTGCCGTCCCGCATCTCCCTATCCCCTCCCTGCCGCCCGGCATCTCCCTATCCCCTCCCTGCTGCCCGACGTCTCCCTACCCCCCTCTCTGCTGCCCCGCGTCTCCGTACCCCTTCCCTGCTGCCCCGCGTCTCCCTATCCCCTCCCTTCCGCCCGCGTCTCCCTATCACCTTCCTGCCGTACCACATCTCCCTATCCCTTCCCTGTCGCTCCGCATTTCCCTATTCCCTCCCTGCAGCTTCGCGTCTCCTTATCCCCTGCCTGCAGCCCAGCGTCTCCCTATCCCATACCTGCAGCCCGGCGTCTCTCTATCATCCTGCGTCTCCCTATCCCCTACCTGCAGCCCGGCGTCTCCCTATCCCCTCCCTGCAGCCTGGCATCTCCCTATCATCCTGCGTCTCCCTATCCCCTACCTGCAGCCTGGCGTCTCCCTATCATCCTGCGTCTCCCTATCCCCTCCCTGCAGCCCGGCGTCTCTCTATCATCCTGCATCTCCCTATCCCCTACCTGCAGCCCGGCGTCTCCCTATCCCCTCCCTGCAGCCTGGCGTCTCCCTATCATCCTGCGTCTCCCTATCCCCTCCCTGCAGCCCGGCAGAAATTTTGCCTAGGGCACCGAGAAACCTTGCACCGGCCCTGACAGAGCCAGAAGCAAGAAGAGGGTCCTGGAAATCGGCGGCAGAAGACTTCGGTCTTCATCAAGGTAGCGCACAGCACTGCAGCTGTGCGCCATTGCTTCCCATGCACACCTCACACTCCGTTCACTAATGGGTGCAGGGCGCTGGGGGGGGGGGCTCCCTGGGCTGCAATATTGAGTACCTTGGCTGGCAAATAACACATAATATAGTCATAGAGACTATATATGTGATAAATACCCCTGCCAGATATACATAGAAAAAAGCGGGAGAAGTTAGCCGAAAAAGGGGCGGGGCTATCTCCCTCAGCACACTGGCGCCATTTTCCCACACAGCTCCGCTGGAAGGATCGCTCCCAGGCTCTCCCCTGCAGTTTCCAGACTACATAGGGTAAAAAAGAGAGGGGGGGCACTAAATTTAGGCGCAATATTGTGTATACAAGCAGCTATTGGGAAAAATCACTCAGTTATAGTGTTAATCCCTGTGTTATATAGCGCTGTTGGTGTGTGCTGGCATACTCTCTCTCTGTCTCCCCAAAGGGCTTTGTGGGGTCCTGTCCTCAGTCAGAGCATTCCCTGTGTGTGTGCGGTGTGTCGGTACGGCTGTGTCGACATGTTTGATGAGGAGGCTTATGTGGAGGCGGAGCAGGTGCCGATAAATGTGATGTCACCCCCTGTCGGGTCGACACCTGAGTGGATGGTTATGTGGAAGGAATTACGCGACAGTGTCGACTCCTTACATAAAAGGTTTGACGACATAGCAGATGTGGGACAGCCGGCTTCTCAGCCTGTGCCTGCCCAGACGTCTCTAAAGCCATCAGGGGCTCTAAAACGCCCGCTACCTCAGATGGCAGACACAGATGTCGACACGGATACTGACTCCAGTGTCGACGATGATGAGACTAGTGTACATTCCAATAGAGCCACCCGTTACATGATTACGGCAATGAAAAATGTGTTGCATATTTCTGATATTACCCCAGGTACCACAAAAAAGTGTATTATGTTTGGGGAGAAAAAACTACCAGTGGTTTTTCCCCCATCTGATGAATTAAATGAAGTGTGTGAAGAGCGTGGGCTTCCCCCGATAAGAAACTGGTAATTTCTAAAAAGTTACTAATGGCGTATCCTTTCCCGCCAGAGGACAGGTCACGTTGGGAGACATCCCCTAGGGTGGATAAAGCGCTCACACGTCTGTCAAAAAAGGTGGCACTACCGTCTCCGGACACGGCCGCCCTAAAGGAGCCTGCAGATAGAAAGCAGGAGGCTATCCTGAAGTCTGTATATACACACTCAGGTATTATACTGAGACCGGCTATTGCTTCAGCATGGATGTGCAGTGCTGCAGCTGCGTGGTCAGATTCCCTGTCGGAAAACATTGATACCCTAGACATGGACACTATATTGCTAACCGTAGAGCATATTAAAGACGCTGTCTTGTACATGAGAGATGCACAGAGGGATATTTGCCGGCTGGCATCTAAAATAAACGCAATGTCCATTTCTGCCAGGAGAGGATTGTGGAGTACCCCTCCTTCAACAAGGACGGGGTTACTATTCCACAATGTTTGTGGTACCGAAACCGGACGGTTCGGTGAGACCCATTTTAAATTTAAAATCCTTGAACACTTATATAAGAAGGTTCAAGTTCAAGATGGAATCGCTCAGGGTGGTGATTGCAAGCCTGGACGAGGGGGATTCCATGGTATCACTGGACATCAAGGATGCTTACCTGCATGTCCCCATTTACCCTCCTCACCAGGAGTACCTCAGATTTGTGGTACAGGACTGTCATTACCAATTCCAGACGTTGCCGTTTGGTCTGTCCACGGCACCGAGGGTATTTACCAAGGTAATGGCCGAAATGATGATACTCCTTCGGAGAAAGGGAGTTTTAATTATCCCGTACTTGGACGATCTCCTTATAAAGGCGAGGTCCAGGGAACAGTTGTTGATCGGTGTAGCACTAGCTCGGGAAGTGCTACAACAGCACGGCTGGATCCTGAATATTCCAAAGTCGCAGCTGGTTCCTACAACGCGTCTACTGTTCCTGGGGATGGTTCTGGACACAGAACAGAAAAAAGTATTTCTCCCGGAGGAGAAGGCCAAGGAGTTGTCATCTCTAGTCAGAGACCTCCTAAAACCAAAACAGGTGTCGGTGCACCACTGCACGCGAGTCCTGGGAAAGATGGTGGCTTCTTACGAAGCAATTCCATTCGGAAGGTTCCATGCAAGGATCTTTCAGTGGGATCTGTTGGACAAGTGGTCCGGATCGCATCTTCAGATGCATGGGCTGATAACCCTGTCTCCAAGGACCAGGGTGTCGCTGTTGTGGTGGCTGCAGAGTGCTCATCTTCTAGAGGGCCGCAGATTCGACATACAGGACTGGGTCCTGGTGACCACGGATGCCAGCCTTCGAGGTTGGGGGGCAGTCACACAGGGAAGAAACTTCCAGGGACTATGGACAAGTCAGGAGACTTCCCTACACATAAATATTCTGGAACTAAGGGCCATTTACAATGCCCTAAGTCAGGCAAGACCCCTGCTTCAACACCAGCCGGTGCTGATCCAGTCAGACAACATCACGGCGGTCGCCCATGTAAACCGACAGGGCGGCACAAGAAGCAGGATGGCAATGGCAGAAGCCACAAGGATTCTCCGATGGGCGGAAAATCATGTGTTAGCACTGTCAGCAGTGTTCATTCCCGGAGTGGACAACTGGGAAGCAGACTTTCTCAGCAGACACGACCTCCACCCGGGAGAGTGGGGACTTCATCCAGAAGTCTTCCAAATGATTGTACACCGGTGGGAAAGGCCACAGGTGGACATGATGGCGTCCCGCCTCAACAAATAGCTAAAAAGATATTGCGCCAGGTCAAGGGACCCTCAGGCGATAGCTGTGGACGCTCTGGTAACACCGTGGGTGTACCGGTCGGTGTATGTGTTCCCTCCTCTGCCTCTCATACCCAAGGTACTGAGACTAATAAGAAGGAGAGGAGTAAGAACTATACTCATTGTTCCGGATTGGCCAAGAAGAGCTTGGTACCCAGAACTTCAAGAAATGATCTCAGAGGACCCATGGCCTCTGCCGCTCAGACAGGACCTGCTGCAGCAGGGGCCCTGTCTGTTCCAAGACTTACCGCAGCTGCGTTTGACGGCATGGCGGTTGAACGCCGGATCCTGAAGGAAAAGGGCATTCCGGAGGAAGTTATCCCTACGCTTATTAAAGCTAGGAAAGAAGTGACCGCAAACCATTATCACCGCATATGGCGGAAATATGTTGCATGCTGTGAGGCCAGGAAGGCCCCAACGGAGGAATTTCAGCTAGGTCGATTTCTGCACTTCCTACAGTCAGGGGTGACTATGGGCCTAAAATTGGGTTCCATTAAGGTCCAGATTTCGGCTCTATCGATTTTCTTCCAAAAAGAACTGGCTTCACATCCTGAAGTTCAGACATTTGTTAAGGGAGTGCTGCATATTCAGCCCCCTTTTGTGCCCCCAGTGGCACCTTGGGATCTCAACGTGGTGTTGGATTTCCTAAAGTCGCATTGGTTTGAACCACTTAAAACCGTGGAACTAAAATATCTCACGTGGAAAGTGGTCATGCTGTTAACCTTGGCTTCGGCCAGGCGTGTGTCAGAATTGGCGGCTTTGTCTTGTAAAAGCCCTTATCTGATTTTCCATATGGATAGGGCGGAATTGAGGACTCGTCCCCAATTTCTCCCAAAGGTGGTTTCAGCGTTTTATTTGAACCAGCCTATTGTGGTGCCTGTGGCTACTCGTGACTTGGAGGACTCCAAGTTGCTGGACGTAGTCCGGGCCCTAAAAATCTATGTTTCCAGGACAGCTGGAGTCAGAAAGACTGACTCGCTATTTATCCTGCGTGCGCCCAACAAGTTGGGTGCGCCTGCTTCAAAGCAGACTATTGTTCGCTGGATCTGTAGCACGATTCAACTTGCACATTCTGCGGCTGGACTGCCGCATCCTAAATCTGTAAAAGCCCATTCCACGAGGAAGGTGGGCTCTTCTTGGGCGGCTGCCCGAGGGGTATCGGCTTTACAACTTTGCCGAGCAGCTACTTGGTCGGGGTCAAACACATTTGCTAAATTCTACAAGTTTGATACCCTGGCTGAGGAGGACCTAGAGTTCGCTCATTCGGTGCTGCAGAGTCATCCGCACTCTCCCGCCTGTTTGGGAGCTTTGGTATAATCCCCATGGTCCTTACGGAGTTCCCAGCATCCACTAGGACGTCAGAGAAAATAAGATTTTATTCACCGGTAAATCTATTTCTCGTAGTCCGTAGTGGATGCTGGGCGCCCGTCCCAAGTGCGGATTGTCTGCAATACTTGTATATAGTTATTGTTTCACTAAAGGGTTATTGTTGAGCCATCTGTTGAGAGGCTCAGTTATATTTCATACTGTTAACTGGGTATAGTATCACGAGTTATACGGTGTGATTGGTGTGGCTGGTTTGAGTCTTACCCGGGATTCAAAATCCTTTCCTTATTGTGTCAGCTCTTCCGGGCACAGTATCCTAACTGAGGTCTGGAGGAGGGTCATAGAGGGAGGAGCCAGTGCACACCAGGTAGTCCTAAAGCTTTCTTTAGTTGTGCCCAGTCTCCTGCGGAGCCGCTATTCCCCATGGTCCTTACGGAGTTCCCAGCATCCACTACGGACTACGAGAAATAGATTTACCGGTGAGTAAAATCTTATTTTATTGAAGATAATACAGCAATAATCCAATAAAAAATATAAAACATATCATTGAACATTGTAATATAACATTATACAGCAGTATATATTGAGCCAGCGAAAAATGTTCAATCTCACAATCAATAACTGTATCAATAAAGATTCAAAATAAAAAGGAAACAGAGAAAAGAGAAAGTAATAGAGATGAGCGCCGGAAATTTTTCGGGTTTTGTGTTTTGGTTTTGGGTTCGGTTCCGCGGCCATGTTTTGGGTTCGACCGCGTTTTGGCAAAACCTCACCGAATTTTTTTTGTCGGATTCGGGTGTGTTTTGGATTCGGGTGTTTTTTTCAAAAAACCCTAAAAAACAGCTTAAATCATAGAATTTGGGGGTCATTTTGATCCCAAAGTATTATTAACCTCAAAAACCATAATTTACACTCATTTTCAGTCTATTCTGAATACCTCACACCTCACAATATTATTTTTAGTCCTAAAATTTGCACCTAGGTCGCTGGATGACTAAGCTAAGCGACCCTAGTGGCCGACACAAACACCGGGCCCATCTAGGAGTGTCACTGCAGTGTCACGCAGGATGTCCCTTCCAAAAAACCCTCCCCAAACAGCACATGACGCAAAGAAAAAAAGAGGCGCAATGAGGTAGCTGTGTGAGTAAGATAAGCGACCCTAGTGGCCGACACAAACACCGGGCCCATCTAGGAGTGTCACTGCAGTGTCACGCAGGATGTCCCTTCCAAAAAACCCTCCCCAAACAGCACATGACGCAAAGAAAAAAAGAGGCGCAATGAGGTAGCTGTGTGAGTAAGATAAGCGACCCTAGTGGCCGACACAAACACCGGGCCCATCTAGGAGTTGCACTGCAGTGTCACGCAGGATGTCCCTTCCAAAAAACCCTCCCCAAACAGCACATGACGCAAAGAAAAAAAGAGGCGCAATGAGGTAGCTGTGTGAGTAAGATAAGCGACCCTAGTGGCCGACACAAACACCGGGCCCATCTAGGAGTGTCACTGCAGTGTCACGCAGGATGTCCCTTCCAAAAAACCCTCCCCAAACAGCACATGACGCAAAGAAAAATTAAAGAAAAAAGAGGTGCAAGATGGAATTGTCCTTGGGCCCTCCCACCCACCCTTATGTTGTATAAACAGGACATGCACACTTTAACCAACCCATCATTTCAGTGACAGGGTCTGCCACACGACTGTGACTGAAATGACGGGTTGGTTTGGACCCCCACCAAAAAAGAAGCAATTAATCTCTCCTTGCACAAACTGGCTCTACAGAGGCAAGATGTCCACCTCATCATCATCCTCCGATATATCACCGTGTACATCCCCCTCCTCACAGATTATCAATTCGTCCCCACTGGAATCCACCATCTCAGCTCCCTGTGTACTTTGTGGAGGCAATTGCTGCTGGTCAATGTCTCCACGGAGGAATTGATTATAATTCATTTTAATGAGCATCATCTTCTCCACATTTTCTGGATGTAACCTCGTACGCCGATTGCTGACAAGGTGAGCGGCGGCACTAAACACTCTTTCGGAGTACACACTTGTGGGAGGGCAACTTAGGTAGAATAAAGCCAGTTTGTGCAAGGGCCTCCAAATTGCCTCTTTTTCCTGCCAGTATAAGTACGGACTGTGTGACGTGCCTACTTGGATGCGGTCACTCATATAATCCTCCACCATTCTTTCAATGGGGAGAGAATCATATGCAGTGACAGTAGACGACATGTCCGTAATCGTTGTCAGGTCCTTCAGTCCGGACCAGATGTCAGCATCAGCAGTCGCTCCAGACTGCCCTGCATCACCGCCAGCGGGTGGGCTCGGAATTCTGAGCCTTTTCCTCGCACCCCCAGTTGCGGGAGAATGTGAAGGAGGAGATGTTGACAGGTCGCGTTCCGCTTGACTTGACAATTTTCTCACCAGCAGGTCTTTCAACCCCAGCAGACTTGTGTCTGCCGGAAAGAGAGATCCAAGGTAGGCTTTAAATCTAGGATCTAGGTGGCCAAAATGTAGTGCTCTGATTTCAACAGATTGACCACCCGTGAATCCTTGTTAAGCGAATTAAGGGCTCCATCCACAAGTCCCACATGCCTAGCGGAATCGCTCCGTGTTAGCTCCTCCTTCAATGTCTCCAGCTTCTTCTGCAAAAGCCTGATGAGGGGAATGACCTGACTCAGGCTGGCAGTGTCTGAACTGACTTCACGTGTGGCAAGTTCAAAGGGCATCAGAACCTTGCACAACGTTGAAATCATTCTCCACTGCGCTTGAGACAGGTGCATTCCACCTCCTATATCGTGCTCAATTGTATAGGCTTGAATGGCCTTTTGCTGCTCCTCCAACCTCTGAAGCATATAGAGGGTTGAATTCCACCTCGTTACCACTTCTTGCTTCAGATGATGGCAGGGCAGGTTCAGTAGTTTTTGGTGGTGCTCCAGTCTTCTGTACGTGGTGCCTGTACGCCGAAAGTGTCCCGCAATTCTTCTGGCCACCGACAGCATCTCTTGCACGCCCCTGTCGTTTTTTTTTAAATTCTGCACCACCAAATTCAAGGTATGTGCAAAACATGGGACGTGCTGGAATTTGCCCATATTTAATGCACACACAATATTGCTGGCGTTGTCCGATGCCACAAATCCACAGGAGAGTCCAATTGGGGTAAGCCATTCCGCGATGATCTTCCTCAGTTGCCGTAAGAGGTTTTCAGCTGTGTGCGTATTCTGGAAAGCGGTGATACAAAGCGTAGCCTGCCTAGGAAAGAGTTGGCGTTTGCGAGATGCTGCTACTGGTGCCGCCGCTGCTGTTCTTGCGGCGGGAGTCCATACATCTACCCAGTGGGCTGTCACAGTCATATAGTCCTGACCCTGCCCTGCTCCACTTGTCCACATGTCGCTGGTTAAGTGGACATTGGGTACAGCTGCATTTTTTAGGACACTGGTGAGTCTTTTTCTGAGGTCTGTGTACATTTTCGGTATCGCCTGCCTAGAGAAGTGGAACCTAGATGGTATTTGGTAACGGGGGCACACTACCTCAAGAAATTGTGTAGTTCCCTGTGAACTAACGGCGGATACCAGACGCACGTCTAACACCAACATAGTTGTCAAGGCCTCAGTTATCCGCTTTGCAGCAGGATGACTGCTGTGATATTTCATCTTCCTCGCAAAGGACTGTTGGACAGTCAATTGCTTACTGGAAGTAGTACAAGTGGTCTTCCGACTTCCCCTCTGGGATGACCATCGACTCCCAGCAGCAACAACAGCAGCGCCAGCAGCAGTAGGCATTACACGCAAGGATGCATCGGAGGAATCCCAGGCAGGAGAGGAATCGTCAGAATTGCCAGTGACATGGCCTGCAGGACTATTGGCATTCCTGGGGAAGGAGGAAATTGACACTGAGGGAGTTGGTGGGGTGGTTTGCGTGAGCTTGGTTACAAGAGGAAGGGATTTACTGGTCAGTGGACTGCTTCCGCTGTCACCCAAAGTTTTTGAACTTGTCACTGACTTATTATGAATGCGCTGCAGGTGACGTATAAGGGAGGATGTTCCGAGGTGGTTAACGTCCTTACCCCTACTTATTACAGCTTGACAAAGGCAACACACGGCTTGACACCTGTTGTCCGCTTTTCTGTTGAAATACCTCCACACTGAAGAGCTGATTTTTTTGGTATTTTTACCAGGCATGTCAACGGCCATATTCCTCCCACGGACAACAGGTGTCTCCCCGGGTGCCTGACTTAAACAAACCACCTCACCATCAGAATCCTCCTGGTCAATTTCCTCCCCAGCGCCAGCAACACCCATATCCTCCTCATCCTGGTGTACTTCAACACTGACATCTTCAATCTGACTATCAGGAACTGGACTGCGGGTGCTCCTTCCAGCACTTGCAGGGGGCGTGCAAATGGTGGAAGGCGCATGCTCTTCCCGTCCAGTGTTGGGAAGGTCAGGCATCGCAACCGACACAATTGGACTCTCCTTGTGGATTTGGGATTTCGAAGAACGCACAGTTCTTTGCGGTGCTTTTGCCAGCTTGAGTCTTTTCAGTTTTCTAGCGAGAGGCTGAGTGCTTCCATCCTCATGTGAAGCTGAACCACTAGCCATGAACATAGGCCAGGGCCTCAGCCGTTCCTTGCCACTCCGTGTGGTAAATGGCATATTGGCAAGTTTACGCTTCTCCTCCGACAATTTTATTTTAGATTTTGGAGTCCTTTTTTTACTGATATTTTGTGTTTTGGATTTTACATGCTCTGTACTATGACATTGGGCATCGGCCTTGGCAGACGACGTTGCTGGCATTTCATCGTCTCGGCCATGACTAGTGGCAGCAGCTTCAGCACGAGGTGGAAGTGGATCTTGATCTTTCCCTAATTTTGGAACCTCAACATTTTTGTTCTCCATATTTTAATAGGCACAACTAAAAGACACAGAGGTAGCTACAGCCGTGGACTACCGTACTGTGTCTGCTGCTAATATAGACTGGATGATAATGAGATGAAATCAATATATATATATATGTATGTATATATAATATCACTAGTACTGCAGCCGGACAGGTAGATAATATATTTATTAGGTAATGATGACTGATGACGGACCTGCTGGACACTGTCAGCTCAGCAGCACCGCAGACTGCTACAGTAAGCTACTATACTATAGTAGTATGTACAAAGAAGAAAGAAAAAAAAAACCACGGGTAGGTGGTATACAATTATGGATGGACTGCCGAGTGCCGACACAGAGGTAGCTACAGCCGTGGACTAACGTACTGTGTCTGCTGCTAATATAGACTGGATGATTGATAATGAGATGAAATCAATATATATATATGTATGTATATATAATATCACTAGTACTTGTTATGCACACCAGTGCCTGCAGGAAAGTACTGGTGTCAGAACTGTTATGCACTCCAGTGTCTGCAGGAATGTACTGGTGTTTGAACTGTTATGCAAAACAAATGGACTCACAGACAAACTGGGGAATATGACATAACGTACACAGAAGGTAATAGGGTAACAAAATACACACAAAGTGAACAGAGAAGCCCAGAGGCTAAGGAACTGGGTATCTCCTTTGTATTAGAACTGCACAGATGGAAAAAGCAAGATGTTGTGTTTTAATACATAGAGAACCCGAAATGCTGTTGCTAAGGGCAACAGCAAAACCCTAAAGGGTTACCAACGGGTGTGGCAGTAAACTCCTTGGTCAGAGATGGAATGATAGACACAAGGAGAGTCTCCACAATCCTATTTCTCACTTGCAGTGCACAGGTTTTAGCTTACTGCCACTAAACTGACCCCTGACACCTAGCACAGTGAGACAGGATTAGACAGGCAAGTCTTAGAATACAGCCGCAAACTTGCTAAGTTCACAGAGTGGTAACAGAACCCCAGCAAGCTAAACGACTGACTCCAGTCTTACTGCTAGGTCTGGATTGGCAGAGTGTAATACCAAATCCCCAGGCCTATTTGCAGTAAGCAACAAACAAATACAAAGCTACACAGTACTGGCTAACTTTCATGAACTGACTAACCAACAAAGATTCAGCAGCATCTGCTTACCCTGAAAAGAGGCCTTATAAAGCAGGTGCTGTCCACGCCCCACTCAGACCTCACAGACTGTGAGCACAAAAACCAGCACCGGATCCCCTGCCGTGCACAGAGCCTATAACCACTGCACAGCAAAAGACCCGAACCGGAGTATCAGCTGCGCTCAGGTTACTCCACAAGCACTTGTCTCCCGGTTGCCATGACGACGTTGCAGCACAGGGCAGGAGACCCTAACAGTACCCCCCCTCTGACGAGGTGTCAAAGAACCCCTACCACCGGGTTTATCGGGGAACTGCGAGAAGAAAGAGCGTATCAGTCTGGGGGCATGAAGATCACAACTGCGCACCCACGACCGCTCCTCCGGGCCATACCCCTTCCAGTGCACCAAAAATGACAGCCGACCCCGAACCACCTTGGAGTCAAGAATCCTTTCAACAACAAACTCCCTCTGGCCACGTATCAGAAGAGGGGAAGGTCTTCCACTGGAAGAAGGATTACTAATCGCCCGTTTTAAAAGGGAACAATGAAATGTTTTATTGATACCCAAAGAACGGGGCAGATCTAACTGAAATGCCACCGGATTGATAACCCTGGTGATCTTATAAGGGCCGATGAACCGGGGCCCTAACTTATGAGATGGCTGTCTCAACTTCAAATTCTTGGTAGACAACCAGACGAAGTCTCCTAATTTGAAGCTGCAGGGTCTTTTCCGCTTATCAAAAACCCTTTTGGTCACTAATGACACAGACACAAGGGCTTTCTTCACTTTCCGCCAAATACCTCTAAGGACCGAAACCACAGAGGAACCACCAGGCGTGGAGTCCAGGGGGTCAAAAGAATTGGCCTTAGGATGATGCCCATACACACAAAGGAAGGGAGAGATCCCTGTAGCAGAGTGAGCCGCGTTGTTATAGGCAAACTCCACCATGGACAGATGAGCAACCCAGTCAGTCTGACACTTGGAGACATAACACCTGAGGAACTGCTCCAAGGACTGGTTCACCCTTTCAGTCTGCCCATTAGACTGCGGATGGTAGCCTGACGACAAGCTGACAGAAATCTGGAGATCGGAACAAAATGCCCTCCAGAATTTGGCCACAAACTGGGATCCGCGGTCAGAGACCACATCAAGTGGCAACCCGTGGAGACGCACAACATGCAGCATAAATAATTCAGACAGGCGTCTGGCTGATGGCAGCCCAACCAGTGGAACGAAGTGCGCCATCTTCGAAAACCTGTCAACGACAACCCAGATGGCTGTCATCCCCGAGGATTTGGGCAAGTCCACCACAAAATCCATTGAAATGTGGGTCCATGGCTTAGATGGGATAGAGAGTGGATGTAATGGGCCAACAGGAACCCCTCTAGGAGTCTTATTTCGGGCACAGATGTCACATGCCCGAACCCACTGATCCACATCCTTAGCCACCGAGGGCCACCACACCGCCCTAGATAGCAACTCCCGAGTTCTGGCAATACCCGGGTGACCTGCCGACTTCTTGGCATGGAATTCCAGGAACACTCGCTGTCTTAACCTAGGAGGCACAAACAAAAGACCTACCGGAAGGTCTGGAGGAGCCTGCTCCTGTGCTCTAAGGACTAATGATAAGAGGTCCTGGGTAATGCCCACTTTAATACATGATGGGGAAACAATGGGCAACGGCTCCTCGGTGGTCTCCTGGATTGGAGCAAAACTCCGCGAGAGCGCATCAGCCTTGATGTTTTTTGACCCAGGGTGATATGTTATCAAAAAATTAAAGCAAGCAAAAAACAAAGCCCATCGTGCCTGCCTGGCATTGAGACGCTTCGCTGACTCTAAATATGCCAGATTCTTATGGTCAGTGAGAATTGAGACCACAAACTTAGCCCCCTCAAGCCAGTGTCTCCACTCCTCGAGTGCATCCTTAATAGCCAACAATTCCCGGTTACCCACGTCATAATTCATCTCGGCAGGCGAAAATTTACGGGAAAAGTAAGCACAGGGATGAAGGCGATTATCAGACACTCCCATCTGAGAAAGCACTGCCCCAATACCCATCTCAGAGGCATCCACCTCCACCACAAAAGGACGCTCTGGATCTGGGTGTCGCAGCACCTTGGCCGAGACAAATGCCCTTTTGAGACGGGCAAAAGCCGCTTTGGCCTCACAAGACCAGTGAGCAAAATCCGCCCCTTTCTTAGTGAGTGCCACCAAGGGCGCCACTATAGACGAAAATCCAGCGATAAATCGTCTACAAAAATTCACAAAGCCCAGAAAACGCTGAAGCGCCTTCAAACATGATGCACCCAATCCAGGACTGCCTGTACCTTGGAACCCTCCATTTGGAAACCTTCTGGGGAGATAATATATCCTAGAAATGCGATTTGCTGAACTTCAAATTCGCACTTCTCCAGCTTCGCCCCAAGCCGGTGGTCTCTGAGTTTCTGGAGGACTAAGCGTACATGCTTCCGATGTTCCTCCAGGGAATGGGAGAAGATTAGGATGTCATCTAAGTATACAACTAAGAATCTATCCAAATATTCCCTGAGCACATCATTCATGAAATCCTGGAAGACTGCCGGGGCATTACAGAGCCCAAAAGGCATCACCAAATATTCATAATGCCCTGAGTGGGTATTAAAGGCAGTCTTCCATTCATCCCCCTCTCTTATTCGGATTAGATTGTACGCACCGCGTAGGTCAATCTTAGAAAAAATGGTGGCAGTACGAAGCTGGTCAAACAAGACCGAAATGAGAGGCAGTGGGTATGAGTTTTTAATCGTGATACGGTTCAATTCCCTGAAGTCGATGCAGGGTCGCAACGAACCGTCCTTTTTACCCACGAAGAAGAACCCCGACCCAACTGGAGACTGTGAAGGTCTGATAAATCCCTTAGCCAAGTTCTCCTGAATGTACTCTGCCATAGCCTGAGTCTCAGGACGTGACAGGGAGTAAAACCTGCTCTTGGGAAGCTTAGCATTTGGCAACAAATCAATGGCACAGTCATAGGGGCGATGGGGAGGTAGTACCTCTGCAACTTTTTTGGAGAACACGTCCGCAAAATCTGCATAACACCCTGGCAATCCTGGCAAACTTAGCTGCGAGAGCCTGACTGGAAGGCTCAAGCAACTCCTGAAACAATCAGTACCCCAACTAAGAATCTCCCTAGAGACCCAGTCAAATTGAGGATTGTGGGCCCTTAACCAGGGTAACCCCAACACCAATGGGGCAAAAGTACAGACAGTCACATAAAAGGACAATTTTTCAGAGTGTGTGGCTCCAATAAACAAAGAAATCTGGCTAGTGCAAGAGGTAATTTTACCTTGGGATAATGGTTCCCCGTTTAACCCACAAATCTCAATTTCCGATGCCAAGGGTACTAAGGGAACAGAGTGTTTCAGGGCGAATTGGCGGTCCATAAAAACCCCGTCGGCCCCACTGTCCACAAAGGCCTCAGTCTTGACAGTTTGACCGAGGATCTTCAAGGTCACCGGAATGATAAAAGTCTTCTTGGGAAATTCTGACTTCTGGCCTGACAGGATATTTCCCATCACCCTCAGGCCCTGAAGTTTTCCGGCTTTTCTGGGCATGATACTACCACATGACCTTTATTCCCACAGTACAAACACAACCCCTGCTGTCTCCTCCGCGTCTTCTCACGCGAGGAGAGGCGGGTAGCCCCAATCTGCATAGGCTCCTCAGAAAATTCCTCAGAGTCTGAGGTTCCCTTGGGAAGGAAGGAAATCTCAGTCTCCCTTTCAAGCCTACGCTCTCTCAGCCGTCTATCCACCCGGATGGATAACTGCATGAGCTGATCCAAGCTATCAGGCAAGGGATATTGTACCAGTTGGTCCTTTATCTGGTTAGAAAGACCTCTTCGGTACTGGTGTCTCAGGGCTGGGTCATTCCACTGGGTATCATGGGCCAACCTCCGAAACTCCGTACAGTAAACCTCAACTGGCCTTCGCCCTTGCTTAAGGATCGAAATCTTAGCCTCGGCTGAGGCCGTCTTGTCAGGGTCATCATACAACATGCCCAGTGCCGTAAAAAAAGCATCAACACTTTTAAGCGACGGACAGTCAGGCTGCAACCCATATGCCCAGACCTGTGGGTCTCCTTGTAGCAAGGAAATCACTATGCCCACCCGCTGAATCTCCGACCCAGAAGACTGAGGCCTAAGCCGGAAGTATAGCTTGCAGCTCTCCTTGAAACAAAAGAACTGCGAGCGATCTCCAGAAAAACGATCCGGGAGATTTACTTTCGGCTCCTTAACCCCTGCAGGTGCTGCTGCTGCGGGAGCTCCACCAGCAGCCTGGGAGGTGTGCATTTTAATGGACAAATCATTAAATTGTCGAGTCAGGACCTGCACCTGATCGACCACCTGTTGCAACGTATTTTGAGGGGTATGCTCCATATTCCCACAAAATTTCAACGGGAGTATTAGGCTGCTGAATATGTTATGCACACCAGTGCCTGCAGGAAAGTACTGGTGTCAGAACTGTTATGCACTCCAGTGTCTGCAGGAATGTACTGGTGTTTGAACTGTTATGCAAAACAAATGGACTCACAGACAAACTGGGGAATATGACATAACGTACACAGAAGGTAATAGGGTAACAAAATACACACAAAGTGAACAGAGAAGCCCAGAGGCTAAGGAACTGGGTATCTCCTTTGTATTAGAACTGCACAGATGGAAAAAGCAAGATGTTGTGTTTTAATACATAGAGAACCCGAAATGCTGTTGCTAAGGGCAACAGCAAAACCCTAAAGGGTTACCAACGGGTGTGGCAGTAAACTCCTTGGTCAGAGATGGAATGATAGACACAAGGAGAGTCTCCACAATCCTATTTCTCACTTGCAGTGCACAGGTTTTAGCTTACTGCCACTAAACTGACCCCTGACACCTAGCACAGTGAGACAGGATTAGACAGGCAAGTCTTAGAATACAGCCGCAAACTTGCTAAGTTCACAGAGTGGTAACAGAACCCCAGCAAGCTAAACGACTGACTCCAGTCTTACTGCTAGGTCTGGATTGGCAGAGTGTAATACCAAATCCCCAGGCCTATTTGCAGTAAGCAACAAACAAATACAAAGCTACACAGTACTGGCTAACTTTCATGAACTGACTAACCAACAAAGATTCAGCAGCATCTGCTTACCCTGAAAAGAGGCCTTATAAAGCAGGTGCTGTCCACGCCCCACTCAGACCTCACAGACTGTGAGCACAAAAACCAGCACCGGATCCCCTGCCGTGCACAGAGCCTATAACCACTGCACAGCAAAAGACCCGAACCGGAGTATCAGCTGCGCTCAGGTTACTCCACTAGCACTTGTCTCCCGGTTGCCATGACGACGTTGCAGCACAGGGCAGGAGACCCTAACAGTACTGCAGCCGGACAGGTAGATAATATATTTATTAGGTAATGATGACTGATGACGGACCTGCTGGACACTGTCAGCTCAGCAGCACCGCAGACTGCTACAGTAAGCTACTATACTCTATAGTAGTATGTACAAAGAAGAAAGAAAGAAAAAAAAACCACGGGTAGGTGGTATACAATTATGGATGGACTGCCGAGTGCCGACACAGAGGTAGCTACAGCCTTGGACTAACGTGCTGTGTCTGCTGCTAATATAGACTGGATGATTGATAATGAGATGAAATCAATATATATATGTATGTATATATAATATCACTAGTACTGCAGCCGGACAGGTAGATAATATATTTATTAGGTAATGATGACTGATGACGGACCTGCTGGACACTGTCAGCTCAGCAGCACCGCAGACTGCTACAGTAAGCTACTATACTATAGTAGTATGTACAAAGAAGAAAGAAAAAAAAAAAACCACGGGTAGGTGGTATACAATTATGGATGGACTGCCGAGTGCCGACACAGAGGTAGCTACAGCCGTGGACTAACGTACTGTGTCTGCTGCTAATATAGACTGGATGATTGATAATGAGATGAAATCAATATATATATGTATGTATATATAATATCACTAGTACTGCAGCCGGACAGGTAGATAATATATTTATTAGGTAATGATGACTGATGACGGATCTGCTGGACACTGTCAGCTCAGCAGCACCGCAGACTGCTACAGTAAGCTACTATACTCTATAGTAGTATGTACAAAGAAGAAAGAAAAAAAAAAAACCACGGGTAGGTGGTATACAATTATGGATGGACTGCCGAGTGCCGACACAGAGGTAGCTACAGCCGTGGACTAACGTACTGTGTCTGCTGCTAATATAGAGTCTAGACTGGATGATAAATTATTGATAATGAGATGAAATCAATATAATATCACTAGTACTGCAGCCGGACAGGTACTATATATATTTATTATGTAATGACTGATGACGGACCTGCTGGACACTGTCAGGTCAGTACAGCACCGCAGACTGCTACAGTAAGCTACTATAGTAGTATGTATAAAGAAGAATGAAAAAAAAAAAAAAACACGGGTAGGTGGTATACAATATTATATATATATATATATATATATATATATATATTATATACAATTATATATATATATATATATATTAAACTGGTGGTGATTGATTATTAAACTGGTGGTCACTTCAGGTCACGTTGCAACTTGCAACTAGTACTCCGAGGCCTAAGCAGACAATCACAAAATATATTATTATACTGGTGGTCAGTGTGGTCACAACAATGGCAGTGTGGCACTGACTCTGGCAGCAAAAGTGTGCACTGTACGTTATATGTACTCCTGAGTCCTGCTCTCAGACTCTAACTGCTCCCCACTGTCAGTGTCTCCCCCACAAGTCAGATAATACACTTACAGTCACACTATCTAATCTATAAATATCACTTCAGCAAGTAGTATAGTAGTATACAGTATAGTAGTACTTCTCCTAATAATGCTCCCCAAAATACTGTGTCTCTCTCTTCTCTAAACGGAGAGGACGCCAGCCACGTCCTCTCCCTATGACTCTCAATGCACGTGTGAAAATGGCGGCGACGCGCGGCTCCTTATATAGAATCCGAGTCTCGCGATAGAATCCGAGCCTCGCGAGAATCCGACAGCGTGATGATGACGTTCGGGCGCGCTCGGGTTAGCCGAGCATGGCGGGAAGATCCGAGCCTGCTCGAACCCGTGTAAAAAACCTGAAGTTCAGGCGGGTTCGGATTCAGAGGAACCGAACCCGCTCATCTCTAGAAAGTAAAGAGAGAAATAGTGACCTGAAACCGAGAACATAATAACATCTAAGTATGTGTGTCAATACATTGTAATCGACCTTATCATTTCACCGAGAAAATATAGTTATTATAGGTCTCAGTATATTTGTATTCTAGCCAAGGTAACCATATGGCCGTAAATTCGGTCAATTTGTCCCTGGAACTCAAGAGAATATCTTCCATGTTTATATAATAGTCAATTCTGGAAAACCAAGTTTTCAGAGTAGGGGAATTGTTGGATTTCCACAAGGTAGGGATCGCGGCACGTGCTGCATTGCTAAGGTGTCGTAGTAGCGATGTCTTATAGTCGGACATATTCATAGGAGAGGGATTTAATAACCAAAAAGCCGGGTCAAGCGGGACTGAGGTATGAAGGATATCTTGAGAGGTAGATATTACATTGTCTCAGTATTCTTGAATTTTGGGGCAATTCCAACAAATATGTAGTAAAGACCCCATACAGTATCTCCACGACATCTCCAGCAATTGGGGGAGATGGAAGGAGAAATAGCATGTAGAAGAGAAGGGAAGGGTGCCTATACCATCTCACCAATATTTTATATTGTGTTTCCTTAACTTGCACGCAGATGGAGCTTCTGTGTGCTTTGAGAAATATGGCTTCCCATTCCTTCTCCGAGAGTGAGATATTTAGACCTCTTTCCCATTTTTGTGTGAAAAGGGGGAGAGTTTGGGAGTCAGAGGCTTATAACAATTTATACAGGGTGGATATCGTACGTCTGGGGTCCGTGGGTGCGACACATAGTCTTTCAAATTAAGTTAGCTCCCTAGATGCTAGTCGAAATCTATTACCTGTATAAGGAAAGTGTTGAATTTGTAGATACTTCCAAAAGTCGACTTGTGGAATATCCCATTTTACACTATGTCTGAAAATTGTTTAACCCCGGACGACTGCGCCAACTGTCCTACTCTAAAAAGTCCTTCTAGAGCCCAGTTTCGGTAATAAGATAGGGTAAGGCCAGGTGTAAAATCAGGGTTACCTAGAAAGGAAGTTAGGGGGCCAAAGTCTGAAGAAATGCGCGGTCGTCGTCGTATTCCCTTCCAGATAGTGTAGGGGAACAGGTCGGGTGAGAGAGTTTGGGCAAGGTTGAGAGCCAAGGGAAAATTTCAGGATACTGCTGAGTATATATATGCCCTCTAGATCTACCCATTGTTTGACTTCTCGGTTTCTGGTCCAATCCAAGATCCTATTTAACAGGATTGCGTGGTAATAATTTTTTATATCTGGGAGTTGGAATCTGCCCTTCCGTGGCGAGCGCGACATAATAGATTTACTAATTCTGGGTCTCCTACGGAACCATATAAATTGTTGGATCAGAGATTGTATTGACCGGAACCAGGAGTCTGAAATTCCAATCGGTAGCATTTGGAGGAGATAAAGCAGTTTAGGTAGGGTGTTCATCTTGACGTTTACCCTGCCTAACCAGGATAGGCTTTTGTGATGCCATGTACTATAATCGTGTTGAACTGATCGGATCAAAGGCGTGATAAGTCACAAGGAAGTTGTACTCCTAGGTATGTTATGTGGGAATTTTTCCAGATAAATGGAAAATTAGTTTTTAAATTAGCTAACCTTGAGGGAGGGGTTGAAATATTAAGAGCGTATGATTTCGATGCATTTACTTTGAAGTTAGAAAGTGAACTGAAAATGTCCAATTCATTCATAAGATGTGGAAGCGAGTGAGTCGGTTGTGTAATGACTGTCAAGAGGTCGTCTGCGAATAGTGCTAATTTATAGTTCTTGTCCCCAACTTGTAAGCCCAATATGTGGTTGTTCGCCCTTATAGCCCTGGCCAGAGCCTCTATACAGAGGACAAATATTAGGGGAGACAAGTGGCACCCTTGTCTCGTTTCATTACTAATGGGGAAAGGGTCAGATAGAGTACCATTAACTCGAACTCGGGCTGTTGGCCGTTTGTATAGAGACAACACCCTGTGAAGTGTTTGAGGACCCAACCCAATGTGCTCCAGCATTGACCCCATGAAGTCCCAGCCAACCCTGTCAAAGGCCTTTTCGGCATCTGTTGACAGTAATATAGTGGGGGGTTGACTTCTAGAAGCTAGGTGTATCAAGTTAAGTATCTTGGTGGTATTATCTTTGGCTTCGCGGCCTGGGACAAAACCCACTTAGTCGTTATGGATAAGGGACGAGAGAAATTCATTCAGCCTGAGAGCCATCAGCTTTGCAAACAACTTAATTATCAACATTCAGCAGGGATATAGGTCTTAAGCTGGAGCACACTGAGGGGTCCATTCCCTGTTTAGGAATCACAGTAATTTGAGCCTCTAGAGACTGGTTGGAGAAGTGGGTATCCGCTGAAATAGAGTTAAAGGCTTGTAACAGTTTTGGGGCTAGGGCGTTTTTGAAAATTTTTAGTAAACCGCTGTGAAAACCGTCCGGGCCCGGACTTTCACCCAGGGGTCTTGAGGCATGTTCAACCTCCTGTAAAGCGAAAGGTTGTTCTAGGGAATCTATTTCCGAAGGGGCCAGCTTGGGGTATGGCACTTTTTCCAGGTATGTTCTGGATTTCAACATATTAGAAAGAGAATCGTTATCTGAAGAGGGGTCACCCAAAATGTATAAGGTAGAGTAATAATGCTTAAAACAAGCTGCTATCTCAGGCGTTTTGAAACGAATGGAGCCTTTACTATTTTTCATGGTGGAAATAAATGAAGTCACTTTTTGAGATCTAAGTGCGTGGACTAGCAGGCTGCCTGGCTTATTGCCCCATTGATAATATTTATTGCTGCATTTAGGTATAGAAAGTTGGATATTTTTATTAAGGATTGTCTGTAGTTGTGAACGGGCCTCAGTCAACTCTACAAATGCTGATTGGGACAGGGAGGATTTGTGGAGGGTTTCCAAATAATACATTTTTTGTAACAGTGTGGTGTTATGGGCCATTTTTCCCGTTTCACAAATGAACCAAGTTGAATCAGTTTGCCCCATATAACACATTTGTGTGCTTCCCAGAGAGTCACTTACGAGACCTCATCGGTGTCGTTTATGGCGAAATAGTCGGATAGCGTTTAGTCTAGTTCACCCTTACAGTATTTATCATGAAGAAGGGATTCGTTAAGACGCCAGGTCCATTGGCCAGGAGACCGAGAAGGGTTCGAAAGCGACATAAAGACCGGAGCATGGTCTGGCCAGGTAATGGAACCAACAGAAGCTTCCTCTAATAGAGGAAGGTGTCTATGGCTTAAAAACAGGTAATCTAAGCGGGAGTAAACCTGGTGTGGATTGGAGTAAAATGAAAAGTCTCGTTCGGATGGGTGCATGACCCTCCAGGAGTCAGCAAGTTGGAGTTCATGAAACACCCTTTTAACCTGTCTGTGTTTTTGTTTAGAAAATTTAGGGGTGGCAGGTGAAGTGTCTATGAGCGGGTCCGTAGTCCAAATTAAGTCCCCTCCCAGGATAACTATACCTTTAAAAAGGGACTCCAGGCAGGAAAGGTGGGAGGGAAAAAAGGACGGCTGGTCTTGGTTGGGGGCATATAGCACTATAAATGTGTATGCTTGTGAGAATATTTTGCAGTTTATCACCAATAGTCTACCCGGGACCGGTTTATGAACAGAGATGTCAATAACCTGCAGAGCTTTAGAAAAAAGTATTGCCACTCCCTCGGATTTTCCATCTGGGTTATTGGAGTAAAATGCGAGGGGAAATCTATGATTGGTAAGGGAGGGGGGGCAGGCAGAGATTTTAAAATGTGTCTCTTGTACCAGAGCCATATCTACCCTATCCGACCACAACGTTCTAAACAAATCAGACTGCTTTTCATGTATATTAAGACCCCTAGCATTAATCAAAGCAATTTTAAGCCTACCTGGAACAGACATTGATACCCCTTTTCCACCTACTGAGCACGGGTCGCAGCCGGGAGCCTGACACGGGTGCTACCAGGCTGCGGCCTGTGCTCAGCCCCCTTTCCCACTTTGCTCACCAACCCGGCATATTGCCGGGTTGGTGACGCTGCTAGTAACGCGGCAGGGGCGGCGCTGGGAGATCACATGATCTCCCAGCGCCGCCCTTCCATACAGTGTAAATGGGAGCCGTGTCACATCGACACGGCTTCCATTTACACTACAACCCTACCCGGATCATTCCCTGTCCTACCCAGGTAGTTACCCGGGTAAGATTCACGGGTCACTTGATCCAGGTTTTTGCGGAGGGACCCTTTTCCACTAGCAAAAAACACTGCTAAATGCGCACCCCCGTGCATTTACCCATGTTTTTTGAGCTAGTGGAAAAGGGGTATTAATCGGATACCCCCGCAGTGCGGCTAGAATCTCGAATAGGTCAATAGAGAGAAAAAGAGTAAAAGATAATGAAAGAGAGAAAGAGAAAAATAAGTCACAGAGAATAGGAACAACAATAACATAAGGAAACCAGCCATGGGAAGACTGGTATACTCACAAACCAAAAGTCCCAAAGGGCACTATGGCCGTATGCGGGAACGGGGCGAGGGAGTCACCTCTAAAGGCACATTTGAACTGAGAATGTTAGAAAAATATAAACTATCAATAAATACAAACTTTACGGCAGTGTATTCACCATAGAAAGTCCAAGTCTGGAACCTCAAACTCGGGAGGAAGAACTGTGATGGGGTAGCAACTGTAACGGTCAGTTCAAAGTGGATCCCACTCATGTGTAACACCTGAAAAACAGGATTTTAATACCTACCGGTAAATCCTTTTCTCCTAGTCCGTAGAGGATGCTGGGGTCCACTTCAGTACCATGGGGTATAGACTGTTCCGCAGGAGCCATGGGCACTTTAAGACTTTTCAAGGGTGTGAACTGGCTCCTCCCTCTATGCCCCTCCTCTAGACCTCAGTATAGGAACTGTGCCCAGGGAAACGGACATTTCGAGGAAAGGATTTACTTTTTTTAGTTAATGGTGAGATTCATACCAGCTCACATTTCAACCATGCCGCACACATGGTATTCAACAAAATACATGCCAACAGCATGAACATTACAGCAACCTTGCTGAAAACATTTTTAACAAATTAACAACTGCAAGCAAAGTACGCACTGGGTTGGGTGCCCAGCATCCTCTACGGACTAGGAGAAAAGGATTTACTGGTAGATATTAAAATCCTGTTTTCTCATATGTCCTAGAGGGTGCCGGGGTCCACTTCAGTACCATAGGGTTATACCAAAGCTCCAGTACGGGCGGGAAAGTGCGGATGACCCTGCAGCACCGATTGACCAAACTGTAGGTCCTCATCGGCCAAGGTGTCAAACTTGTAAAACTTAGCAAACGTGTTTGCCCCTGACCAAATAGCTGCTTGGCAAAGTTGTAATGCCGAGACCCCCCCGGGCAGCCGCCCAGGACGAGCCCACCTTTCTAATAGAATGGGCAGTCACCGAATTCGGTACCGGCAATCCTGCCATAGAATGAGCGTGCTAAATCGTACCTCTGATCCAGCGCGCAATAGTCTGCTTAGAAGCAGGACACCCAATCTTGTTGGGAGCATACAGGACAACCAGAGCCTCTGTTTTCCTTATCCGAGTCATTCTTGCGACATAGATTCTCAAAGCCCTGACCACATCAAGGGACTTTGAAGCAGCGATGGTGTCAGTAGCCACTGGCACCACAATAGGTTGGTTTATATGGAAAGAAGAAAACCACCTTTGGAAGAAATTGTTGACGAGTTCATAACTCAGCCCTATCTTAATGGAAAACCAAGTAAGGGCTCTTGTGAGACAACTCAGACACCCTTCTTGTGGATGCCAAGAATGACTTCTTTGGGAATACCCTTTCGGGCTAGGATCCAGTGCTCAACAGCCATGCCGTCAAACGTAGCCACGGTAAGTCGTGATACACGCACGGCCCCTGCTGTAGCAGGTCCTCGCGAAGAGGAAGAGGCCGAGGATCTTCTATGATCAACTCTTGAAGATCTGGATACCAAGCCCTCCTTGGCCAGTCTGGGACCATGAGGATCGCTCGAACTCTTGTTCTCCTTATGATTTTGAGAAATTTTGGTATCAGTGCAAGTGGAGGGAAGACATATACCGACCGGAACACCCACTGGGTCAGTAGTGCATCCACTGCTATTGCTTGAGGGTCTCTCGACCTGGAACAATATCTCTGAAGCTTCGTGTTGAGATGAGATGCCATCATGTCTACTTGAGGAACTCCCCAAAGACCTGTCACCTCTACGAAGACTTCTTGGTGGAGGCCCCATTCTCCAGGATGGAGATCGTGTCTGCTGAGGAAGTCTGCTTCCCAGTTGTCCACTTCCAGAATGAAAATTGCCTACAGAGCTCTTTCATGTCTTTCTGCCCAGCGGAGGATCTTTGTCACCTCTGCCCTTGCCGCTCTGCTTTTCGTTCCGCCCTGATGGTTTATGTACGCGACTGCTGTTACATTGTCCGACAGGATCTGTACGGATTGATCTCGAAGAAGATGCACCGCTTGTAGAAGGCCGTTGTAAATGGCTCTCAACTCCAGAATGTTTATGTGAAGACAAGTTTCTTGACTTGACCATCTTCCTTGGAAGCTCTCCCCCTGTGTGACTGCTCCCCAGCCTCGGAGACTTGCATCCGTAGTCACCAGGATCCAGTCTTGAATCCCGAACCTGCGTCCCTCTAGGAGGTGAGAACTGTGTAGCCACCACAGGAGCTAAATTCTGGCTTTGGATGACAGGATTATCCTCTGATGCATGTGTAGATGGGATCCAGACCACTTTTCCAATAGGTCCCCCTGGAATACTCTGGCATGGAATCGGCCAAACTGTATGGCCTCTTAGGCCGCTACCATCTTTCCCAACAACCGAATGCATTGATGAATCGACACGCAGAGCCTTTTCTACTGGAAGAAATACCCTCTGTACTTCTGTGTCCAGTATCATCCCGAGAAAGGACAATCTTGTCGGTTCCAACTGTGACTTTGGAAAATTTATGATCCAACCGTGACCCTGGACCTCGCTTTTATCAGGAGATCGTCCAGATAAGGAATTATATTGACTCCTTGCATTTGAAGGAGGACCATCGTCTCCGCCATTGGTGAATACCCTCAGTGCCGTGGAGAGTCTGAATGGCAACGTCTGAAACTGATAATGACAATCCTGTACTGCGAATCTCAGATAAGCTTGATGCGGAGGATAAATAGGAACATGTAAGTAGACATCTTTTATGTCCACTGACACCATAAATTCCCCCTCCTCCAGACTGGAAATCACTGCCCTCAGAGATTCCATCTTAAACTTGAACCTTTGCAGGTAGAGATTCAGATTTTTCAGGTTTAGAAATGGTCTGACCGAGCTGCCCGGCTTCGGAATTACAAATAGGCTTGAATAAAATCCTTTTTCCTTGTTGAGACAAGGGAACCAGGACAATGACTTGATCCTGACACAATCACTGTATTGCTGCTGCTACTACTTCCCTATCCGAGACAGAAGCTGGTAAGGTCGATTCGAAAATACGGCCTGGGGAAATGTCATGAAACTCCAGTTTATACCCGTGGGACTCTATTTGTATGGCCCACGTGTCTAGGCCAGATTGAACCTAGAACTGACTGAAGAGTTTCAGACGTGCCCCCACCTGAGCGGACTCCCGCAAGGGAGCCCCAGCGTCATGCTGAAGATTTGGCATAAGCAGAGGTTGATTTCTGCTCCTGTGAGACACTGTGGACTTTATTTCCTTTTTCCCTACCTTTACCCACAAAGAAAGGGGGGCCTTTACCCTTTAAAAAAAAAAAATATTATTGGGTTGAAAAGACTGCATCTGAGAGTGATGTGTATTTTATGCCGACGCAGGAGTATTAGGCAAGAATGTCGACTTTACCTGCTTTCGCCGCAGAACTAAAGCATCCAGCCCATCTCCAAATAAGGCCTCACCTTTATACGGGAGAGACTCCATATTCCTTTTGGAGTCTACGTCAGCATTCCATTGGCTAATCCACAACGCCCTCCATGCTGAGATTGCCATGGTAGCGTTTCTTGATCCCAAGAGACCAATATTTTTCATGGTTTCTAGCGCGTACACAGCAGCGTCTATGATATGACCTAACGTTAGGAGTATCTCGTCTCCATCTATTGTGTCAATGTCTAATGACAAGTTTTCTGACCACTTTTCAATAGCACTACTCACCCACGCACAGACAATGGTAGGGCTGAGTAGTGTCCTATTGGCCACATCAATAGAACACCTCACGAACTTGCGTCTGCTGGCTCTTTAAGTGAAGCCATTCCAGGCGCAGGGAGAAACACCTTTTTCCTTTTATGACAGGGCCCTGTCTAAAATGTGGGGTGACTCCCACCTTTTGGAAAAAGGTAAGCTGCCTGAATTCCTTTTGGGAATCTGAAAAAAAATTTCAGGTTAAATCAGACTCCCTCCAAGACTGTTCAACTCATGAGGTGGAGGGAAAATTACATTACTTCTTTACTAAAGTAAACCCTCTCCTGTGGTAAAAGAGGGGCTTCGTAACTTCTAACACCTCCTTTATCGCTAAAACATGTTTTTAATGTTTTTCGCTAACTTAGGACCTATAACCCTGGAATCACTAATGTCGACACAGGAATCAGAGTCCGTGTCGGTATCGGTTTGTACTACTTTTGCAAATTTGTATGTGACCCAGAGGGGTCCCTGTGGATTAAAGGCAGAACTATTAAAAATCACATCTTCAACAGATTATTTTCAGTTCTCTGCATGAGATTCAGTCCAACCTCTTACTGATATGATTCACACTATCACGTAACCTTTCACCCAGTCAGGCTCTTGGTGTCACATTACAACTCTTTTTCCCTAACATGGCCCCCACAAAGGAAGAGCTCCCTGCCTCAGACATGTCACACACGTGCACAATCACACCACAGACACTCTGGGCTTATAGGGGAGAGACCCACAGTAAAACCTGTCAGAGGGACACATAAATGAATTGCCAGTCCACAACTCAGCGCTTAAATAAAAAATCCCTGTGTCGTGTACTTTGTACACAGAGACTTTCCGCTCTCTCTCTCTCTCTCTCTCTATATATATATATATATATATATATATATATTGCCATAATACCACAATATACACTTTCCCCCCCTCTTTGTACTCTGATACTAAACAGAACTGGGAGGAGGATCAGCATTTCTTCCCCTGCTTTTTGCTGGAAGAAAATGGTGCTGAGCAGTGTGCTGGCTGATTGAGGAGGAAGCCCCTCCCCCTTAACGGCGTGCTTCACCTCAGAGCTTTTGAACTAATATTTATACTGGCGGGGGTAGGACTGTGCCTCAGCATCTTATGCCCCTTATTTATGCTAGTTTTAGTAGGTTTCATGCTGCCCAGAGTACGCCCCTGCGCCCTGCACCCTGCAGTGCCTGTGTGTAATGGGTAGCATGGCGCGCAGCATTCCTGCCCGCTACGCGGTACCTTTCAGACGTCACAATGTCTGAAGATCCTTTTCTTCTTACACTCACCTGTCTTCTGACTTCTGGCTGTGTTAGGGGGGTGACGGCGGGCTGTGGGAGTGAGCGCATAGCCGCAACTAGTGTTCAGTTCCCTTCAGGAGCTAATGGTGTCCTGTCAGCCAGAAGCAGAGCCATGAAACTATTCAGGAAGTTGGTTCCTACTTCTGCCCCCTAAGTCCCACGAAGCAGGGAGACTGTTACCAGCAGTCCTACCTGAAAATAAAAAACCTAACATAAAGTCTTTCAGAGAAACTCAGTAGAGCTCCTCTGGAGTGCATGCAGTCTGCCTGGGCACATTTTCTAAACTGAGGTCTGGAGGAGGGGCATAGAGGGAGGAGCCAGTTCACACTCTGAAAAAGTCTTAAAGTGCCCGTGGCTCCTGTGGAACCGTCTATACCCCATGGTACTGAAGTGGACCCCAGCATCCTCTAGGACGTATGAGAAAGTTCAATTACCTCTTGAACAAGAGGGAGAAGTGTAGCTGCCAGATAACTCGGGAGAAAGGAGATCAGTTAACGGTAGAATCCTGACCCACAGTGGGGGTTTTAGAGATCTTCTTCTTGGGAGTATGCACAACCTGCCATGATGCTCCATTGTCAGTCGATTGCGGGAGATGCAATTCAGGTGTAGTAAATTCCCAGTTAGGAATCTTGATATTCGGGAGACCAAGTCCTGAACAGAAGGAGGGCAGGTCGGTGGGAGTGTATAATGTGTGGATTTTCCCTGATGAGGAGACTTGAAGGTTAGAGGGGAAACCCCATTTATATTTCAGTTGGCGTTTCCCGAGTTCTTCCATGATGGGCTTAAGGTCTTTCTTTTGCTGGAGAGTGTGCCAAGATATATCCTGATAAATGGTCACAGTATCGCCATTAAAGTTTATACCATCAAGCCGCCGTACTTTACTCATTATGTCTTCCTTTTGGGAGTAGTAATGCAGGTGACATATGATGTCGCGGAGACGCTCTGTAGAAAGTCCTCTCAGTCTTAGGGCACAGTGGGCCCTGTCAAATGTTATGGTATTGGATGGGTCTTTTTCCAAAACCTCGTTGAAGATTTTCATAAGAGCATCTACCAGGCCCGATTGGGGGACCTCCTCAGGTAGGCCTCTAACCCGTGCGTTGTTCCTCCTACCTCTGTTGTCCAAATCCAACATGCACGATCGGAGTGACCTAATTTCGTCAGATTGGGCTGCGATAACAGTTTGAAGAGATCTCATAAACACATCAGTAGAGTCTTGGCGTTCCTCTAGTGTGCCCATCCTGTCAGAGAGCTGAGAGATTTTGTGTTTAATATATGCCAGTTCTCTATGCATGGTATCTTGGAGATCCTGCTTAGTGGGTAGAGTTTTCATGAATGTCAGGATGTCTTGGAGAGCTACATTTTCCCCACCACGTGGGTGTGGGTTTTCCATTGGCAGGGGAGATTTTGGGGAAGTGGAAGAGCAGGAAGAAGAGCTAGAGGGGGAGAGATCTCCTGAAGATTTAGTGGGAGTAGGCTGCAGAAAGGGTCTCATGCCCGTCTGGAAGGTGGGCTCTTTAGGTTCTGGTGTATTCCCTTTCCGTGATGATTTCCTGGATCTGGGCATTCTGGAGTTAGAACAATGAAGCAAATGAGTTCAGGAAGCAGATGGTCCCATTTCTAGGTGGTTGCAGAGTTTACTACTGAGTACCTAACCTCCACCAAAGATCCGGACAGCTCTCCCACCTCCAGGTGCTCTGGCTCCCAAAAGGCGGTGGGTGCAGAGGTCCCAGCAGGTGCCAGGAGAACCGGGTTGGGGAGCGTGGATCCCGCAGCGGGGTCAGAGGCGGGGTCAAGAGCCGGAGCCAGGGGCAAGATGGCGGGTGTGGCAGTCCCAGCTATCAAATCCAGAGCAGCGATCCCCTCCGGGTCCGGGCACAGCTCTCCTCCGGCTCACAGGCGGTATGGGAGGCACTCAAGGAGGCAGCTACAGGAGCAGGGCCGCACAGATTCCACTCGCGGGCACCAGCCGAGATCCCAGCGGCAGACGGGCCGGGCATGCAAATCGAGGCTGTGGCTTCTGAGCCTCACAGGCCCCCAACTCGGATCCTCAACAGCAGGTGCTGTGGACAGTTAACTGCTGGTGCCCATGGAAGCAGGTAGGCAGGGCGAGGGGAACAGGGATACTGGTGGTGGCTCTCCTTCCAGGGAAGGTGTAATTTTAGTGCAAGGCTGCAGTAGCTACAGTATAGTGTGTCCTCTTGCTCTGCCAGCCAAGCCACGCCCCCCGGATCCTGATACCTTGACGGTGTAGAAGGGCCGTCATGACTGCCATGACCTTGGTGAAAACTCGAGGAGCCAAGGTCAGACCAAAAGGCAAGCCCTGGAATTGAAAATGTAGGTTGCCAATAGCAAACCGCAGGTATTGTTGATGTGACACTGCAATAGGTATATGCAGGTAAGCATCCTGTATGTCCAGGGATACCATATAGTCCTTGGGCTCCAAGGCCAGAACAATAGAGCGAAGAGTTTCCATACGGAATTTGGAAACTTTCACAAATTTGTTCAAAGACTTGAGGTTGAGAATGGGCCGGGGAGATCCATTCGGTTTTGGAACTATGAATAGCGTTGAATAGTACCCCCTGCCTCTCTGAGCCAGAGGCACTGGCACTACCACTCCCGTGTCCAGGAGGGATTGTACCACCAGATGGAGAGTTTTTGCTTTTACTGGATCCGAAGGGACGTTTGATGAGCAAAACTGGCAAGGGGGACGTGTCTTGAAAGAGATGGCGTATCCGTGAGTGACGACTTCCCTTACCCAGGCGTCCGAAGTGGTCTGTGACCATACCTGAGCAAACCGTAGAAGTCGGCCTCCCACCCTGGGATCGCCCAGGGGGAGGCCCGCCCCGTCATGCAGCAGGCTTGTCTGTTTTGGCAGCAGGCTGACGGGCAGCCCAGGCACTTTTAGGTTTGGGCTTAGTGGATTTGGAAGTGCCTGTTTCGGGTACGCCTGACCCTTTGCTTTACCTGCAGGTCGAAAGGAATAAAAGGAAGTACTCTTAGCCTTCAGAGCCTAAGGAGTAGTACTAGGTAGACATGCAGTCTTAGCAGACGCTAAGTCAGCAACAATCTTGTTGAGATCTTCCCCAAAAAGAATATTTCCCATAAAAGGGATAACCTCCAAGGTCTTTTTCAAGTCCAGATCTATAGACCAGGACCGCAACCAGAGGATCCGGCGAGCCAGATTAGACATGGTAGACGCTTTGGCCGCCAGGATACCTGCATCAGATGCCGCCTCCTGAATATGAGTGGCTGTAACAATTTAAGAAAGACACTGTCTAGCATTATCAGGAAAATTAGACGGTAAATTTGCTTCAACTTCCTGAACTCAGGCCTCTATAGCTTTAGCAGCCAAAGAGGCCGCAATAGTAGGCCTATGCACAGCTCCAGCCAGAGTGTAAATGGACTTCAAGCAACCCTCCACTTGTTTATCCATCAGTTCCTTCAGAGAGGTGATGGTAGTGACAGGCAGAGCAGATGACACCACCAGACGTGCGACTTGTGAGTCCATCGGCGCCTGTGTTTTTGCTTAACTCTGCAGTGAGGGGATAACGAGCTAGCATCTTTTTTGGACAGGGAGAATTTCTTTCCTGGATATTCCCAGGAATCCTGATGTACGTCAACTAAATGGTCAGAATGTGGTAAGACTAACTTAGTAACCTTCTGACGCTTGAACTTATCTGGTTTCTTAGAGGTAGCCGGGGGTTCTTCGTCATCACCAATTTGAAGAATAAGCCTGATAGCCTCTAAGAGGTCAGGAACAGGGATTCCCCATCAGAAGCATCTGCATCAGTGTCTGTGGTATCTGTATATGCGCCATCATCATCAGATGAAGTATCTGTAACATGTGTGGATTGTGAGGATGTAATGGCCCGCTTAGATGACACCTTGGTCTTAGGTGGGCGAGGGTTAGGATTTTGCTTGGCCAAAGACTGATTTAATTGCTGTAACTGGGAGGACAGAGTATCTGCCCATGGCGGATTAACAGCAGGGACAATATGTTGCTGTAATCGCACAGGAGGTCCCATAGGGGGCGCAAGTCTAGTTACCAGCATAGTCAGTAAATTAGAAAATGTAGCCCATGGTGGGTCAGTATTTTCCCCCGTTGTAGTAGACTGACTGAGGGGTACAAAGCCCCCAGTACCTGAACCCTCAGCTGCAATATTTTCCTCAGAGACATCCATGGCATGAACACTGCAGGACGCAGGGTTAGCCACAGAACCCTCACCCTGTTGAGCTGACATTATAAGAAAGCTTTACCTTAGGGTGGAATAGTACAATATAAGCAGACAAAGTACCTAAAAAAATCCCCCTAGATAGTGTAACTACAGGCAGAGCACACACAGAGGATTTAAGCAGTATATGGTGACTGTAATACACAGAGAAAATACCAAAGCTATATTATATGAAAACCCTGATGCACAGAGCCCCTCTCAGGGTACAGAATATAGGGATAGCAGTAGATGTGAGATACACGGAATGGAAATCACACAGCAGCTTTTGGCACACACACAGTCACATGTACAATGCAGAAATCATCACAAATAACAATAAAACTACACTCAGGGCCGGCTCCAGGCATGTTCCAGTCGAGCGGCCGCGCAGGGCGCCACCCTTAATGGGCGCCGCTATTTGGGGCTGTCATATTGTGTCCACATACCTGGAGCCGGCTCTGCCCTGATCACAGCTCTCCGCCCCGTCTCTCAGCAGAGGTCGCAATGATGGGGGAGTGTTGTGGGCGGGCCAAGGCCAGGCTCAGTGAATTTGTGTGCGGCGCCTGGCCAGCCCGAGCAGCCCTGCCTCCCTCTCGACACACCCACCACCTATCACCAGCCACAGTGCTCTCCTCATCCCCCTCACCTCCCCAGAATGCCGGTGCAGGCACATCGTCATTGCGCACGGCTGTCTGGGAGAGGAAGCGTTGGTGGGAGAAGAGAGGACCGAGGAGCGGGAAGAGTGAGGAGCAGCGGCATCCCCAGTGACGGTGCATCATGTATTGCATGAGCCCCTGGCCCCCTGGTCCAGGCATCCTGTCAGACCAGGATCCCGGAAGCAGCACAGCACACGGCCGGCATGAGCACTTCAGGGAGAGTGCTGCCCCCAGCCAGGGTATGTCCGGATGTATACATGCCCTGGCTGACTCTCTGTCCTCACCCCCCTCTCTCTCTTTCCTTGTTCTCACCCCCCCCTTCTTTTTGTATTCACTCCCCCCTCTTTCTCTTTTGTCCTTGTATCTCTCTTTTGTACTCAGACCCTGTCTCTCTCTTATACTAACCCTCCTCTTTGTCGTTACCCCCTCTCTTTGTCGTTACCCCCTCTCTTTGTCGTTACCCCCTCTCTCTTTGTCGTTACCCCCTCTCTTTGTCGTTACCCCCTCTCTTTGTCGTTACCCCCTCTCTTTGTCGTTACCCCCTCTCTTTATCGTTACCCCCTCTCTCTTTATCGTTACCCCCTCTCTTTGTCGTTACCCCCTCTGTACCCCCTCTCTTTGTCGTTACCCCCTCTCTCTTTGTCGTTACCCCCTCTCTTTGTCGTTACCCCCTCTCTCTTTATCGTTACCCCCTCTCTTTGTCGTTACCCCCTCTCTTTGTCGTTACCCCCTCTCTTTATCGTTACCCCCTCTCTCTTTGTCGTTACCCCCTCTGTACCCCCTCTCTTTGTCGTTACCCCCTCTCTCTTTGTCGTTACCCCCTCTCTTTGTCGTTACCCCCTCTCTCTTTGTCGTTACCCCCTCTCTCTTTGTCGTTACCCCTTTGTCGTTACCCCCTCTCTCTTTATCGTTACCCCCTCTCTCTTTATCGTTACCCCCTCTCTCTTTGTCGTTACCCCCTCTCTCTTTGTCGTTACCCCCTCTCTCTTTGTCGTTACCCCCTCTCTCTTTGTCGTTACCCCCTCTCTCTTTATCGTTACCCCCTCTCTCTTTGTCGTTACCCCCTCTCTTTGTCGTTACCCCCTCTCTCTTTATCGTTACCCCCTCTCTTTATCGTTACCCCCTCTCTTTGTCGTTACCACCTCTCTTTATCGTTACCCCCGTCTCTTTGTCGTTACCCCCTCTCTCTTTATCGTTACCCCCCTCTCACTCTTTTGTCCTTAACCCCTCTCTTTTGTCTTTACCTCCCTCTCTTTTATTGTTACCCCCTCTGTCTCTTTTCCCATTACCCCCCTCTGTCTCTTTTGTCCTTATCCCAAACTCTCTCTTTGTCCTTATCCCACCCTCTCTCTCTTCTTCTCACCTCTCTCTCATCTTGTCCTCACCTCACCTCTATCTCTCTCATCCTCACCACCCTCTCTTGATCTATCTCCCCCGCTCTCATCCTCACTCCCTCTTTTTTGTCCTCACCCTCTCTATCTTGTCCTCACCCCCCCCCCTTTTGTCCTCACCTCTGCTCTCTATTGTATTCACCTATGTCTCTCTCTTGTCCTCACCCCACCCCCCATTTTGCCCTCACCTCCCTCTCTCTCTCTCGTCCTTACCCCTCTCTCTCTCTCTCTCTCTATCTCTCTCATCGTAGCATTCAGCAGGGAGAGAAGTCCTAGGAGCAGCAGCACGGCGTTGAGCGATGTCGCGTAGTACTATATGCGGCTGGCCGCCCACAAGCACCCGATCTGCAGCCTGCCTGAGACCCTGGTCCTGAGGAGGAGTCTAGCCAACCATGCATTCCGGGATCCCAGAACAGCACACAGCCAGCAGCAGCACTGCAGGGAGAGTGCTGCCCCCCTAGCCAGGGTGAGTGTGGATGTATGCATGCCCCGGCTGACTCTCTCTGTCTTCACGCACACTCTCTCTGTTCCTCTGTTCTCACTCCCCCTCTCTCTTTTTTTTTTGTCCTCACCCCCTCTCTCTCTTTGTCCTCACCTCTCTCTCTTGTCTGCATCCTTCTCCCTGATGTCCTCACATCTCTTTTTATTGTCCTCACCCCCTCTCTTCTCTCTTTTCCTAACCCCTCTCTCTTTTGTCCTCACTCACTCTCTCTATTTTGTCCTCACTCCCCCTCCTTCACTCGTCCTCACCCTCTCTCTCTTGCCTCACCTCTCTTTCTTTCTCTCTCTTTCTGGTAATTGTCCACAATTCACAGCTACTTCCATAGCGGCTCTACTGTGGTGTATAAGGAGCTCTACTATGCCGTAATGTGTGTAAGTGACTCTACTGTGGTGTAACATGTACAGTATAAGTGGCTCTACTGTGGTGTAATGCAGGGCCGGCTCTAGGCATGTTCGAATAGAGCGGCCCTTAATGGGCGCCGCGCGCTGGCGCCGCCATATTCGAACATGGAGCCGGCCCTGTGCACTGCAGCATCGTGTGACTTGAGTGCGCTATACGTGCTGAGCGGCGCCGGTGTCTAACGTCAGACGCCGGCAGCGCGCACAGTGCACTCAAGCGCCTTGGACTTGGAGGCTTCCTGGCCGCCCGCCCGCACCCCTGCACGCACCCCCGCACCCGCACCTGCACTGCCGCACTCGGACAGCAGTACTCCTCCTCCAACGCCGCAGGTATTTGGGGGGGGGGGGGCTGAGTGAATAATTTATGGATGGCACTGTGGGGGCATTTATCTGGCACTGTGGGGGCATTTATCTGGCACTGTGGGGGCATTTATCTGGCACTGTGGGCATTTATCTGGCACTGTGGGGACATTTATCTGGCACTGTGGGGACATTTATCTGGCACTGTGGGGACATTTATCTGGCACTGTGGCCATTTATCTGGCACTGTGGGGGCATTTATCTGGCACTGTGGCTGTGGGGGCATTTATCTGGCACTGTGGGGGCATTTATCTGGCACTGTGGGGGCATTTATCTGGCACTGTGGGGACATTTATCTGGCACTGTGGGGGCATTTATCTGGCACTGTGGGGACATTTATCTGGCACTGTGGGGGCATTTATCTGGCACTGTGGCTATGGGGGCATTTATCTGGCACTGTGGGGACATTTATCTGGCACTGTGGGGGCATTTATGTAGCACTGTGGGGTTATATCTTGCACTGGGGGCATTTATCTGGCACTGTGGGGGCATTTATCTGGCACTGTGGGGACATTTATCTGGCACTGTGGGGACATTTATCTGGCACTGTGGGGACATTTATCTAGCACTGTGGGGGCTTTTCTGTATCTACATATCTGGCACTGTGTGGCCATTTATGTATCTGGCATTGCTGGGGGGCATGTCATGTGTTGCTGGCACTGCTGGGGGGCATGTCATGTGTAGCTGGCACGGCTGGGGAGCATATCATGTAGTGTTCCCGCTAGGCGTCTGTGGCTAGGCAATGTGTCTAACGTGCTCTGCCTGGCGCAAAGTGTCTAACGTGCTCTGCCTGGCGCAAAGTGTCTAACGTGCTCTGCCTGGCGCAAAGTGTCTAACGTGCTCTGCCTGGCGCAAAGTGTCTAACGTGACAAGAACCTATTGCAGGACATAACTAAAATGGCATTAAAAGGAGAGGTAATAATCATGGGAGACTTTAATCTTCCTGATGTAAACTGGGAGGTGTCTGTTGCTAGTTCCACTAGAAGTAGGAACATTTTAAATTCCCTTCAGGGAGCATCCCTCCACCAATTGGTGAGGGAGCCCACCGGAAAGACGCAATATTAGACTTAATACTTACAAATGGAGACAGATTATCGGACGTAAAAGTGGGTGAAAACCTGGGATCCAGTGATCATCAAGCAGTATGGTTCAGCATTAAGACAGAGACTGACTCGTCCCATACAAAAACAAAGGTGTTGGATTTTAGGAAGGCTGATTTTGTAGGGATGGGAAAATGTGTAAGCGATTCTTTGGCAGAGTGGAGGAACTTGGAAACAGTGCAGGAGAGGTGGGAAACATTCAAATGTGCAATATTGAAGGCAACAGACCTTTGTATCAAAACTGTTAGGAAAAACACAAGGAAAAGGAAGCCAGTGTGGTTTGCAAAAGAAGTAGCAAATATTGTGAGAGCAAAGAAGATGGCTTTTAGGAAATATAAGCAGACACAAAATAATGAAGACAAAAAGATATATCTTGTTAGACAGAAGGAGACAAAGAAGGTAATCAGATGTGCAAAGGCACAAGCTGAGGAGAAAATGGCCCAGTCAGTGGGTAAAGGAGGCAAAACTTTTTTTAGGTATATAAGCGAAAAGAGAAAAACAAAAGGCGGAATTATAAAACTAAAGACGGACACTGGGAGTCTTGTTGAAGGAGACAATTTAATAGCAGATCATCTTAATGATTATTTTTGCTCAGTATTTACTACTGAAAGAGAGGGGAAGGGGCCACAGTTAAGTTGCAGGGATATTCAGGAAAATGAAACAAGTACATTTACAGAGGAGAAGGTCCTAACAGAACTCTCAAAGCTGAAAGTGGACAAATCTATGGGGCCAGAAGGGATACATCCAAGGATATTAAAAGAACTTAAAGAGGTGCTGGTAGCACCATTGACAGAATTATTCAACCAGTCATTAGCTACAGGAGAAATTCCAGGGGACTGGAAAAGAGCAAACGTAGTCCCACTGCACAAAAGTGGAAGCAAGGAAGAGGCAAACAACTACAGACCAGTGAGTCTTACATCAGTAGTAGGGAAATTGATGGAAACACTCTTAAAAGAAAGAGTTGTAGATTATCTCAAATCCGGCAATTTACTGGATCCCAAACAGCATGGATTCACTGGGGGGAGATCATGTCAAACAAATCTTATTGACTTTTTTGATTGTGTGACTAAAGTGATGGATAAAGGTGGAGCCATGGATATAGCTTATCTAGACTTTAGTAAGGCTTTTGACACAGTTCCACATCGCAGATTGCTAAATAAACTTGAAAGTTTGGGATTGGATATTAGGATTATTGAATGGATAAGATCTTGGTTGAAGGATAGAAAACAGAGAGTTGTGGTAAATGGAGTGCATTCACAGGAGGGAAATGTTACCAGTGGAGTACCCCAGGGATCTGTACTTGGACCAGTGCTTTTTAATATCTTTATTGGTGACATTGCAAATGGCATTAAAGGGAAAGTATGCCTTTTTGCAGATGACACAAAGGTATGCAACAGGGTAGACACACCAGGTGGGGTAAAACAAATGATTGAGGATCTAGGTAGACTAGAGGAATGGTCAAGAGTCTGGCAATTACAGTTTAATGCCAAAAAATGCAAAATCATGCACTTGGGTCTCAAAAATCCTAAAGCTAAATACAGTATTAATGGCACTATACTGGAAACTACTGAGGAGGAAAGGGATCTAGGAGTCACTATTTCAGATGACTTAAAAGCAGGTAAGCAATGTAACAAGGCAATGAGGAAGGCTAGTCAGATGCTTGGCTGCATTGGGAGGGGAATCAGCAGCAGAAAGAAAGAAGTAATAATGCCACTGTATAGGTCATTGGTACGGCCTCATCTAGAATACTGTATTCAGTTCTGGAGGCCATATCTTCAAAAGGATATTAATACATTAGAAACTGTACAAAGGAGGGCAACTAAAATGGTGCATGGCCTACATCACAAAACATACCCAGAAAGACTAAGAAATCTCAATATGTATAGTTTGGAGCAGAGAAGGGAAAGGGGGGACATGATAGAAACTTTCAAATATATGAAGGGTTTTAACAAAGTCCAGGAGGGAAACATTCTCCAAATGAAGAGAAGCAATAGGACACGAGGACATGCACTGAGACTGGAGGGGGGGAGGTTCAGGGGAAATTTGCGGAAAAATTATTTCACAGAAAGGGTAGTGGACAAGTGGAATAGCCTCCCATCACAGGTGGTAGAGGCTAAGACAGTAGAGCAATTTAAACAATCATGGGATAGACATAAGGATATCCTTACAAAGAAATAAGGATCAAATAAGGTTAGTGTTAAAAAATAATATTAAAAAAATAAAAAAAAATAAGGGGCAGACTAGATGGGCCAAGTGGTTCTTATCTGCCGACAAATTCTATGTTTCTATGTTTCTATGCTCTGCCTGGCGCAAAGTGTGTAGGAGGTTCTACCTGGTGCAGTCTGTATTAACTGCACTACTGTGTGGTGTAATGCGAATTGCCACTATTATGAGGCCACGCACCTTCCTCACGAAGCAACGCCCCTAAATTTTTGCTGCGCGCCTTCGGCGCGCACTGTCCGTGCTTTACCATGTAGGTGGTTGAGCACCAAGCATTACAGTATGTACATCATTTTGCCCTCCTAACTTAAAAATGTGCCCTCCCTGCCCTAAAAAGTGAACACTATCGTGTAGCTGGCACTGCTGGGGGGCATATTGTGTGTAGCTGGCACTGCTGGGGGGCATATCATGTCTATCTGGCACTGCACATTGTGTATCTGGCACTATACTGGAGACATTATGTGTATCTGACACTATACTGGAGACATTGTGTGTAAGGAACACTACTGTGGCTGTTATGTGTAAGGCTGCTAATTGTGTGCGTAGAGGGGGTGTGAAAACATATTTATTTATAGTCTAATAATATGAAGTTATGAGGCCCCGCCCACTTTCCAAGAGGCCACACCCACTTTTCCTGGGGCTCGCGCGCCTTTGGCGCGCGCATGGGGGGGGGGGGGGGCGCTTTTACATGTTTTCGCTCAGGGTGCTAGTAGGCCTGGAGCCGGCCCTGACTACACTGGACTAGCAATACCATAGTACCTGCACTACACAAGTAAAGCTAAGTAGGTATATAGATATATCAATGCACAGTAAAGACTGGATGTATATCACAGGGTACTTGTACTAAATATCCCTGACAAAGTGCACTTGTTCTTAACTAACACTGTCTAAAGACCAGAGGAGTAGCGTGTAGCCATGGCACCCGGAGCAAGCTCATGTCACGGTGCCCCCCCCCCTATATATACTCAAACACATACCCATATACACATTACACCAGGTAGCCCCATATACACATTACACCAGGCAGCCCCATATACACATTGCGGCAGGTAGCCCTATATACACATTGCGGCAGGTAGCCCCATATACACATTGCGGTAGGTAGCCCCATATACACATTGTAGCAGGTAGCCCCATATGCACATTGCGGCAGGTAGCCCCATATACACACTGCAGCAGGTAGCCCCATATATACATTGTGGCCCAAAGATAAGGAGAGAGAGGGAGGCAGAAAGAGAAGGGAGGAGAGAGAAAGAGGGATGAAGTGTGCATGAGAGAGAGAAAGGGTTGAGACAGGCATATCTATTTGCCCCTCCCCCCCAGTACAGACAGCACTATGTACCTCCTCCCTCACCCCCCTCACAGGTGTACCTTTGGTAGTAGCGGGTCACCAGTCATCAGCGTCGCAGAAGTGGGTCCCCGTCATATGGTTTTCACGCCGGGTCTGGTCACTAGATAGTGAAGTTGATCCCCGGCAACAGAAGCTAGGAGGAGCTAAGAGCAGAGGAGGGAGAGGAAACGTGAGGGAAGGGTAAGGTGCTGGAATGCCTCTTTGTTTTGTATCGGCCCATGGCTGGCCTCAGCCCTTTTATACCCTTTTCACATTGCACAAATAACCCGGTACGGGTCAGTGTGCGGTGTGAAAGGGCCATGTCCGAATTCCCGGGTCGCCTGACTCGGTAATTCAACCTGGGAATAAAGCAGTATTATACCCAGGTTGAATACAGGGTCAGTGGCTGCATAAACAGATTCCCGGGTCGAGGCGATCCGGGACCCGTTTACTAGATAGGGAGAGGCAGCGCGGAGATGAGCTCATCTCCTAGCGCCACCTCCGTCCCCACTGCCTGCTCCACCCCCTGCCGCTGTGGCAACCGATGTGGCATATTGCCGGGTCGGGAAGCCAGCGCAGAGACTCCAATGCCGGATCCCACCCGGGAAGGACCCATTTCCAATTCCCGGGTGGGATCCGGCATTGGAGATCTGAAAGGGGTATTAGCGCTGGATGATGGATCTGCGACATGATGCCGGTGGAGTGTATGTGGGCATTAAGTGGGGTAGAGGGGATAAGGGAGTGAGTAGGCGGGGCTTCAGATGGCAACTGATGGTGACAGGAAAAAAAAATCTTGTCTAACAGCATCGTCTGGGCCTATTTTCATGGGGGGGGGGGGGGGGGGGGGGCCTGGAACTGCAGCTCCACCCACCCAATTGTTAATCCGACCCCGATGCCAGTAGATGAGGTCTTTTTCTCAGGTGACTCACACACATATTTATCATAGTGAAACCCAACCGGCATACAGCTTTAGCTATTAGTGCCTATTACACAATGCTATACTATAGGCAGCCTGTTCCCCATGTTATTACATCACACAGCACATGGATTGAAGGTAAATCACAAGTCAGCATGCGGCTGCTTGTACGGCAGTGCACTGCAACCTAATGTATACACTATAATGTGCTACTGAGCGTACCTGTGCACCAGTGGTGGAGAGTTCCCGGGTGAAACCACAGGCAGCGGGTTTGGCAATGTGGGAGAACATGCAGGGGAATCAGCAGGCAGCAGCTTCTAGTGACTCCAACAGCAGCAGCGGCATAGAGCACTAGTAGACAGTGCGAGGGGGCGGCTCTATACAGCGTCTGACGACACATAGCGCTGGGACCCGCTCTTCCGCTCCCTGCAGCGTCGCTGCTTCGGGACCCGCTCTTCCGCTATCTGCAGTCCCGCGACCCGCTCTGCAGGGCCGGGACCCTCCAGCACTCTCTGGCAGTTTTGGCGCCTGGAGCTTGCGCTCCGCCAGAACCGCCCTCCCTACGCCCCTGCTAAAGACATGTAGAATACTTAAGTGTCCTGTAAATGCACAGTACTGATGATGCAGGCGGCTTTACAGAAGAGGCATTGCCCAGCAGTCCCAGATCAGCGCAGCTGTGTGTAATGGCGCCCAAACGCTGACAGGGAGTGAGGGAGAGAGAGAGATGCAGCTCCAGGGTGGGAACATTAGCAGTAAATGGTGCCCTGGAGCTGGGGTAGGGGCTACAGGTCAAAGCCAGATTCCCTTGCTGGACTTCACCACCGGGTACTGTGGGCCGTAATTGGATTATATATTATTGTTCTTGTCGTTATAAATTGAGCTGCTGACCAGGAGGAGTGGTTTCCGAGCAACTGGAAACTAGAGATGTGCAGCGGGCATTTTTCAGGTTTTGTGTTTTGGTTTTGGATTCGGTTCCACGGTCGTGTTTTGGATTCGGACGCATTTTGGCAAAACCTCCCTTAAGAATTTTTGTCGGATTCGGGTGTGTTTTGGATTCGGGTGTTTTTTTTTCAAAAACCCCTCAAAAACAGCTTAAAACATAGAATTTGGGGGTAATTTTGATCCTATAGTATTATTAACCTCAGTAACCATAATTTCCACTCATTTCCAGTCTATTCTGAACACCTCACACTTCACAATATTATTTTGAGTCCTAAAATTTGCACCGAGGTCGCTGGATGACTAAGCTAAGCGACCCAAGTGGGCGGCACAAACACCTGGCCCATCTAGGAGTGGCACTGCAGTGTCAGACAGGATGGCACTTGAAAAAATAGTCCCCAAACAGCACATGATGCAAAGATAAATAATAAAAAATAGAGGTGCAAGATGGAATTGTCCTTGGGCTCTCCCAGCCACCCTTATGTTGTATAAACAGGACATGCACACTTTAACAAACCCATCATTTCAGCGACAGGGTCTGCCACTCGACTGTGGCTGAAATGACTGGTTGGTTTGGACACAAAAGAAGCAATCAATCTCTCCTTGCACAAACTGGCTCTACGGAGGCAGGATGTCAACCTCCTCTTCATCGTCCGATTCCTCACCCCTTTCACTGTGTACATCCCCCTCCTCACAGAGTATTAATTCGTCCCCACTGGAATCCACCATCACAGGTCCCTGTGTACTTTCTGGAGGCAATTGCTGGTAAATGTCTCCACGGAGGAATTGATTATAATTCATTTTGATGAACATCACCTTCTCCACATTTTCTGGAAGTAACCTCCTACACCGATCACTGACAAGGTTACCGGCTGCACTAAACACTCTTTCGGAGTACACACTGGAGGGGGGGCAACTTAGGTAAAATAAAGCCAGTTTGTGCAAGGGCCTCCAAATTGCCTTTTTTTTCCTGCCAGTATACATACGGACTGTCTGACATGTCTACAGTGATGCTGTCACTCATATAATCCTCCACCATTCTTTCAATGGTGACAGAATCATATGCAGTGACAGTAGACGACATGTCAGTAATCGTTGGCAGGTCTTTTAGTTCGGACCAGATGTCAGCTATCGCTCCTGACTGCCCTGCATCACCGCCAGCGGTTGGTTTTGGAAATGTTATCCTTTTCCTGGCAGCTCCAGTGGCGTGAGAAAATGAAGGAGGAGCTGTTGGCGCTGACAGGAGCTGTCTAAGGAGGAAATTGACACTGAGGGAGTTGATGGGGTGGTTTGCAGGAGCTTGGGTGCAAGAGGAAGAAGGGATTTAGTTGTCAGTGGACTGCTTCCGCTGTCACCCAAAGTTTTTGTACTTGTCAATGACTTCTGATGAATGCGCTCCAGGTGACATATAAGGGAGGATGTTCCTAGGTGGTTAACGTCCTTACCCCTACTTATTACAGCGTGACAAAGGCAACACACGGTTTGACACCAGTTATCCGCATTTCTGTTGAAATAATTCCACACCGAAGAGGTGATTTTTTTTTGTATTTTGACCAGGCATGTCAATGGCCTTATTCATCCCACGGACAACAGGTGTCTCCCCGGGTGCCTGGCTTAAACAAACCACCTCTCCATCAGAATTATCCTTGTCAATTTCCTCCTCAGCGCCAGCAACACCCATATTCTCATCCTGGTGTACAGTGACATCTTCAATTTGAATATCAGGAACTGGACTGTGGGTGCTCCTTCCAGCACTTGCAGGGGGCGTGCAAATGGTGGAAGGAGCCACCTCTTCCCGTCCAGTGTTGGGAAGGTCAGGCATCGCAACCGAAACAATTGGACTCTCCTTGGGGATTTGTGATTTAGAAGAACGCACAGTTCTTTGCTGTGCTTTTGCCAGCTTAACGCTTTTCATTTTTCTAGCGGCAGGATGAGTGCTTCCATCCTCATGTGAAGCTGACCCACTAGACATGACGAAGAACATAGGAGAGGGCCTTAGCCGTTCCTTGCCACTCCGGGTCGTAAATGGCATATTGGCAAGTTTACGCTTCTCCTCAGACGCTTTCAATTTAGATTTTTGTGTAATTTTACTGAACTTTTGTTTTTTGGATTTTACATGCTCTCTACTATGACATTGGGCATCGGCCTTGGCAGACGACGTTGATGGCATTTCATTGTATCTGCCATGACTAGTGACAGCAGCTTAAGCACTAGGTGGAAGTGGATCTAGGTCTTTCCCTATTTTACCCTCCACATTTTTGTTCTCCATTTTTTAATGTGTGGAATTATATGCCAGTAATCTATCTGGAATTAGACGGCAGTAATGTCTGGAATTAGATACCACTAGATACCAGATATCACTGTGACTGGAATGATGATGACCTATGCACAGTGACAGGACACTACCACAGCACCCTACAGCAGCAAGATGCAGCACAAGACACTGGACTTTTAGTCACCACAATGCAGCACAAGACAATGAGTAGTGATACTGAGCACTGATGAGGATACTAGAACTAACACTGGGCAGCGAGAACAGCACTGGACTACTGTACTGTAGTATTATATACTGGTCACCACAATGCAGCACTGATACTGAGCACAGATATTGAGCACTGTTCAGGATACTAGAACTGACATGGAGCAGCAAGATACAGCAATTGACTACTGTACTGTACTACTATATACTGGTCACCACAATGCAGCACTGATACTGAGCACAGATATTGAGCACTGTTCAGGATACTAGAACTGACACGGAGCAGCAAGATACAGCATTGGACTACTGTACTGTACTACTATATACTGGTCACCACAATGCAGCACTGATACTGAGCACAGATATTGAGCACTGTTCAGGATACTAGAACTGACACGGAGCAGCAAGATACAGCATTGGACTACTGTACTGTACTACTATATACTGGTCACCACAATGCAGCACTGATACTGAGCACAGATATTGAGCACTGTTCAGGATACTAGAACTGACACGGAGCAGCAAGATACAGCATTGGACTACTGTACTGTACTACTATATACTGGTCACCACAATGCAGCACTGATACTGAGCACAGATATTGAGCACTGTTCAGGATACTAGAACTGAGACGGAGCACCAAGATACAGCAATGGACTACTGTACTGTACTACTATATACTGGTCACCACAATGCAGCACTGATACTGAGCACAGATATTTAGCTGATATTGGGCTATTCAGGCAGAGAACGTAGCCACGTCCTCTCCGCTCAATCTACAATGCACAAGTGAAAATGGCGGCGGCTCTTTATATGGAATCCGAATCTCGCGAGAATCCGACAGCGTGATGATGACGTTTTGCCTCGTTCGGGTTTTGCGAGTAAGGCGGGAAGAACCAAGGCTGCCTCGGACCCGTGTAAACCACGTGAAGTTTGGGGGGGTTCGGATCTCCACGAACCGAACCCGCACAGCTCTACTGGAAACACTCCTCATCCCCTGCGTTTGCCTATAATCTTCTGTAATTTTACAGACTAATGCTAAATAAATGATAGCTACAAACTTATTGGTGATTATGGTCAACTTCTCCACTTTATTTCTGTCTAAGGTTTGATACATTTCCATAACTTAAAGACACAAGTAGACAAAAATAATGTATAATTTATTAGCAGTTTCTTATATAGTGCAGCATATTCCGTTGTGCTTTACAATTAGAACAACAGTTATAGAACAAAACTGGGCAAAAGCAGACAGACATAGAGGTAGGATGGCCCTGCTCTCAAGCTTACAATCTATAGGGAAATAAGCATTGATACACAAAGATAGATGCTACCTATTGCACCAGATCCAGATTGCTAGGTTCTTAATGGGTTGTATGATATGATCACCCAGCACTGTTGGAAGACAAAATATGTGAGGTTATGTGGACTGTACAGAGAGGATGTAATTAGATAGTGAAGCATTGAAGGTTATATGGGTGGGTCTGGAAGTTGATAGGCTTGTCTGAAGAGGTGAGATTTCAGGGAACGTTAAAGGTTTGGAGACTAGAGGTGAGTCTTATTGTGCATGGGAGGGCATTCCACAGAGTGGGGGAAGCCCGGATAAAGTCCTATAATTTTGAGTGGGAACAAGTGATACATGTGATGAGAGATGCAGATCTTGCGCAGAGTGGGGAGGTTTGGTAGAGAGATATTTTGAGATGAGTGAAGAGATGTATGATGGTGCAGTTTGGTTAATATCCTTGTATGTAAGTAAAAGTATTTTATATTTCACACTGTAGAATACCAGTAACCAATGGAGGGACTGACAGAGCGGATAAGCAGGCGAAGAATGTCTAGCGAGGAAGATTAGCCTCGCAGCTGCATTTAAAATGGATTGTAGTGGTGAGAGACTATGTTTGGGAAGACCAGTAAGGAGACTATTACAATAATCAATGTGGGAGAGGATGAGTGCATGGATTAGAGTTTTTGCAGTGTCTTGTGTAAGATAAGGACGTATTTTGGATATGTTTTTTAGGTGCATGTAACATGATTTAGAGACAGATTGAATGTGTGGAACAAAGGACAGTTCAGAGTCAAGGATGACAGCTAGGCAGCGAGCTTGTGGGGTAGGGTGGATAGTCGCATTGTCAACAGTTATGGAGATATCAGGTTGGTAACTACTCTTGACTGGTGGGAAAATAATTCTGTTTTGGAAATGTTGAATTTGAGGTGGCGAGATGACATCCAAGATGAAATGGCAGACAGGCATCCAGTGACACGAGCCAATACAGATGGTGATAAATCTGGGGAGGATAGGTAGATTTGAGTATCATTAGCGTACAAATGATACTGATATCCAAAGGAGCTGATTAGTTTGCCAAGAGATGAGGTATAGATTGAGAAAAGCAGAGGACCCAAGACTGAGCCTTGTTGTACTCTAACTGATAGAGGTAGAGAAGAAGAGGTAGATTCATAGAGAAGTGAACACTGAAAGAGCGATTAAATAGGTAGGATGAGAACCAAGTAAGGATGGAACAGAGAGCAAATTGGCACAAACTGAGCCTGTGCTCATGGGCTAGCAAACAGCATGCAGAACCAGGGTTGCTGATAAAGGATAGGAGACAAGGGAGGTATGGAGACCAGGGGATGAGCCCAGGGTGGAGGTACAGGACATATTTGTGCAGGTGATGTAAGGGGAAGAACTCACGAGAAGAGAACATTACTTGTGAGAAGTGGCAGTTGCAGAGGTGGGGCTGCAGCGCTGTCCAAAATTCAAATAGGGAGCCACACCACCTGCCACCCCAAACACTGGCAAACATCACCGGCTGGACTCACTGGCAGTTGGTGTGTCTCCTCTGTTTGAATTTTGGACTGCATTGCAGCTCCACCTCTGGAGCTGCCACTGCATGTGAGAGCTTCATTTCTGAAGGAGATATGTCCTGTACTGCATGTGCATGTCCTAGCCAATGTGATAGCATCACACTGGCTGTGAATGCCTCTACCTAATTGACAGGTAGAGGCGTTCGCGGGGTGGCCAGGGGCAGTGACGGACCGTTGCGGGGGCAACGTTGGAAAAACAGGATCCCGGCTAATGTTTTCGGGGAGGCTGCATGACGTCTCACGCAGCCACCCAGATGTAAAAAATGGCGGTGGTCCGCCTGCCTTCGCAGCTGGCTGCGTAGGCAGGGGGTCGTCGATAGCTGCTGCGACTGCAATTAAATTGTGGTCGCAGCTGCTGGGCGGCGCGGTCAGCATGCTGGGCGGCTTTGCCCTGTGATGGGCGGCCCTCTCTATATGCTTCCTTACAGTGAATGGCTGTCAGCACTCTGATTGGTGGATAGCTCCAGCCATCCACCAGCCAGCATGCTGACAGCCACTCAATGTCTGGCTGTAGACTGGGAGGCAGGTAGGGAATGCTGCCTCGCTGCTGGAAGGCCGCCCCTGCTTGAAGGCCCCTAGAATTGTAGGGCCTGGGCAGCTGCCCAGTGTGCCTATATGGTAAGATTGCCCTGCCACATATGTGCTGACATGTGCAGCAATTTTGCAGATGCACTGTACATACAGTATGTGTAATATGCGTCAAACAATATGTGAAGTCCTTTGTGTCTCATACCTCAGTGACGTCACTCCTAGAGAATATGGTTCAGCTGACAATATGGTTGCCTATGCTGTGATTATAAGAGCACTTTGTGTTTCATGCCTCAATCATATTACTAGCTGTGAGTTGAGAATATTGGATCACCCCACAAGATGGCTACCACCACGATAGGCCAGATTCAATTAGCCACAGTTAATTACCGCGGCTAATTGATCCCCTGGATCTATTCAATTAGAGCCCGCGATCAGTCTGCAGGCTGCAGTTAATGCAGTCTGAGGAGTCCGAAAAGAAATCAGGGCATTAAATGCCCTGATCACGGGTGAAGTTAACCTGTTAAAAACATAGGTCCAAGAACTTATCCTGGATCCTGTGGGTTAATATGCGTATTGGGTAACTTACCGCGCAAGGAAAAGAAGCTCTAATTTTATAGCCCCGGGTATTAAAGCCTGAGGCTACTGCCCATTTTCCGGTGCACAAAATTACCCCTGCCATTCGAACATGGCTGTATATATCAGACAACAGCTATAGGGGTAAACTTACTAAGGGATTTTTTTTTAGAACTGGTGATTTTGCTCATAGCAACCAGATTCTGTTTAACATTTATCTAGCTGTTTCTAGAAGGTAATAGATAGAATATGATTGGTTGCTATGAAGCAACATCACCAGTTCTAAAAAAAAAATCCCACCTATGTAAATTTAGCCCATAGTTTAAATGGTTTTATAATAATAATAATTTTATTTATATAGCGCTCTTTCTCCGACAGGACTCATGAAAAACAATGCACAGTGGAGGTCATTCTGACCCGATCGCACGCTGCAGTTTATCGCAGTGTCGCGAACAGGTCAGAAGTGCGCATGCGCCAGCACCGCAGTACGCCGGTGCATGCCCGACAGCCGAAGACCATCGCTGCGCTACGATCGCCTCTGCCTGATTGACAGGCAGAGGCTGTCGCTGGGCGTGCGGGTGGAACGGCAGCGTATGGCTGCCGTTTCGTGGGCGTGGTCCGGCCAACGCAGGTGTGGCCGGACCATGTGGTGATGTCACACGCAGCCGCTGCGGGCTGGGGAGTGACGAGTAGCTCCCGGCCAGCACGCTAAAGGTGCGCTGGCCGGGAGCTACTCCTAAAGTGCAAAAGCATCGCTGCTGTGCGATGCTTTTGTACTTCTGCTGGGGGGGGGGGGGGGGCGGCACTGACATGCGGGGCAGGATAGCACTGTGATGGGCGTCCCCCCGCATGTCTATGGACATGATCGTAGCCCTGCAGGGCTACGATCAACTCGGAATGACCCCCATAATACTGAAGATTTAAGAAATACAGCAATAAACAAGCCACACAGAAAAAAACGAAAACCTTGAGCACACAGTAAGCATAATGCAGGATTGGTGTATGCATTTGGGTAACAACTTCCAAGGGTTGTGTATTCCACCCTTACAGGTACCAGATGAGGCAGCCATCTTGGGCGCACTGCGGAGGATTACCCTGGATAGAATAGTCTACCCCTAAAAGAGATGACACAAAATGGGGAGATTGTAATGTCTTAACGCTCCAAGTAGGTCACAACAAAACCACAAGGTCCATGTATTTTTCACCCCATCCACTAATGTACCAGATGAGGCAGCTATGTTGGGTGCACTACAAAGGTTACACTATGGGGGATGAGCTAAACAAGGGCCCAATGCATGTATGGGAAAACTGACACTTGTGTTGTAGTAGTAGTAGTAGTAGTAGTAGTAGTAGTAGTAGTAGTAGTAGTAGTAGTAGTATGATATACCCTGTATGGAAAGATCCACATGAAGAACATCCTGCCCGAGGAGGAACCATCCGGGGCCACCATCTGGGGTACACTGGGTAGGTCACACTGGCAGGGTGTGCAAACAGTGGAGGTACACATTACAGGAATAGCACACAGTGGGGTGGAAGAGAGAGAAAAAACACACGTTAGGAAAACATATAAAGAAGGGAGAAAATTAGGATAACATTATTTTGATAAAACTATGAGTGTCCTGTTCTCATGGGAGCAGGACGGGTGGGTGTGAGAATATGGGGAGCATACTCGAGTCTGATGGAAATGTCCCTGCTGAGCCTGGTCCTGGTGCTCTCCCCCATAGCTCCCTATTTTCCATGAATAAACATTTTTTTTAAGATGTGAAATGTAATCTTGAGGCATATTCACAAATATTAGTGAAGACAGCTAATTTTCGCATGATGAATTGCTCCGGTGCTCGTGTCAAGTCAGAGTGTTAATTATCCTGATGAGTATGCTCCCTTACCTGCAAACGTAAATAAATGTCTTATAATAACCCAATTTCAGTTAAACAGTATTCTCCCCCAGACTGAGCACATATATTGTCATGTTCTATTTTTGTAAGCTGCATTTTTACATACATATTCAGAAAAAGAAACCTGGCTAAGTATATTGCATATTGCTATATATGAAAGCTCACAGGCAATAGATATGTACTTGCCTGTTACAACAGGAAGGAAGCTTAAGTGTTATTAGACTCCTCATCCCATTAGATATAATCAAAGGTAATTAAGTTAGGCCTGGCTGAGCCCCTGTCTCACCCTGTGATTGGAAGCACTTGGCTGGAGTATAATCAGACAAAAGAGAAAGTTCATTAGATTGTAGAAAGTCAGCAATCGCTATGCTGGCAGTGACTCATAGGCCTGGATGTCTACCTCCACTATTTTAAAGGACACTCAATTTCAATTTATTCCATTTTAATAGAAGCTAAACATTTATTCTGAGACATCAAGAAAACAGAACGCTGAAAAGCAGAGGAGGTAGACGATGGACAAAATAGAGGAACCCTGCAAAGAGGAAAGCTTAATACAAAAAAAGTCCTCTATTCTCAAATTCTATTTAAAAATAACTGCCAGACCTCAACATTTGAATGGTAAGGTCTCCTCCCCTAATACTTCCATCCCCTGCATTTTCGGAACCTTTGATGAAGATGGGTCTTCCCTTTCCCAATAGAGGATCTGGGGACTGATGCAAAGTTTTAATGGATATCTGGGGGCTGATGCAAAGTTTTAATGGATGTACATAAATTATTATAAAAAAAAAAAAAAGTGCAAGCAAAAACAGCCCTTTCCACCCACCCACCCACCATATGTAGAGCCATGCACTCTTTGGGGTACACTGACTAATATTCGTGTTGCAGCCGATTTCAGCCGAGATCAATCTCAGGATTAGGATTAAGCTACAATTAGGGTAAGGCTGTAAATAGCAGTTAGGGACAAGCTATAATTAGGGATAGGGTTACACTGCAATTAGGGCTATGGATAAGCTACAATTAGGGATAGGGTTGCGCTGCAATTAGGGTCAGGGCTGGCCTACAATTAGGGTTAGACTGCAATTAGTGGTAGAGTTAGGCTACAATAAGGGTTATGGTTGGGCTGCAATTAGGGTTAGGCTACACTTAGGGTTATGGTTAGAGTTAAGTTGGAGTTAGGGACAGGCTACAATTAGGTATAGAGTTATGCTGAAATTAGGAATAGGCTACAATTAGGGATAGTGTTGGGCTACAATTAGGGTTAGAGATAGGCAACAATTAGGTTTATTTATTTATTAACAGTTTCTTATATAGTGCACCAAATTCCGTTGCACTTTACAATTGGAAATAACAATGATATAACAAAACTAGGTAATAACAAATAGTCATAGTGTCAAATCTGTGGTTATGTCTGTCCCCGGAGGGGACACTAGTGGGTCAGTGGTGGTGCGATGGAGAAACCGAGGAGGCTGTAAGAGATTCTTGCGCATGTGCGCAATGATGTTTATTAAATGCTCAAGAGTATAAACAGTAATTGAAGCAGATGAAACTTGAGATGAATGGTACAAGAAATGCTGACAATGATTAAATAAACAGTCACAGGTATTTAGCTGGACTGGAAACCAGTGCAGTTATTAGGCAATGAAATACAGGCAATTAACTAGTCTTGAAACTAGTATAGCAATCAGATGGTGATCACTCCCACAGTTGGTTTGGAAACCAGCAACGATACTCCACACAGTCAGTTTGTAATGCAAAGTCCACAACCAAGCAAGGTTAAGCAGGAGACAACTTGAAACACATATGAAGTTGTTGTATTAAGTGTCAGATGCCATAGCACAATGCTGAATGCAAGTTAACCATACACAGGTGAAGATAATGAATAGCACCTGAAGAATGTCTCTTACTGCAATAGTTGGAGGCTAACTGTAGCAGAAGTTGGAGCTGAAGTAAATGCTGGGACCTGTAGTTCCACAGGAATACTGGAACTGGGAGATCACTTGGAGATGCCAGAAATAGGAGATCACTGGAAACAGGAGATTGAAGACTGGAGATTGGAACTGGAAACTGGAGTTTGGAAACTGGAAACTGGAACCAGGAGACGCTATACAGCAATGCGATGCGTTGTACAAGGTGATGAGACTGAGCCGATGCTCAGGACTTATACCCCCTGGTCGGCAGTCATTTGATACTTGGATCATGTGAGCAATCACAGCGCAGGATTGGGTGCTCTCCGGTCAGCTGACCGCAAGTGTCATGGTGGCACCCATGGTGTGCAGATGGCCGGTACACAGGAGGGCACCCGCAGAATGGACTTCAGGGGTTCACCACAATAGTGGGTACTGTGCTCCGCAGACAGGATGCTCATACAGCTGCAGACTGGGGCCGTGACCTCCGGAGGCCTGCACACCAGCGCGCCGGTAAGTGAGACATCACTGAATGCTGATGCCTGACAGTACCCCCCCCCCTTTTATGGGTGGGCACTGAACACCCATGAGGCTTGGAAGAAAACATTCTATGGAAAGCTTGGACTAACCGTGGAGCATGGACATCAGTGGCATTAACCCAACTGCTCTCCTCAGGACCATACCCGGACCAGTCAATCAGGTACTGTAGATGACTATACCGACAACGTGAGTCCAGGATCTTCTCAACCTCGTACTCAACACCCCGATGAGTTTGGATTCTTGGAGCTGCTGGTATAGTTTTCTGAAAACGGTTAACAATCAGGGGTCTAAGGAGAGAGATATGAAATGAGTTTGGGATTTTCCAATAAGGAGGCAATTTCACCTTATAAACCACTGGATTAATCACTCATTCAACTGGAAATGGACCAATAAACCGCGGAGCAAACTTCATGGAGGGAACTCTAATGCGGAGATTACGAGTAGATAACCAGACTTTATCACCTGGCTTTAAACTGGGAACTGCTCGTCTTTTCCAATCAGCAAAGACTTTGTACTGTCGAGATGCTTTCTTGAGAGAAGATGAATCTTTGCCCAAACCTGAGAGAACTTCTGAAGAGCTGAAGTGGCTGCTGGAACATCGACAACTGGAAGGTCTTGGAAATCTGGAAATCTGGGATGTTGACCGTAAACTGCAAAGAAAGGATTAGTATTGGTGGCTGTATGGTATCGGAAGTTATGAGCAAACTCTGCCCAAGGCAATAAATCTACCCAGTCATCCTGTGATGAGGAAATATAAAGTCTCAAAAAGGTTTCAAGCTCTTGGTTTACCCTTTTGGTCAGCCCACTCATCTGAGGGTGATATGCGGCAGAGAATTTGAGTTTAACTTGCAGAGCATAAGGTCTTCCAAAATCTTGCCACAAACTGAACACCACTGTCAGATATAATTTCCGTTGGGAGTCCATGTAACCTGAAGATGTCACGTGGGAATATTTGTGCGAGCTTTGGAGCAGAAGGCAACCCCATAAGTGGAACAAAATGGGCCATCTTTGAGAACCTGTCAACCACTACCCAGATGGTATGATACCCTTCGGAGGGAGGTAAGTCTGAGATGAAATCCATTGACAGGTGAGACCAGGGACGACTTGGTATAGGGTTAGGTAACAGCTGACCAGCAGGAGACTGACGAAGAACTTTGTGCTGGGCACACTTGGGACACGAAGCCACAAAATCCTGAATATCAGCTATCATATGAGGCGACCAATAGGATTGAGACAAAAACTTCTAAGTCTTTAGGACCCCACGATGTCTGGTAAACTTAGAAATATGAGCCCATGACAGCAGATTCGGGTGGAGCTCAGGAGAAACAAACATCTTGCCAGGAGGCAGAACAGGAGACACTTCTGTGGAAGCAAACACTACAGGATCGAGAACTGGATGAGATTCTTGTTCAGAAGATTCCTCCATGGAACTCATGAGGCGTGACAAGGCATCTGTCTTAACATTCTGAGAACCAGGGCGGAACTGTAACTTGAAATTAAAATGAGAAAAGAATAAAGCCCACCTTGCTTGATGAGGATTTAAACACTGCGCTGCTTTCAAATAAAGAAGGTTCTTATGGTCAGTGAAGATGGTAATAGGAAACTTTGCACCCTCCAGAAGATACCTCCACTATTCCAGGGCCAGCTTGATTGCCAGGAGCTCCTAGTCACCGATGGCGTAGTTTATCTCAGCAGGTACAAATCTACGGGAGAAAAACCCACAGGGGTGAGTCTTACCATTGTCGCTGGTTTGGTACAACACCACGCCAACGCCAACTGTTGAGGCGTCCACTTCCAACTCGAAGGGTCTGTTGATATCTGTTTGCTGTAACACAGGAGCTGAAATTAAAGCTTGTTTAATCTTTTGGAAAGCAGCCAGAGCTTCTTCTGACCACTGAGAAGGATTTGCGCTTTTCCGTGTGAGGCAAGTAATTGGGGCTATCAGGGTAGAGAATCCTCTAATGAATTTTCTATAATAATTGGCAAAGCCAATAAAACATTGAACAGACTTGAGTGATGTAGGAAGAGACCAGTTCTCTATTGCTTCCAATTTAACAGGGTCCATTCGAAGATCTGAACCAGAGATTATATACCCGATGAAGGGCATCGAAGGAGCTTAAAAGGTACACTTAGACAACTCCCCATAAAGATGATTCTGTCGTAGGCGCTGAAGAACCTATTTTACCTGTTGATGATGAGAGGCTAAATCTTGAGAGAAAATCAGAATGTCGTCAAGGTAAACTACCACGTATTTATACAGAACATCTCAAAATATTTAATTGACAAAGTTCTGAAACACAGCTGGGGCATTACTTAATCCGAAGGGCATCACAGGATACTCATAGTGGCTGTCACGGGTGTTAAAAGCGGTCTTCCACTCATCACCACCCCGGATTCTAATGAGATTATATGCCCCATGGAGATCTAATTTGGTAAAGATACTGGCTCCTTTAAATCTGTCAAACAGTTCCGTGATTAATGGTAAAGGGTAGCTGTTTTTGATGGTAATCTCATTTAGGGCTCTATAATCAATGCAGGGACATAGTCCTCCGTCTTTCTTTTTCACAAAGAAAACCCCCGCCCCTGCTGGAGATGATGAAGGATGAATGAATCCTTTTTGTAGATTCTCTTTTATATATTCACTCATGGCTTGAGTTTCTGGAATGGAAAGAGGATATGTTTGTCCTCTAGTAGGCATTCTCCCCGGGATCAGATCGATTGGACAATCCCATTTCCGATGGGGAGGCAGAACACCAGCGGCCTTTTCACTGAAGACGTCAGTAAATTCTTTGTAGGCCTCAGGAATTTCACACTGGGGTTTCAACCCCGAAGATCTCACGGGACGAACTTGAGCTAAACAGGAATGGAAACAGGAGGAACTCCATGCTGTGAGCTGTAGTGTAGACCAGTCGATTTGAGAGTTATGAAGTTGAAGCCAAGGCATACCCAACACGATCTCATAGGTGGCTTTAGGAATGACCAACAGTTCAATAAGCTCAGAATGAAAAAACCCCACCCCTAGGACCACGGGCTTAGTTTGCTGACTGATGGACCCCTCAGCAATACGGCTACCATCCACAGCGGTAAGATAGACTGGGCAAGAGAATCTGGAGACAGGAAGAAGGGTCTTGTCAACTGGGCGTAGGGAAATTGTGCAGCAGCAATTCAAAGTGAACTTCAGATTGGTTCAGAAATCCACGACAGGTTTTAGAAATGCCATCAAATTTACTTGGTGTAGGAAGATGGAGACGAGATCCTAAACCAGTAGCAGCGGGAGAGCCTGAAGCTGTGGCACTGGAAACTGGAGCTGGAGTCGCTGGTGCAGCTGGAACAATAGAACTTGGCAGAGATTGTTGTAAGCAGAGTCGGTCACAGGCATAGGCAAACTAGGCAATTGCCTAGAGCATTTGTTATGCCTAGGGGCATCAGCAGCTTCTGCTGATTAAAATGATATGCGGCATGTCTATATTCTGTGTGGAGCATTTCATATGCAGATACAGCCACAGTCTCACACAGTATATAGGCATGCTGCATATCATTTTAATCAACAGAAGCGGCTTGTGCTTCCTAGCCACATAGCAATGCAAATAAGATGCATTTTCATTAAAAAAAGGTGCCTAACATTAGCATTGAGGCAAGATTTATGAGGACACATCTGTATCCAAGCAGAGGCAGAGGTCTTAGAGGCATTGTTAGTGCTGTGTGCATGTTAGTGGGTTGGTTGTGCAGTAGTGTTCGGAATATGTGTAAGGAGCATTATGTGTGTCATGTAAAAATGCATTAATAATGTGTAAGGGGCACTATGTGTGTCCTTATGCGTATGGGGGCACTAATAATGTGCGGCATATGTGTAAGGGACATTATGTGTAAAAGGACATTAATAAAGGTTGTCATAATGCGTAAGGTGCATTATGTTTATAAGGACATTAATAATGTGTCTCATGTGTAAGTGGCATTACTCTGTGGCATTATGTGTATAAATGCATTACTAATGTGTGGCATTATGTGTATAAGGTGCTCTACTATGTGGCATTGCGTATAGAAAGGGCATTACTGTGTCGTCTAATGTGAATAAAGAGCAATAGGGTGTGGTGTAATGTAAATAAGGAGCAATTCAGTGTGATGTAATGTGAATAAGGAACTCTACTGTGAGGAGTAACGTTTATAAGGTAAAGTGATACTACTGTGGGATTATGGACACTATCGCATGATCAAATGTGAATAAAGTTGCAGTATTGTGTGGCGTAATTGGAATTGGGGTTACTATTGTGTGGCCATGCCCCTTGCCAGCAAAAACACACCCCTTTTTTGGCTGTGCGCCAAATGTGCGAACTGTTCCTATTTAAAATGTAGGGGGTACAAGCACCAAAATAAGGACTGTTATGGGTAAGGGGTGATGGTGCTGGGAAAGAGGTGCAAGGTCAGAGGCGCAACCAGCGGTGGTGCTAGGGGGCACCAGCCAAACTCTTGCCTAGGGCATCATATAGGTTAGGGCCGACTCTGGTTGTAAGGTATCCAACCGAGAAGACATCTCTTGTAAAAACTGTATGATCTGCTGTTGTGCAGCCTCTGTACCATCAAGTCGTGAGTTTAAGTTCTGAAGAGCCCCTGCTCCCACACTCTGACCACCATCCGGGTCCATGGACCTTAGACATACTGTCAGATCTGTGGTTATGTCTGTCCCCGGAGGCGTAAAGCGCACCAAATTCCGTTGCGCTTTACAATTAGAAATAACAATGATATAACAAAACTAGGTAATAACAAACAGTCATAGTGTCAGATCTGTGGTTATGTCTGTCCCCGGAGGGGGCACTAGTGGGTCAGTAGTGGTGCGATGGAGAAACCGAGGAGGCTGTAAAAGATTCCTGTGCATGTGCACAATGATGTTTATTAAATGCTCACAAGTATAAACAGTAATTGTAGCAGATGAAACTTGAGATGAATGGTACAAGAAATGCTGACAACGATGAAATATACAGTCACAGGTATTTAGCTGGTCTGGAAACCAGAGCAGTAATTAGGCAATGAAATACAGGCAATTAACTAGTCTGGAAACTAGTATAGCAATCAGATGGTGATCACTCCCACAGTTGGTTTGGAAACCAACAACGATACTCCACACAGTCAGTTTGTAATGCAAAGTCCACAACCAAGCAAGGTTAAGCAGGAGACAACTTGAAACACATATGAAGTGGTTGTATTAAGTGCCAGATGCCATAGCACAATGCTGAATGCATGTTAACCATACACAGGTGAAGATAATGAATAGCACCTGAAGAAAGTCTCTTATTGCAAAAGGTGGAGGCTGACTGTAGCAGAAGTTGGAGCCAGGGCCGGTGCTAGGGTGTTCGGCGCCCTCCTGCAAACTATAAAATTGCGCCCTCCCTCCCTTAACTCAGAAAGAGACAGTGTGCGTCACAAAAGTGTACACTGCACTGATTCATATTACACAACATAGTAGTGTCCCTTCATCTTATGTCCAGCGTTGGTTGGGTTTATTTTTATTTTTTTTAAGCTATTATCCCCAGCACTGCCTGAGGATATTTTTTTCTTCTTTCTTTTTCCTCCTCTCTCTCGGCACCCCCTTTCCCCATCTATTTTCCATCCCCTCTTTCTCCTTCTTACTCCCACTACCTTGGGAGTTACAGGGAGGGTGAGGGCAGGGATGCTGAGGGGGAGTTACAGGGAGGGTGAGGGCAGGATGCTGAGGGGGCGTTACAGGGAGGGTGAGGGCAGGGATGCTGAGGGGGAGCTACAGGGAGGGTGAGGGCAGGGATGCTGAGGGGGAGTTACAGGGAGGGTGAGGGCATAGACGCTGACAGGGAGTTAGAAGGCGTGTGAGTGGCATTGAGGGGGGCGTTACAGGTAGGGTGAGGGCAGGGGTACTGATGGAGGAGTTACAGGGAAGGTGAGGACAGGGACGCTGACAGGGAGCTACAGGGAAGGTGAGTTAGATGAACAGGAGTTAGATGAAGGGTAAGGGCTGGGAACGCTGAGGAGGTAGTAAGAGGGAGTGTGAGGGTACGCTGAGTGGGGAGCTACATGGAGGGTGAGGGCAGGGTCACTAAGGGAGGAGATAGAGGGAGGGTGAGGGTAGGGACGCTGAGGGGGGAGCTACTGGGAGGGTGAGGGCACACTGAGGGGGGAGATACAGGGAGAGTGAAGGCAGGGGCACTCAGGGGGGACCTATGGGGAGGGTGAGGGCCCACTGAGGGGGAGCTACAGGGAGAGTAAGAGCAGGGGCACTGAGGGGGAACTACGGGGAGGGGGAGGGCACACTGAGGGGGGAGCTACAGGGAGAATGAGGGCAAGGGCTCTGAGGGGGGGGACCTACGGGGAGGATGAGGGCACACTGAGGGGGGAGCTATAGGGAGAGTGAGGGCAGGGGCCTAAAATATAGCTTTATTAAAATAAATTAAATACTCTAAAGCAAAGTGTGTATTAAACATTCATATACAGACTATAAGATATGTAGAGGCCACCCCCCACACGCAGACTGTCACTTACCAGATATTTGCAGTATAAGTACTAGTAGTGCCTCCGGCCCTTCTCTCTTCTTCAGGAATAGGCAGCAGCCTGTCACATATGGTATTCTGCACGCCGCGGCTATCCCGTTGATTCAGAGGCAGAGCAGGGGAGGCGGAGCTTGGGACTCAAGAGAACTCGGAGCTGTGTTAGTGTGGGTTTCCTGGGCGGGTGGGCGGAGCATGTTAATAACGTTTCTCTTGTACATCTCTTCATGCTGCCGCTGCTGTGGTGAGGGTGACAGGCGCCGCAAGCAACAGACAGGGAAGTGCCGAGGCAGAGAGGGGGGAGCCGCTGTTCATGCTGCCGCTGCTGCCTGTGGTGAGTGTGGCAGGCGCTGACAGCGCAGAGAAGTGCGGCTCCATCAGTGAGGAGGCAGGGAGGGGGGAGACACTTTTCATGCTGTCGCTGCTGCCTGTGGTGAATGTGGCAGGCGCTGACAGCGGCAGCAATAGGCAGAGAAGTGCGGCTTCATCAGTGAGGAGGTAGGGAGAGGGGAGACGCTTTTGATGCTGCCGCAGCCGCTGCTGCCTGTCAGTGTGACAGGTGCTGGCAGCGGCCAGCAACAGCGCAAGTCAGCAAGGTCACAGAACAGGGAGAGCGCCTCTCAGACCCGGCGCCTACCTGCTTTGCAGACCTTGCTGAGCGGGTAGCGCCGGGCCTGGTTGGAGCTGAAGTAAATGCTGGGACCTGTAGTTCCACAGGAATACTGGAACCGGGAGATCACTCGGAGATGCCAGAAATAGGTGATCGCTATAAACAGGAGATTGAAGACTGGAGACTGGAGATTGGAAACTGGAGATTGGAAACTGGAACCAGGAGACGCTATGCAGCAATGCTATGTGTTGTCCAAGGTGATGAGACTGAGCCGATGCTCTGGACTTATACCCCCTGGTCGGCAGTCATTGGATGCTTGGATCATGTGAGCAATCACAGCGCAGGATTGGAAGCTCTCCGGTCAGCTGACAGCAAGTGTCATGGCGGTGCCCACGCTGTGCAGATGGCCGATACACAGGAGGGCACCCGCAGAATGGACTTCAGGGGTTCACCACAATAGTGGGTACTGCGCTCCGTAGACAGGATGCTCATACAGCTGCAGACTGGGGCCGTGACCTCCGGAGGCCTGCACACCAGCGCGCCGGTAAGTGAGACATCACTGAATGCTGATTCCTGACACATAGAAGTAGGAAGGCCCTGCTCGCAAGCTTACAATCTCTAGGGAAATAGGCATGGATACACAAGGATAGGTGCTATCTATTGCACAGTTGTCCATCAGATTGCAAAAGTTCTTAGTGGGCTGTATGATATGGTCACACAGCTATGATGAATCGGTGTTGGGAGGAAGGGAAAGTGAAGACTGAGAAGACATGTGAGGATATGTGTGGGCTGTGCAGAGTGGATGCAATTTGATAGGAAAGTTTATGAAAGTTATGTGTGGCAGTTCTGGAATTTATACGCTTTCCTGAAGAGGTGAATTTTCAGGGAACACTTGAAGGTTTGGAGTCTAGAGGAGAGTCTTACAGTGCGTGGTAGTGCATTCCATAGAGTGGGTGCAGCCTGAAGAAAGTCCTGCAATCATAAGTGGGAGCGAGTAATGAGTTTGGATGAGAGACACAGATCTTGTGAAGAGCGAAGTGGTCGTGTTGGGAGATGTTTTGAGATTAGTGAAGTGATGTACATTGGTGTAGTTTGGTTAATGGCCTTGTGTGTGAGTAAAAGTATTTTATATTGAATACGGTAGAATACAAGTAACCAATGGAGGGACTGACAGAGTAGATCTACAGACGATGAACGTCTAGCGAGGAAGATTAGCCTCGCAGTTTTAGCAGTGTCTTGTATAAGGTATGGTCGTATTTTGGATATGTTTTTTTAGATGTATGTAACGTGATTTTGAGACAGAATGAATGTGGGGAACAAAGGAAAGATCAGAGTGAAGGATGACACCAAGGCAGCGAGCTTGTGGGGTAGGGTGGATTGTCGAGTTATCAACAGTGATAGAAATATCAGGTTGGTACCTACTATTGGCCGGTGGAAATATAATTAACTCTGTTTTTGAAATATTAAGTTTGAGGTGGCGAGATGTCATCCAAGATGAAATGGCAGAAAGGCATTCAGTGACACGGCCCTATTGCTAGGGTTGGACTGCAGTTAGGGTTAGGGATAAGCTACATTTATGGATAGGATAATGCTGCAATTAGGGTTAGGATTTGGCTACAATTAGGCTTAGGCTGCAATTAGGCTTAGTCTACAATAAGGTTCATGGATAGGGTTGGGCTGCAGTAAGGGTTAGGCTGCAATTATGGTTATACTGCAATTAGTGGTAGAGTTAGGCTACAATTAGGATTAGGGTTGGCCTGCAATTGGGGATAGGGTTACACTGCAATTTGGGTTAGGCTACAATTAGGGTCAGACTGCAATTAGTGGCAAAGTTAGTTTTAAACTAGTGCTGTCAGCATTCACAATGTTGACACTCTGAAAAATACTGACATGTCTGTAGACATCGTGGCTCGACTTGTCATATGTCAACATTTTGAACATTTAGACATAATGAATATCAACATTCTGCGTGTTGACATATCACTGACACACAGAATGGTAGATGATCAAATCAATTTTATAGGGCCATCACGGGTGCAAACATAACATGGTAAGCTGCCAGTCAAGTCAAGTTGTGCCAATTACTGTAGTAGCTTTCAATTTAGAAATACAAATACATATGACCCAAAGGAGGTGGAACATAGGACCACCAAAAAATATACACCTTGGAATGGCTGGTGGCTACCATAGGTTTGCAAATGTATGTAACTGAGAATTCTGCATTTTTAGTATGACAGTATGTATTTTATTATTAACAGTTTCTTATATAGCGCAGCAAATTCTGTTGCGCTTTACAATTGGACACTATAATAAAACAAAACTAGGTAATAAACAAACAGCCATAGAGGTAAGAAGTCCCTGCTCGCAAGTTTACAATCTATAGGGATGTAAGTCTCTTGTACTGGGGGAATTGTGTTTGTTTTTCCTGTTGAAATGTCATACCAACCCATATATATATATATATATATATATATATATATATGTATGTATAGATATAGATAGATAGATAGATAGATAGATAGATAGATAGATAGATAGATAGATAGATAGATAGATAGATACAGGCATGAAACTTACAAATATAAGAATGTAAGCTCTCATGAAGCAGGGCCCTCTCCCCCCATGTGCTTTTTCTTCTCTTACTTTTACTATCATCATACTCCCTACAATGGCACCTACTGTAGCCCTCGGTTTCTGCCACCCTGATGCTTGTTTCAGTGTCATGTCCGCTGATGCAGCAATAATTATATACCTTGTACTTGTCCTACATTGTCTTGTACTGCAATACCCCTTTTACACTGCCTTGAAAAACCCGGGTTTTTGCACATGAACACGCATCAACCCGGGTTTTTGCTCAGTCTTAAAGGGTCCTCCAGAAAATCCTGGATCCAGTTACGCAGGAATCCAACACGGGTAGCGGCCAGGGTTGGACATGGGTAGGCCTTTGGTTAAGGGGCAGTGTAAACTGGTTACCCGGGTCATTGATCCGGGATCCATTAACGAATGCCTAAAGCCCATATCTTCCTGATCGCAGCGTCCCTCAGGAGGTTGGGGTACACAACGCATGCTGACAGCGCTGCTATCTGTCCTGCTATGCAGACACCAGCGCTGGCAGAGAAAGGTGTGTGCCAGAGGCTTGGGGCAGCCCAGCAGCTTCCAAAGTGTTGGACTTGCCTCCAGCGTGATGTGGGACAGCTTCCAATGGGTGCGTGGCTTACCGGTACAGAGGCCATACCCCAGTGTTCCCTATCTGCTGGTTTCCCGGTGCTTGCAGATGCTGTCCAGAAGACACTGCACCCGGGTGCTGTGTAAACGGCGGCGACCCTGGATATTTGCGGGTCGTGACGCAGTATATCATATCCCGCCTTGGAACCGTATTCCAAATCCCGGGTCGGATTCGGGACTTTTGTGTAAAAGGGGTATAAGTCACTGTTTTCATGTTTTGCTCATTTGTTTATGTACTATGTTAGGTGCTGTGGAACCCTTGTGGCGCCATATAAATATTGTATAATAATAATAAAATGATGGTCTAACTAAAGTTACTGTATGTTTAGTGTGGAGAACCTTCTTTACAGGAAAACTTAAACTCCACGAAATCAGACTTATGCTAAATTTATTTTTGTGCCACTTCTGTTAACACTTTGGTAGAAGTGGATTTACACAAAACAAGGGAAGTTTATACTTTTAGTAGACTTTATTAAGTAAAAAAACAAAATATGTTCATCAATTACAAAGTAATTTGACGTGGTCACTGTTTTAAACAAATAGAGGAAGCCAACAAAATAAAAATAGAGACATTTTGGCAAAAAGTCAACTTTTTTGTTTGAAAAAGTAAACTTTTCCAAGTTTTGTTCTAAAGCTGGAAGATGATGGCATAAGATAAGAATAGGAACTGAAACCGTTGTGAAATAGTAGAATCAGATGTGGAATCACTCATCTTCAGTGAGCAGTTTGGCACACTTACATACATTTGTACCACATAATAAAAAGTTTACGTGGAGGAGCAACTTTGTTTCAGAACTCAAGTTCTCTGTACTGTTTCTGCGTGTTTTAGGAGAAGTGCTAGAACATTTTGCAAACTCTCCATTTTCAGCCATCTGTTAGTTTGCAAATCATTGGGAAATTCCAAGTCTATCATTTTGTCTCCTGAGGGGGAGTAAAAGGGATGGACAGAGAGTAAAAGTGGGGAGAGATATCAATTATATCCTTCCCTCTGCAGACATTTGTTCCACTCTCGGACAGATTAAGAACAGATAATTGGAAAGGTTGCTCTTTTAAATAAATGGAATTATTTTATGTTATTTTAGGGATTTATTCTCTGAGAAATGTTTCATGTGTACGTCCCTCAGCAACACAGATGGTCTCCCTTTGTGAAAATAGAAATGAGTATTCACTGGCCCAGCTACACACAAGAAAATCAATGCATGGGCCCACATGATATCAGAAGTCTATAATCATTAGAATCTAAAAATGTGTTTGTGTGTAGCTAAAATGCTTGGTGTAATGGTTAGCATTAGAGATGAGCGGGTTCGGTTCCCTGAGAACCGAACCCCACCGAACATCACGCTCTGAGCCCGGATCCGAGTCCGGCTCGGGACATCCTGCCAGACTCGGAAACCAGAATGAGGCAAAACATCATCATCCTGCTGTCAGAATCTCGCGGGTTTTGGATCCCATATAAACAGCCGCACGTTGCCGCCATTTTCAATCCGAACTTGGAGAGTGAGTAAGACAGACCTCTGTTTCTCTCTGTGGGTGGTGGCATCGGGTGGGGTTAGTGTGTGCTCTGTAGGGGTGCTGCTGCAGTCACTGTGGTGTACCTGTGCTGTGTTAGGGGTGCTGCCCTGGCTGTTACTGGCTGTCACTGGTGTTTCATGTGCTGCAACTGTACATGACTGTTGCTGTACTGGCTGTCAGTGTGTTGTGCAGGGGCACTGTCTTCCTGTATGCAGGAAAAATAAGAATTTACTCACCGGTAATTCTATTTCTCGTAGTCCGTAGTGGATGCTGGGAACTCCGTAAGGACCATGGGGAATAGACGGCTCCGCAGGAGACTGGGCACATCTAAAGAAAGATTTAGGACTATCTGGTGTGCACTGGCTCCTCCCCCTATGACCCTCCTCCAAGCCTCAGTAAGGACACTGTGCCCGGAAGAGCTGACACAATAAGGAAGGATTTTGAATCCCGGGTAAGACTCATACCAGCCACACCAATCACACCGTATAACTCGTGATAGGAACCCCGGTTAACAGTATGATAACAAAAGGAGCCTCTGAACAGATGGCTCGCAATAATAACCCGATTTGTGTAACAATAACTATTTACAAGTATTGCAGACAATCCGCACTTGGGATGGGCGCCCAGCATCCACTACGGACTACGAGAAATAGAATTACCGGTGAGTAAATTCTTATTTTCTCTGACGTCCTAGTGGATGCTGGGAACTCCGTAAGGACCATGGGGATTATACCAAAGCTCCCAAGCGGGCGGGAGAGTGCGGACGACTCTGCAACACCGAATGAGAGAACTCCAGGTCCTCCTCAGCCAGGGTATCAAATTTGTAGAATTTTGCAAACGTGTTTGCCCCTAACCAAGTAGCAGCTCGGCAAAGTTGTAAAGCCGAGACCCCTCGGGCAGCCGCCCAAGATGAGCCCACCTTCCTTGTGGAATGGGCTTTTACAGATTTAGGCTGCGGTAGTCCCACCGCAGAATACGCCAGCTGAATAGTGCTACAAATCCAGCGCGCGATAGTCTTCTTAGAAGCAGGAGCACCCAGTTTGTTGGGTGCATACAGGATAAACAGCGAGTCAGTTTTCCTGACTCCAGCCGTCCTGGAACATAAATTTTCAGGGCCCTGACTACGTCCAGTAACTTGGAATCCTCCAAGTTCCCAGCAGCCGCAGGCACCACAATAGGCTGGTTCAAGTGAAACGCTGATACCACCTTCGGGAGAAACTGAGGACGAGTCCTCAATTCTGCCCTATCCATATGGAAAATCAGATAAGGGCTTTTATAGTACAAAGCCGCCAATTCTGACACACGCCTGGCCGAAGCCAGGGCCAACAGCATGACCACTTTCCACGTGAGATATTTCACATCCACAGTCTTAAGTGGTTCAAACCAATGTGATTTCAGGAACTCCAAAACCACATTGAGATCCCAAGGTGCCACTGGGGGCACAAAAGGAGGCTGAATATGCAGAACTCCCTTGACAAAAGTCTGAACTTCAGGCAGGGAAGCTAGTTCTTTCTTCAAGAAAATCGACAGGGCCGAAATCTGGACCTTAATGGACCCCAATTTGAGGCCCAACGTCACCCCTGTTTGTAGGAAATGCAGGAATCGACCCAGTTGAAATTCCTCCGTTGGGGCCTTCCTGGCCTCACACCAAGCAACATATTTTCGCCAATGTGGTGATAATGTTTTGCGGTGACATCCTTCCTGGCTTTGATCAGGGTAGGGATGACTTCCTCCAGAATGCCCCTTTTCCTTCAGGATCCGGTGTTCAACCGCCATGCCGTCAAACGCAGCCACGGTAAGTCTTGGAACAGACAGGGCCCCTGCTGCAGCAGGTCCTGTCTGAGCGGCAGAGGCCAAGGGTCCTCTGAAAGCATCTCTTGAAGTTCCGGGTACCAAGCTCTTCTTGGCCAATCCGGAACCACGAGTATAGTATTCACTCCTCGCCTTCGTTTTACCTTGGGAATGAGAGGCAGAGGAGGAAACACATAAACCGACTGGTACACCCACGGTGTCACTAGAGCGTCCACAGCGATCGCCTGAGGGTCCTTTGACCTGGCGCAATATCTTTTTAGCTTTTTGTTGAGGCGGGACGCCATCATGTCCACCTGTGGTCTTTCCCACCGGTTTACCAGTATTTGGAAGACTTCTGGATGAAGTCCCCATTCTCCCAGGTGGAGGTCGTGCCTGCTGAGGAAGTCTGCTTCCCAGTTGTCCACTACCGGAATGAACACTGCTGTCAGTGCTAACACATGATTTTCCGCCCATCGGAGAATCCTTGTGGCTTCTGCCATTGCCCTCCTGCTTCTTGTGCCGCCCTGTCTGTTTACATGGGCGACCGCCGTGATGTTGTCCGATTGGATCAGTACCGGCTGGCTCTGAAGCAGGGGCCTTGCTTGGCTTAGGGCATTGTAAATGGCCCTTAGCTCCAGAATATTTATGTGAAGCGAAATCTCCTGATTTGACCACAGTCCTTGGAAATTTCTTCCCTGTGTGACTGCCCCCCAGCCCCGAAGGCTGGCATCCGTGGTCACCAGGACCCAGTCCTGTATTCCGAATCTGCGGCCCTCTAGTAGATGAGCCCTCTGCAGCCACCACAGCAGCGACACCCTGGTCCTTGCCGACAGGGTTATCCGCTGTTGCATCTGAAGATGGGACCCGGACCATTTGTCCAACAGGTCCCACTGGAAAGTCCTTGCGTGGAACCTTCTGAATGGAATTTCTTCGTACGAAGCTACCATTTTTCCCAGGACTCGCGTGCATTGATGTACCGACACCTGTCCCGGTTTTAGGAGGTCTCTGACTAGAGATGACAACTCCTCGGCTTTTTCCACTGGAGAAAACACTTTTTTCTGGTCTGTGTCCAGAATCATTCCCAGGAACAGAAGACGTGTCGTCGGGACCAGCTGTGACTTTGGAATATTGAGAATCCAGCCGTGCTGTTGTAGCACTTCCCGAGAAAGTGCTACCCCCACTACCAACTGTTCCTTGGACCTCGCCTTTATCAGGAGATCGTCCAAGTACGGGATAATTAAAACTCCCTTCTTGCGAAGGAGTATCATCATTTCGGCCATTACCCTGGTAAAGACCCTCGGTGCCGTGGATAACCCAAACGGCAGCGTCTGGACTGATAGTGACAGTCCTGTACCACAAATCTGAGGTACTCCTGGTGAGGGGGGTAAATGGGGACATGTAGGTACGCATCCTTGATGTCCAGGGAGACCATGTAATCCCCCTCGTCCAGGCTCGCAATAACCGCCCTGAGCGATTCCATCTTGAACTTGAACCTTTTGATATAAGTGTTCAAGGATTTTAAATTTAAGATGGGCCTCACCGAACCGTCCGGTTTCGGTACCACAACCATTGTGGAATAGTAACCCTTTCCTTGCTGAAGGAGGGGTACCTAGACAATCACTTGCTGTGAATACCGTTTCTGGATAGCCACCAACACTGCCTCCCTGACAGAGGGAGTTGCTGGTAAGGCAGATTTTAGAAAACGGCGGGGGGGGACGTCTCGAATTCCAGCCTGTACCCCTGAGATACTACTTGAAGGATCCAGGGATCCACCTGTGAGAGAGCCCACTGTGTGCTGAAATTTCTGAGACGGGCCCCCACCGTACCCGGGTCCGCCTGTGAAGCCCCAGCGTCATGCTGTGGACTTACCGGACGCGGGGGAGGACTTTTGCTCTTGGGAACTGGCTGTATGCTGCAGCTTTTTCCCTCTACCTTTGCCTCTCGGCAGAAAGGATGCACCTCGAGCCCTCTTGTGTTTATGGGGCCGAAAGGACTGTACTTGATAATACGGTGCTTTCTTTTGCTGTGGGGTAGCCTGTGGCAAAATGTCGATTTCCCAGCCGTAGCTGTGGAAACGAGGTCTGAAAGACCATCCCCAACAGTTCCACCCCTCAGCAAAATATTGTCCCTATCCAGGGTATCAATATTATCCGACAGGGAATCTGACCACGCAGCAGCAGCACTGCACATCCATGCTGATGCAATCGCTGGTCGCAGTATAATGCCCGTGTGTGTATATATAGCTTTTAGGGTAGCTTCCTGCCTTCTATCAGCAGGATCCTTTAGGGCGGCCGTATCCGGAGACGGTAGTGCCACCTGTTTTGATAAACGTGTAAGCGCTTTATCTACCCTAGGGGATGTTTCCCAACGTGACCTATCCTCTGGCGGGAAAGGGTACGCTGCCAATAACCTTTAGAAATTATCAATTTCTTATCGGGGGAAGTCCAGGCTTCCTCACACACCTCATTTAATTCCTCAGATGCAGGAAAAACTACTGGTAGTTTTTTCTCACCGAACATAATATTCTTTTTTGTGGTACCTGGGGTACTATCAGAAATGTGTAATACATTTTTCATTGCCTCAATCATGTAACGGGTGGACCTATTGGAGGGTACACTAGTCTCATCGTCGTCGACACTGGAGTCGGTATCAGTGTCGACATCTGTGTCTGTCATCTGAGGTAGCGGGCGTTTTAAAGCCCCTGATGACATTTGAGACGCTGGAACAGTCACAAGCTGAGTAGCCGGCTGTCCTATGTCGTCAAACCTTTTATGTAAGGAGCTGACACTGTCACGTAATTCCTTCCATAAGTCCATCCACACAGGTGTCGACCCCTCAGGGGGTGACAACACATTTACAGGCATTTGCCTCCACATCATTTTCCTCATCATACATGTCGACACAGCGGTACCGACACACAGCACACACATAGGGAATGCTCTGACAGAGGACAGGACCCCACAAAGCCCTTTGGGGAGACAGAGGGAGAGTATGCCAGCACACACCAGAGCGCTATATACCACAGGGATATCACCTATAAAGAGTGTTTTCCCCATATAGCTGCATATATATATTATACTGCGCCTAAATTTGTGCCCCCCCCTCTCTTTTTTACCCTTTCTGTAGTGCAGGACTGCAGGGGAGAGCCAGGGAGCGATCCATCCAGCGAAGCTGTGAGGGAAAATGGCGCCAGTGTGCTGAGGGAGATGGCTCCGCCCCTTTTTCGGCGGGCTTTCTCCCGCTATTTTAATATTTCTGGCAGGGGTTAATATACACCTATATAGCCTCTGGGGCTATATATGGTGTCAGTTTGCCAGCCAAGGTGTTATTTATTGCTGCTCAGGGCGCCCCCCCCCCCCCCAGCGCCCTGCACCCATCAGTGACCGAAGTGTGTGGTGTGCATGAGGAGCAATGGCGCACAGCTGCAGTGCTGTGCGCTACCTTGGAGAAGACAGAAGTCTTCAGCCGCCGATTTTCCGGACCTTCTTGCTTCTGGCTCTGTAAGGGGGACGGCGGCGCGGCTCCGGGAACGGACGACGAGGTCGGGTCCTGTGTGCGATCCCTCTGGAGCTAATGGTGTCCAGTAGCCTAAGAAGCCCAAGCTACCACCACTTAGGTAGGTTCGCTTCTTCTCCCCTTAGTCCCTCGGTGCAGTGAGCCTGTTGCCAGCAGGTCTCACTGTAAAATAAAAAACCTAAATTATACTTTCTTTCTAGGAGCTCAGGAGAGCCCCTAGTGTGCATCCAGCTCAGCCGGGCACAGAAATCTAACTGAGGCTTGGAGGAGGGTCATAGGGGAGGAGCCAGTGCACACCAGATAGTCCTAAGTCTTTCTTTAGATGTGCCCAGTCTCCTGCGGAGCCGTCTATTCCCCATGGTCCTTACGGAGTTCCCAGCATCCACTAGGACGTCAGAGAAATATAGGGGTGCTGCTGGCCCTGTATGTTGTAAAAATTCAGGGGTGCAGTTGCTAAAAATTAAAAGCACACTGCTACTGTTTGCTTTAAAATATAGGGGTGCTGCTGGCCCAGTATGTTGTAAAAATTCAGAGGTGCAGTTGCAAAAAATTAAAAGCACACTGCTCCTGTATGCTGTCAAATATAGGGGTGCTGCTGGCCCTGTATGCTATAAAAATTCAGGGGTGCAGTTGTTAAAAATTAAAAGCACACTGCTATATGCTGTAAAATATAGGGGTGTGTGTGTAGCTGTTCAAATAACATTACACTGGCCCTGTATGTTGTAAAAATTCAGGGGTGCCATTGTTAAAAATTAAAAGCACACTGCTGTATGCTGTAAAATATTGGGGTGTTGTTGCTCAAATAACATTACACTGGCCCTGTATGCTATAAAAATTCTGGGGTACAGGTGTTAAAAATTAAAAGCACACTGCTGTATGCTGTAGAATATAGGGGTGTTGCTGTTTAAACAACATTACACTGGCCCTGTATGCTAGAAAAATTCAGGGGTGCAGTTGTTAAAAATGAAAAGCATACTACTCCTGTATGCTGTAAAATATTGGGGTGCTGTTGGCACTGTGTGCTATAAAAATTCAGGGGATGCAGTGAAAATCAATGTACACTGGCCCTGTCTTGTATGCTGTAATAATTCTAGGATGCAGTGAAAATCAATGTACACTGGCCTTGTCTTGTATGCTGTAATAATTCTAAGGTGCAGTGAAAATCAATGTACAATGACCTTGTCTTGTATGCTGTCATTGTTCTAGGGTGCAGTGAAAATCAATGTACACTGGCCCTGTCTTGTATGCTGTAATTATTCCAGGGTGCAGTGAAAATCAATGTACAATGGCCCTGTCTTGTATGCTGTAATTATTGTAGGGTGCAGTGAAAATCAATGTACACTGGCCCTGTCTTGTATGCTGTAAATATTCTAGGGTGCAGCGAAAATCAATGTACACTGGCCCTGTCTTGTATGCTGTAATTATTCCAGGGTGCAGTGAAAATCAATATACACTGGCCCTGTCTTGTATGCTGTAATTATTCCAGGGTGCAGTGAAAATCAATGTACACTGGCCCTGTCTTGTATGCTGTAATTATTCTAGGGTGCAGTGAAAATCAATGTACACTGGCCCTGTCTTGTATGCTGTAAATATTCTAGGGTGCAGCGAAAATCAGTGTACACTGGCCCTGTCTTGTATGCTGTAATTATTCCAGGGTGCAGTGAAAATCAATGTACACTGGCCCTGTCTTGTATGCTGTAAAATTACAGAGGTGTTGTGAAAATACAGGGGTGCTGGTACTGTCTGCGGTTGCAATGTCTTGGCCTGACCTTCAAAACACTGTATGGGAAGAGGAGGCTCCTACCACCATTTTCTCGCCACCTGCAAGTGCTGGGAGGAGCACCGTCAGTCCAGTTGCTGATATTGAGATTGAGGATGTCACTGTAGAAGTACACCAGGATGAGGAGGATATGGGTGTAGCTGGCGCTGCGGAGGAAGTTGACGAGGATTCTGATGGTGATGTGGTTTGTTTGAATAAGGCACCAGTGGAGACAGTTGTTGGCCATGGGATGAAAAAGCCCATTGTCATGCCTGGGCAAAATACCAAAAAAGCCATCTCTTCTGTGTGGAATTATTTCTCCACAAATCCGGATAACAAGTGACAAGCCATCTGTTGCCTTTGTCAATCTATAACAAGTATGGGTAAGGACATTAACCACCTTGGAACATCCTCCCTAATATGTCACCTGCAGTGCATTCATCCTAAGTCATTGTCAAGTTCAGAAACGTTGGGTAATAACGTAAGCAGTCCACTGACACCTAAATGAGTTGGTTTTGCTTGTTTGAATATTATTTTTCTGTGCGGATGAAGATGTAAACACTGAAGGGGGAAGGTGGAATCTGAGGATGAGGACGACATCTTGTCACTATAGAGCCAGTTTGTGCAAGGAGAGATTAATTGCTTCTTTTTTGGTGGGGGCCCAAACAAACCAATCATTTCAGCCACAGTCGTGTGGCAGACCCTGTCGCTGAAATGATTGGTTTGTTAAAGTGTGCATGTCCTGTTTATACAAAATAAGGGAGGGTGGGAGGGCCCAAGGACAATTCCATCTTGCATCTCTTTTTCGTCTTTGCATTATGTGCTCTTTGTGGCCTAGTGTTTAAAACTGCCATCCTGTCTGACACTGCAGTGCCACTCCTAGATGGGCCAGGTGTTTGTGCCGACCACTTGGGTCGCTTAGCTTAGTCATCCAGCTACCTGATTGCACCTCTTTTTCTTCTTTGCATTATGTGCTCTTTGCGGCCTAGTTTTTAAAAGTGCCATCCTGTCTGACACTGCAGTGCCACTCCTAGATGGGCCAAGTGTTTGTGCCGCCCACTTGTGTCGCTTAGCTTAGTCATCCAGCTACCTCATTGCACCTCTTTCTTTTCTTTACATTATGTGCTCTTTGGGCCTAGTTTTTAAAAGTGCCATCCTGTCTGACAATACAGTGCCACTCCTAGATGGGCCAGGTGTTTGTGCTGCCCATTTGTGTTGCTTAGCTTAGTCATCCAGCGACCTCGGTGCAACCTTTTGGCCTAAAACAATATTGTGAGGTGTTCAGAATAGACTGGAAATTAATTAATTATTATTATTATTATTATTTTTTTAACAGTTTCTTATACAGCGCAGCAAATTCCGTTGCGCTTTACAATTGGAAATAACAATGATATAACAAAACTGGGTAATAATAAACAGTCATAGTAGTAGAATAGGCATGGATACACAAGGATAGGTGCTATTTATTGCATAGTTGTCCGCCAGATTGCAAAGGTTCTTGGTGGGCTGTGTGATATGGTCATACAGCAATGATGAACCGGGGTCGAGAGGAAGGGAAAGTGAAGAATGAGAAGACATGTGAGGATATGTGTGGACTGTGCAGAGTGGATACAATTTGATAGGAAGGCTTATGAAAGTTATGTGTGCGGTTCTGGAATTTGATATGCTTGCCTAAAGAGGTGAGTTTTCAGGGAACGCTTGAAGGTTTAGAGACTAGAGGAGAGTCATATTGTGCGTGGTAGGGCATTCCACAGAGTGGGTGCAGCACGATGAAAGTCCTGCAGTCGTGAGTGGGAGCGAGTAATGAGTGTGGATGAGAGATGCAGGTCTTGTGAAGAGCAAAGAGGTCGGGTTGGGAGATATTTTGAGATAAGCGAAGTGATGTACATTGGTGTAGTTTGGTTGATGGCCTTGTGTGTGAATAACAGTATTTTATATTGAATACGGTAGAATACAGGTAACCATTGGAGGGACTGACAGAGTGGATCTGCAGACGATAAACGTCTAGCAAAGAAGAATAGCCTCGCAGCTGCATTCAGAATGGATTGTAGTGGTGAGAGTCTTGTTTTGGGAAGACCAGTTAGGAGACTATTGCAATAATCAATGCGGGAGATAATTGGAGCATGGATTAGAGTTTTAGCAGTGTCTTGTGTAAGGTATGGTCGTATTTTGGATATGTTTTTTAGATGCATGTAACATGATCTTGAGACATATTGAATGTGGGGAACAAGGAACAGATCAGAGTCAAGGATGACACCTAGGCAGCGAGCTTGTGGGGTAGGGTAGATTGCCGAATTTTCAACAGTGATAGAGATATCAGGTTGGTACCTACTATTGGCCGGTGGAAATATAATTAACTCTGTTTTTGAAATATTAAGTTTGAGGTGGCGAGATGTCATCCAAGATGAAATGGCAGAAAGGCATTCAGTGACACAGCCCAGTACAGATAGGGACAAATCAGGGGACGATAGGTAGATTTGAGTATCATCTGCGTACAGATGATACTGAAATCCAAAAGAGCTGATTAGTTTACCAAGAGATGAGGTATAGATAGAGAAAAGCAGAGGACTCAAGACTGAGCCTTGCGGTACTCCAACTGAAAGAGGTAGCGAAGAGAAAGTAGATTCAGAGAAGCGAACACTGAAGGAGCAATTAGATAGGTAGGATAGGAACCAAGAAAGGGCTGTGTCTTTAAGACCTAGGCATTGTAGTGTTTGTATGAGAAGAGAGTGGTAAACAGTGTCAAATGCAGCAGATAGATCTAGAAGAATAAGTAGTGAGTAATGGCCTTTTGACACTTTGTAGTGACAAAATCATTAACCACTTTAGTCAGTGCTGTCTCTGTGGAGTGTTGGGAACGGAAGCCTGACTGAAGTGGGTCCAATAAAGTGTGTGAGTTAAGAAAGTGAGTCGAGTGTAGGCAAGTCTCTCAAGTAGCTTAGAGAGACAATGGAGCTGAAAGATAGGGCGGTAGTTTGAGAGAGCGTTAGGGTCAGAATTTTGTTTTTTCAAAATGGGAGTAATCACTGCATGCTTGAAGAGTGAAGGAAAAATACCAGTAGAGAGAGAGATTACAGATGTTAGTTAAGGTGGGGATGAGCACCAGAGACAGAGCTTTACTTATTTGTGAGGGTAAAGGATCAAGAGGAGAGGTAGTAGAGAAGCAGGATGAGAAGAGTGATGATACGTCATCTTCCTTTTTTGGATCAAATGAAGAGAGAGTGCCAGAGGGTTCAGGTAAAGAACGGAGCAGGTCACTGGCTGCCGAAGAGCATACCATTTCGGATCTTATCAGTCTTCTCCTTGAAGTAGGAAGCAAGATCCTGTGCCTTGATAGTGGCAGGTGGGGTAGGTGAGGGAGGATTCAGAAGTGATTTAAATGTATTAAAGAGTCGTTTGGGGTTAGAGGCTTGAGCAGAGATAAGTTAAGTTTGGAAATATTTTTGTTTGGCATTGTCCAGGGCATTTCTATAAGAGTGGTACACAGTCTTATATGTGAGGAAGTTACTTGAAATACGAGATTTACGCCACTGACGTTCAAGTTTACGTGTGAGTTTTCGTAGTTGACTTGTTAATTTAGAGTGCCATGGTTATGGTTGACATCTAGGCCTATGTGAAGTGTGATTGGTAGCTGGAGCCACTTCATCAAGGGCTAGTTCTAGAGTGTTGTTCAGGTGTGATATAGCCATCTCAGGAGAGGTGAATGCAGAAATAGGTGAAAGCAGTTGTTGGGGTGAGGTGGAAAGTTCTTGAAGATTAATTGTGTTAATATTTCTGCGGGTTTGAGGAGGATTGGAGGACTTCAGCAACACAGAGTTTGAGTTAGCAGAGGAGAGAATGCAGGTGATAAGGTTGTGATCTGAGAGGGGGAAAGGAGTGTTATTGAATTCAGAGATGGAGCATAGTCTGGTGAATACTAGATTAAGGCATTGGCCCTTCTGATGAGTAGAGGAGTCAGTACATTAGGAGAGGCCAAGAGAAGAGGTTAGAGAGAGTAGTTTGGAAGCATGAGCAGCAGATTTTGGACAATCAATAGCAATATTGAAATCACCCATGATAATGGTGGATATGTCAGAGAATAGGAAGTGAGGGAGTCAGGCAGAAAAATCTTCCAGAAATTGTTTGGGATGCCCAGGTGGGTGATAGCTAGCTGCAACACGCAAAGAGAAAGGAGAGTAAACCCTAATGGAATGTACTTCAAATGATGTAAATGTGAGTGATGGAACCTGTGGTAGAACAGTGTATGCGAAAGATTGGGAAAGTAAAAGTCCAACTACTCCTCCTTTATGGTTACCAGGCCTGGAGGTGTGTGTAAAGTGGAGACCACCATGTACCAGTGCTGCAGGGGAGGCTGTGTCTGATTGTGTGAGCGAAGTTTCTGTTATCGCCAGCAGATTGAAGTTGTTAGATATGAAGAGGTCATGGATGGATGTTAATTTGTTACAAACAGAGTGTGCAATCTACAAGGCACATTTTAGTGATCTGGAGGGTGATGGAAGACATGTGACGTTTATGAGGTTAGCTGGATTTCTATGTTGCTGTGAATCAGGTGAATGTGAGCGATGCAAGTGGCTGGGACCTGGATTTGGTGAAATGTCACCAGCTATCAGAAGCAGAAGAGAGAGATAAATGTGGGTGTAGGAGGTTTGTGAAAGTTTTTTATGGTGAGAGGTTGTAGATGTTATTGTCAATGAGTATAGGGAAGTAAAAAGCTCATGAGTGCTAATAAGAGGGGAGTGTATAATTAAGGGGGCAAATGTACAGAGGGGTGAGTTGCTGGGAGACTGAATGATGTAATGGTATTTATGAATACTCCATGAAGAGCAATGCAGAAAATCAGTTTGTGGTATATAGTTCGTTTGAGATTAAACCAGAGTTATGTAGGCTGACAGTGTAAGGTTTCACTTGTTAGAGTTAAAAGTTCAGGTGCCTATTTACTGGTATTGTTCCGCTGTATGTTAACTGAGCATGGCAGAGCAAAATGACAAACAGGTATGTACGGTCACATGCAAATCACAATGTAACTGGTTTTATACAAAATTGGTTGCATTCTGTTCTTAGAGGTCATGAGGATTATAGTTCGAAAGATATATACATACGTTTAAATGCACAGATGTTTTTGATTGAGAATGAAAGGAAGGGTGGTTGTTTTTCTGCAACGTTGGCGGGATGTTTCTGTCTGTTTTCGTCCTGGTAAGTTCTGGGTAAGTCCTGGGTAAGTCTATATGTAATATTTTCTTAATCCTTTTAAAACAACCCTTCTAATACAATCAGCTAATACTGATCAGCCTAGCATCTTTCCTTATGAATGGTAAGTATCCATGTGTGTCTGATAATTGCACTCAAGCATTAACACCCCACCTCCAGTTACAGAGCATACCATAAAACTAAACTAAAACAAACACTGAGATAGGAGTTTACCAACTATTTCAAACTTGAAATAAAGTATCATCCTACAATACAATACAGCTTATAATAATAATAATAATAATAATAATAATAATTTTATTTATATAACGCTCTTTCTCCAATAGGACTCAAGGCGTTTAACAGATACATAACATAATATAGTACAGAAAATAATGAAGTACATTTTCATAAAATACAGAAGCATGAAGATACTAAAAGGGACATTATGGAAATGCTTGAGTAAACAGGAAAGTCTTGAGTCTACTTTTGAAGGATTCTATAGTTGGGGCCTCTCGCACTGTGCGGGGAAGTGAGTTCCATAGAGTCGGAGCCGCATGACTAAAAGCTCGACCCCCAGATGAATTACGGTAGATTCTAGGTACTGCTAAAAGTCCTTCATCTACAGATCGCAGTAATCGAGTGGGGCAGTACGGGGTCAGAAGCTGTTTCAGGTACCTTGGGCCCTGGTCATGTAATGCTTTGAAACTCAGTAAGCCAATCTTGAAGATGATTCGCCATCTTACAGACAGCCAGGGAGTAGAGGATGGGTGTTATGTGACTAGAACGGGGCTGGTTTGTTAACAGCCTGGCAGCTGTGTTTTGCACCAGCTGTAAGCGTTGCAATTCTTTTGCTGGGAGACCAAGGTAGAGGGCATTACAGTATATCATCTGAGGGAATTAAGTGCTTGATTCTGGCTATGTTCCTCAGGTGAAAGAACGAGGATTTGATTGTGGCTGATATCTGATGTTTAAAAGTCAAGCCACCATCCAGGAAAACGCCAAGATTCTGCACACGATCACTGGTCTGTAATTCTGAATCCCCGAGTGTAAGTCCAGTTGGTTGGCTATGCTGCAGTCTTGTCCTTTGATGTTGCGGTCGTATCATAACGACCTCTGTTTTATCCGGGTTCAGTCGCAGCCAACTGGCGCTCATCCACTCCTGCAGCTCAGCTACACAGCCATTTAGGGTTGCTATTGGGTTATCAGTGCCCTGAGCAAAGGACAAGTACAGTTGTGTATCATCTGCATAGCAGTGGTAGACCAGGCCATGGCGCCTGATTATTTCGCCCAATGGGAGCATGTATACTGCAAAAAGCATGGGGGATAGTATAGAACCTTGTGGGACACCACATGGCAATGGCACTGGTGGTGATGAGTATAATCCAGACGATACTCTCTGTGACCTGCCTGTGAGAAATGATTTGAACCAGCTTAGGACTGTGCCATCCAGACCACAGAAATGTATCAGTCGCTCACTCAGAAGCCCATGGTCCACGGTATCAAATGCTGCCGAGAGATCCAGAAGGATTAATATTGAACAGTCACCTCTGTCTCTTGCCATCAGAAGATCATTTAACACACACACCAGGGCTGTTTCAGTGCTATGTCTTCTCCTGAATCCTGATTGAAATGGATCATAAATATCATGGGTTGTCAGGCGGGTTTCCAGTTGATTTGCAACCACTTTCTCAATAACCTTTCCTAGGAAAGGAAGGTTTGATACCGGTCTGTAGTTGGTCATGCAGTCGGGATTTAAATTAGGTTTTTTAAGAAGCGGTCTAACAATTGCTTCCTTTAGGGGTCCAGGAAAAATGCCTGTCTGCAAAGAGCATTGAACAATTTTTGCAAAGACAGGACCAATTATATCCATACAACCTATTAGAAGCTTGGTTGAGGTCGGGTCCAGATCACAGGAGGTGGGATGCAAAATCCGAGCAATTTCAGCAGTGTCCTTTACATCCACTGGGTCATAGCTGGTCCCTGAAGGCAGGTAGCTTATATTGGCAGGCTTTGTAGTTTGGCACTCCTTTGATGGCACTGTGGAGATTCCAGCCCAGATGGTGGATATTTTATCTGCAAAGAAGTTTGCAAACTCGTTGCATCTTGCCTGGGAGAGGGTTTCATCAGTCTGCAGGCATGCTGGCTTGCAAAGCATCTCCACTGTGCGGAAAAGTTGAGCTGGCCTATTGTTTGCTGCTGTGATCTCATTTGACAGGAACTGTGATTTCTTACGGGTGATTGTCGATTGATATTCTTCGTTATGCTTTATTAGTTTTATTTTGTCATCCACTAGGTTAGTCTTCCTCCATCGTCTTTCCAGTCTAAGCCCCTTTTTCTTGAGCTCACTAACACTGTTGTCGAACCATGGAGCTTGATGTTGTGGTTTACGAGGTCTTATACGCACAGGGGCGATAATATCAATTGCAGCCATAACATCCCTATTATAATAACGGACTAGGGCACCCAGTATAGCAGAGAGATCCAGATTTGCTGAAGGAGCCTGGGGGGTCATACCCCTCATTGGACGATACCTGGTCAACTCCACGGGCAGAGACCTTATTTGAGGTGTTGCAACTGAGAACCAAAGGGAATAGTGGTCTGACCAGATGACTGGGTTTATTTATAGGTCAGTGACTTCTAATCCAATCTGAAAGACAAGATCGAGAGTGTGACCACTTTTATGTGTGGCAGAAGGAATGACCTGTGTGAAGCCCAGACCATTCATTGTGCACAGGAGGTCTTGGCCAAGGCGTGAGAGCTCATCATCCATCCATGCATTGAAATCCCAGAGGATGAGCCATCTTTGATGTTCCAGAACCAGGCCAGCAACAGTGTCTGCAATTTCTTGTAGAAATATCTTTCCATCTCCAGGTGGCCGGTAAATGAGAAGTACTCTGAAACCTAATCCTGTCGAACTCCGGGCAGCAATGCACTCGAATGAGCGAGTAATTTCAATAGGGTGGACCCTAAGTTTAAGTTCTTTTTTGAAGCAGATAGCCACCCTGCCACCCCTGCGGTCCAGTCTTGGGTTGTGGATGACAGAGTAGTTTGTTGGTACTGCAGCCTCCAATATAGGTGCTGCATTTTCATCTAGCCAGGTCTCTGTAATACAGGCTAGATCTGCAGACTCAATAAGGTCAGCAATTGTTGCAGTCTTGTTTCTTATAGATCTGGCAATACAAAGGACTGACCTATTAGGCATACCAGAGGGCCTTCAGTTTCCTTTATGTTAAGTGCAGGAGCTCTGGGTATGGGGGTCACAAAGCGAGAGTTGACAGTTCTGTTCTTCCAAACACAGGGCCATCTTTTGGGTATCACTTCTATTTGATTGTTCTTTGAATATGGGGGTGAGCAGGTGGGCAAAGGACTTAGGTGGTTACCGGGGGAAATAAATTTACGGCCTGCTCGCTTCCCACGAATGCGCCTGTGTTTTCTTTTTAAAATGCCAAGGGATTGGAGAATAGAAGCCTGTGATAGTGTGATAGGAACTGCAGAACATGGTGCGCAGAGTGAAAGAATGAAGCTGGAGGAATACGTATACATTTGGTCATCAATGACAGATTACTATAAGTATGAGCTGCATATGATGATGAGAGAGGGAGAGAAAGCAGTGTTTTTTTGTTTTGTTTTTTCCTTTTTGTGTTTTGTTTTCCCCCAATTCGGTATGTGATCCAAAATTATAATGGGTTTATGAACAAAGTTATTGCTATAACCTATTGGGTATATTTGAAGCAAGAGATAAATAAAATAACTGCTGATTAGTCAATTATCCTAGGATAGGCAGTATTTTGGAAAGGTGTTAGAAGCCAATTCCTACTGGGCAGGTGTGAAAAGTATCAGTGTGAGAGGCCTTTGAAGTAGATTTCTTGTGGGGGTAGTGATAACGTGTCCTGGGAAATGGATCCTGATTTGAAACAGTGAGCTTTCAGCAATTCAGAGCCTGAATATACTGATATTAGTTGATTAATGCAATAAGTCAGTTATTTGTTGCTCAGAGAACAGAGGTGGATGATGTCTAAGTGAGGGGCTGGATGTAGCCAAAGATAGGTTGTAATCCACAGTACCTTATCTGGGTAATGTCCAATGCAGAGTACAGCAGCTGCTAAACTGAAGGACTTCTCAGTGGAGGTATGCAGAGGATTCAATCCAGTGTGTATCTCAGGGCAGGAATGCAATCCGTTGGTTTTGATGAGATGTCCGCGTAGAGTAGTACAAGTTAAAGGTAAGTCCTTGGATATTTATGATGATTCATAGGTCAGTTGTGGTGAATTTAGGCTGTTTTATGGAGATGATCAGGAGCATGCAAAAGGTGAGGCAGCCATCTTGGGCGCCAGGATCCTATCTTATGCTATACGAAATTGATAGTATAGATTACCTATTATAATAAAAATATCACTGCAGCATGTATATTCTTAGGAAATGAGTGGAAATTAATGTTATTGAGATTAATAATACTGTAGGATCAAAATTATCCCCAAATTCTGTGATTTTAGCTGTTTTATGTTTTTTTCAAAAATCATCCAGATCCAAAACCAAAATCCGAAAGGGTGGTTTTGGCAAAACCAATCCAGATCCAAAACATGAGCGGGGATCCAGACCCAAAATCAAAACACAAAACCCGAAAAGTGCCCGCCGCACATCTCTAGTTAGCATTACTGCCTCACAGCACTGAGGTCCTGGGTTCAGTTCCCACCATGGTCCTAACTGTATGGAGTTCTACCCTGTGCTTGTTTGGGTTTCCTCCAGTAATCCTGCCACACTCCAAAAATAACAAAGATATATACTGTGACATCGCAGATAAAGGTATGCTGAGAGAAGATAAGTGTTACATTGTCACATAGCTGACGAGAATCATATAGGCACTGGGTTCTCTGGGCAGTCATCATAAGGTTACTTGTAGTACATGCGCTGAGGTCAATGACTGGGGAGCAGGGCCGAAACTAGGATTTTTGTCACCCGGGGCAAGGTAGTCATTTGACACCCCCCCCCCCCCCCCCCCCCCCGGCTACAAAAAAAAAAAATATTTTACAATAAATAAATAAAAATAAAAATAATAAAAATTAAAATAAATAAATACATGAATAAAAATATTATATATATATATATATATCTCTTTCAGAACTTTTTTACCTGAAAAATTGCCTTTTCTAACATGAATTTCATATCCAGGAAAAAGTGTCCCCATTTTACACAGTACGACAGGCAAGTGTCCCCATTCCCCATTTTACACATTGCGGCAGACAGGTGACCCCATTTTACACATTGCGGCAGACAGGTGTCCCCATTTTACACACTGCGGCAGGAAAAAGTGTCCCCATTTTACACATTGCGGCAGACAGGTGACCCCATTTTACACATTGCGGCAGACAGGTGTCCCCATTTTACACATTGCGGCAGGAAAAAGTGTCCCCATTTTACACATTGCGGCAGGCACGTGTCCCCATTTTACACAGTACGCTGGCAAGTGTCCCCATTTTACACATTGCGGCAGGAAAAAGTGTCCCCATTTGACACATTGCGGCAGGCACGTGTCCCCATTTTACACAGTACGCTGGCAAGTGTCCCCATTTTACACATTGCGGCAGGAAAGTGTCCCCATTTTACACATTGCGGCAGGAAAAAGTGTCCCCATTTTACACATTGCGGCAGGCACAGGTCCCCATTTTACACATTGCGGCAGGAAAAAGTGTCCCCATTTTACACATTGCGGCAGGCACAGGTCCCCATTTTACACAGTACGCTGGCAAGTGTCCCCATTTTACACATTGCGGCAGGCACAGGTCCCCATTTTACACAGTACGCTGGCAAGTGTCCCCATTTTACACATTGCGGCAGGCACAGGTCCCCATTTCACACAGTACGCTGGCAAGTGTCCCCATTTTACACATTGCGGCAGGCACAGGTCCCCATTTTACACAGTACGCTGGCAAGTGTCCCCATTTTACACATTGTGGCAGGAAAAAGTGTCCGCATTTTACACATTGAGGTAGGCACAGGTCCCCATTTTACACAGTACGCTGGCAAGTGTCCCCATTTTACACATTGTGGCAGGAAAAAGTGTCCCCATTTTACACATTGAGGCAGGCACAGGTCCCCATTTTACACATTGCGGCAGGCACAGGTCCCCATTTTACACATTGCGGCAGGACGGTGGTGGAGGGAGAGAGAGAGAGAGGAAGGGAGAGGGGCTGACATACATTTGAAGCGGTTCTCGCCGCTCTTCAGCCGCCTCTCCCTCCTCGTCCGGTCTGCGCGGCTCCCCCTTCTCCCTCCTCCGGCGGGGTTTCGTGGAATGACGCGTTTGAGCCGTGACGTCACGACGCAATCGCGTCATTCCGCGAAACCCCGCCCCCCGAGCTGGGCACTCGGGAGAAGGGGGTTTCAACGTTATAAAAGTGCCGCGGCGGGTGTTAGGGGGTCTCGGCGCCCCCTCCAATCCGGCGCCCAGGTCGCCTGCCCCCCTAGCCCCCCCCTAGTTTCGGCCCTGCTGGGGAGGCACTAGTATTAGACCTAGATTTACACACACATATATGATTTCGGGAGTTTTCACTATAAAAATGATTAGAATAATAGAAAGATTATATTTCTAAGCTATACATATCTTCTTTGTATTATTTTAATAATTTTTATAGTAAAAAGTCTGACGTATACTAAAGTATACAGGTGAGGCTCTCCCTACCCTGACTGCACATCACTGGTTACCTGTATAGGGATCCCGGTCTATTGAGGGGTGCCAAACTAGCCAGGGAGCTCACCATCCACATATGATGGGATTAGGTGAAAACCGGACCGGACCAAATTCCGGAATGCCGGACCGGATCAGCTCCCTGCAGCGACCTCTGCCGCTGGGGAGCTGTGAAAGCGCGTCCCCGTCCGGGGGGCGGGTCCGCGGACGGGCTGTCAGTGGGGAGGGAGAAATCCCTGCCGGCTCCCGCACGAAGCTGCTGCACTGCTAGGAGGCTGTCAGCCCTGCACAGTGGCGCTGTCTGTGCGCTGCTGTCACACAGGGGAACCGCTGTGCAGGGCTGACAACCTCCCACCTACCCCGCTGGTACTACACTCGGGCAGAGGGATGGAGGGGGGAGAACGGACATAGCTGCTGGTGCTGCAGCTCATCTATTTCACACACTGGCTGCATAGGGAGGGTTTTTTTTTTCTTTTTTAGAGCAGTATAAATATATAAATAAATAAATAATAATAAATGACCACTTGCCCATTGTTTTTGTTGGGAGGGTAGGGGGTGTGACCACGCCGCCTTTATAAAAAAATATAATTAAAACTAATATTTATGAGCAACGCCACATGCAGTGGTGCCAAGAGGCGGGTAATCAGGTATTAATTACCCTGTCCCAGGCTGCTGGAGGGGCCCGACAGGGGATTCTAAAACTAATATTTATGAGCAGCGCCACATGCAGTGGTGCCAAGAGGCGGGTAATCAGGTATTAATTACCCTGTCCCAGGCTGCTGGAGGGGCCCGACAGGGGAGTCCACATCCCCCTTCCCAAATATACTTACGCTTGGCGGTACTGGGCAGCGTCCTGTAGTGCACATGCGTCATGTTCCCAGATGTCACTGGGCAGATGGCGCCGTCGGCCGAAGAGGAGGGATCTGCTTCCGATTAAGCAACCTGGCCCCTTTGCATAAATTGCACACAATTAATACTTTAATTAATCATATCTTTCAGAGGTGTAGATACGCACCCAATTTAGGCCACACCGCATTACATTACTGGGGCCCAGCATGGCTTTCCACGCCCCTGTGGGGTGGGGCGCCGTTATATCCATTCCGGTTGGTAGAATTGGGTGCAGAACACCCAGACAAACTTATATGCTATTGGTGCCGAAATAGGACATCCTTAGATATCAGTACCAGGTCCCGGAATGGGGGGCAGACCATCTTAGATACCTGTTCCGGGTTCCGGAACAGGATGCATACCACCTTAAATAGCTGTTTTATGTGCCGGAATTGTGTGCAGGACACCCAGACAACCTTAGATAGCCTTTCAGGGAGCCAGAATAGGGCGCAGACCACCTTAGATACCTGTTCCGGGTGCCGGAACAGGGCTCAAACCATCTTAGACAACCGGTCCGGGTGCCGGAACAGGATGCAGACCATCTTAGATAGCGGTTTCAGGTGCCGGAATGGTGTGCAGGACACCCAGACAACCTTAGATAGCTGTTCCGGGTGCCGAAAAAGGGCGCAGACCACCTTAGATACCTGTTCTGGGTGCCGGAACAGGGCTCAAACCATCTTAGACAACCGGTCCGGGTGCCGGAACAGGATGCAGACCATCTTAGATAGCGGTTTCATGTGCCGGAATGGTGTACAGAACACCCAGACAACCTTAGATAGCTGTTCCGGGTGCCGGAAAAGGGCGCAGACCACCTTAGATACCTGTTCTGGGTGCCGGAACAGGGCTCAAACCATCTTAGACAACCGGTCCGGGTGCCGGAACAGGATGCAGACCATCTTAGATAGCAGTTTCATGTGCCGGAATGGTGTACAGAACACCCAGACAACCTTAGATACCTGTTCCGGGTGCCGGAAAAGGGCGCAGACCACCTTAGATACCTGTTCCGGGTGCCGAAACAGGGCTCAAACCATCTTAGACAACCGGTCCGGGTGCCGGAACAGTATGCAGACCATCTTAGATAGCGGTTTCAGGTGCCGGAATGGTGTACAGAACACCCAGACAACCTTAGACAGCTGTTCAGGGTGCCTTGAAAGGCCACAGACCACCTTAGATACCTGTTCCGGGTGCCGGAACAGGGCTCAAACCATCTTAGACAACCGGTCCGGGTGCCGGAACAGGATGCAGACCATCTTAGATAGCGGTTTCAGGTGCCGGAATGGTGTGCAGGACACCCAGACAACCTTAGATAGCTGTTCCGGGTGCCGGAAAAGGGCGCAGACCACCTTAGATACCTGTTCTGGGTGCCGGAACAGGGCTCAAACCATCTTAGACAACCGGTCCGGGTGCCGGAACAGGATGCAGACCATCTTAGATAGCGGTTTCATGTGCCGGAATGGTGTACAGAACACCCAGACAACCTTAGATACCTGTTCAGGGTGCCGGAATAGGGTGCAGACCACCTTAGATACCTGTTCCGGGTGCCAAAACAGGGCTCAAACCATCTTAGACAACCGGTCCGGGTGCCGGAACAGGATGCAGACCATCTTAGATAGCGGTTTCATGTGCCGGAATGGTGTACAGAACACCCAGACAACCTTAGATAGCTGTTCAGGGTGCCGGAATAGGGCGCAGAACACCTTAGATACCTGTTCCGGGTGCCGGAACAGGGCTCAAACCATCTTAGACAACCGGTCCGGGTGCCGGAACAGGATGCAGACCATCTTAGATAGCGGTTTCATGTGCCGGAATGGTGTACAGAACACCCAGACAACCTTAGATACCTGTTCCAGGTGCCGGAAAAGGGCGCAGACCACCTTAGATACCTGTTCCGGGTGCCGAAACAGGGCTCAAACCATCTTAGACAACCGGTCCGGGTGCCGGAACAGTAGGCGGACCATTTTAGATAGCTGTTTCATGTGCCGGAATGGTGTGCAGGACACCCAGACAACCTTAGATAGCTGTTCCGGGTGCCGGAAAAGGGCGCAGACCACCTTAGATACCTGTTCTGGGTGCCGGAACAGGGCTCAAACCATCTTAGACAACCGGTCCGGGTGCCGGAACAGGATGCAGACCATCTTAGATAGCGGTTTCATGTGCCGGAATGGTGTACAGAACACCCAGACAACCTTAGATACCTGTTCAGGGTGCCGGAATAGGGCGCAGACCACCTTAGATACCTGTTCCGGGTGCCAAAACAGGGCTCAAACCATCTTAGACAACCGGTCCGGGTGCCGGAACAGGATGCAGACCATCTTAGATAGCGGTTTCATGTGCCGGAATGGTGTACAGAACACCCAGACAACCTTAGATAGCTGTTCCGGGTGCAGGAAAAGGGCGCAGACCACCTTAGATACCTGTTCTGGGTGCCGGAACAGGGCTCAAACCATCTTAGACAACCGGTCCGGGTGCCGGAACAGGATGCAGACCATCTTAGATAGCGGTTTCATGTGCCGGAATGGTGTACAGAACACCCAAACAACCTTAGATACCTGTTCAGGGTGCCGGAATAGGGCGCAGACCACCTTAGATACCTGTTCCGGGTGCCAAAACAGGGCTCAAACCATCTTAGACAACCGGTCCGGGTGCCGGAACAGGATGCAGACCATCTTAGATAGCGGTTTCATGTGCCGGAATGGTGTACAGAACACCCAGACAACCTTAGATAGCTGTTCAGGGTGCCGGAATAGGGCGCAGAACACCTTAGATACCTGTTCCGGGTGCCGGAACAGGGCTCAAACCATCTTAGACAACCGGTCCGGGTGCCGGAACAGGATGCAGACCATCTTAGATAGCAGTTTCAGGTGCCGAAATGGTGTACAGAACACCCAGACAACCTTAGATACCTGTTCCGGGTGCCAGAAAAGGGCGCAGACCACCTTAGATACCTGATCCGGGTGCCGAAACAGGGCTCAAACCATCTTAGACAACCGGTCCGGGTGCCGGAACATTAGGCGGACCATTTTAGATAGCTGTTTCATGTGCCGGAATGGTGTGCAGGACACCAAGACAACCTTAGATAGCTGTTCCGGTTGCCGGAATAGGGCGCAGACCACCTTAGATACCTGTTCTGGGTGCCGGAACAGGGCTCAAACCATCTTAGACAACCGGTCCGGGTGCCGGAACAGTAGGCGGACCATTTTAGATAGCTGTTTCATGTGCCGGAATGGTGTGCAGGACACCAAGACAACCTTAGATAGCTGTTCCGGTTGCCGGAATAGGGCGCAGACCACCTTAGATACCTGTTCCGGGTGCCGGAACAGGGCTCAAACCATCTTAGACAACCGGTCCGGGTGCCGGAACAGGATGCAGACCATCTTAGATAGCGGTTTCATGTGCCGGAATGGTGTACAGAACACCCAGACAACCTTAGATACCTGTTCCGGGTGCCGGAAATGGGCGCAGACCACCTTAGATACCTGTTCCGGGTGCCGAAACAGGGCTCAAACCATCTTAGACAACCGGTCCGGGTGCCGGAACAGTATGCAGACCATCTTAGATAGCGGTTTCATGTGCCGGAATGGTGTACAGAACACCCAGACAACCTTAGATAGCTGTTCAGGGTGCCGGAATAAGCCGCAGACCACCTTAGATACCTGTTCCGGGTGCCGGAACAGGGCTCAAACCATCTTAGACAACCGGTCCGGGTGCCGGAACAGTAGGCGGACCATTTTAGATAGCTGTTTCATGTGCCGGAATGGTGTGCAGGACACCCAGACAACCTTAGATAGCTGTTCAGGGTGCCTTAAAAGGCCGCAGAACACCTTAGATACCTGTTCCGGGTGCCGGAACATGGCTCAAACCATCTTAGACAACCGGTCCGGGTGCCGGAACAGGATGCAGACCATCTTAGATAGCGGTTTCAGGTGCCGGAATGGTGTGCAGGACACCCAGACAACCTTAGATAGCTGTTCCGGGTGCCGGAAAAGGGCGCAGACCACCTTAGATACCTGTTCTGGGTGCCGGAACAGGGCTCAAACCATCTTAGACAACCGGTCCGGGTGCCGGAACAGGATGCAGACCATCTTAGATAACGGTTTCATGTGCCGGAATGGTGTACAGAACACCCAGACAACCTTAGATACCTGTTCAGGGTGCCGGAATAGGGCGCAGACCACCTTAGATACCTGTTCCGGGTGCCAAAACAGGGCTCAAACCATCTTAGACAACCGGTCCGGGTGCCGGAACAGGATGCAGACCATCTTAGATAGCGGTTTCATGTGCCGGAATGGTGTACAGAACACCCAGACAACCTTAGATAGCTGTTCCGGGTGCAGGAAAAGGACGCAGACCACCTTAGATACCTGTTCTGGGTGCCGGAACAGGGCTCAAACCATCTTAGACAACCGGTCCGGGTGCCGGAACAGGATGCAGACCATCTTAGATAGCGGTTTCATGTGCCGGAATGGTGTACAGAACACCCAAACAACCTTAGATACCTGTTCAGGGTGCCGGAATAGGGCGCAGACCACCTTAGATACCTGTTCCGGGTGCCAAAACAGGGCTCAAACCATCTTAGACAACCGGTCCGGGTGCCGGAACAGGATGCAGACCATCTTAGATAGCGGTTTCATGTGCCGGAATGGTGTACAGAACACCCAGACAACCTTAGATAGCTGTTCAGGGTGCCGGAATAGGGCGCAGAACACCTTAGATACCTGTTCCGGGTGCCGGAACAGGGCTCAAACCATCTTAGACAACCGGTCCGGGTGCCGGAACAGGATGCAGGCCATCTTAGATAGCAGTTTCAGGTGCCGGAATGGTGTACAGAACACCCAGACAACCTTAGATACCTGTTCCGGGTGCCAGAAAAGGGCACAGACCACCTTAGATACCTGATCCGGGTGCCGAATTAGGGCTCAAACCATCTTAGACAACCGGTCCGGGTGCCGGAACATTAGGCGGACCATTTTAGATAGCTGTTTCATGTGCCGGAATGGTGTGCAGGACACCAAGACAACCTTAGATAGCTGTTCCGGTTGCCGGAATAGGGCGCAGACCACCTTAGATACCTGTTCTGGGTGCCGGAACAGGGCTCAAACCATCTTAGACAACCGGTCCGGGTGCCGGAACAGTAGGCGGACCATTTTAGATAGCTGTTTCATGTGCCGGAATGGTGTGCAGGACACCAAGACAACCTTAGATAGCTGTTCCGGTTGACGGAATAGGGCGCAGACCACCTTAGATACCTGTTCCGGGTGCCGGAACAGGGCTCAAACCATCTTAGACAACCGGTCCGGGTGCCGGAACAGGATGCAGACCATCTTAGATAGCGGTTTCATGTGCCGGAATGGTGTACAGAACACCCAGACAACCTTAGATACCTGTTCCGGGTGCCGGAAATGGGCGCAGACCACCTTAGATACCTGTTCCGGGTGCCGAAACAGGGCTCAAACCATCTTAGACAACCGGTCCGGGTGCCGGAACAGTATGCAGACCATCTTAGATAGCGGTTTCATGTGCCGGAATGGTGTACAGAACACCCAGACAACCTTAGATAGCTGTTCAGGGTGCCGGAATAGGCCGCAGACCACCTTAGATACCTGTTCCGGGTGCCGGAACAGGGCTCAAACCATCTTAGACAACCGGTCCGGGTGCCGGAACAGTAGGCGGACCATTTTAGATAGCTGTTTCATGTGCCGGAATGGTGTGCAGGACACCCAGACAACCTTAGATAGCTGTTCAGGGTGCCTTAAAAGGCCGCAGAACACCTTAGATACCTGTTCCGGGTGCCGGAACATGGCTCAAACCATCTTAGACAACCGGTCCGGGTGCCGGAACAGGATGCAGACCATCTTAGATAGCGGTTTCAGGTGCCGGAATGGTGTGCAGGACACCCAGACAACCTTAGATAGCTGTTCCGGGTGCCGGAAAAGGGCGCAGACCACCTTAGATACCTGTTCTGGGTGCCGGAACAGGGCTCAAACCATCTTAGACAACCGGTCCGGGTGCCGGAACAGGATGCAGACCATCTTAGATAACGGTTTCATGTGCCGGAATGGTGTACAGAACACCCAGACAACCTTAGATACCTGTTCAGGGTGCCGGAATAGGGCGCAGACCACCTTAGATACCTGTTCCGGGTGCCAAAACAGGGCTCAAACCATCTTAGACAACCGGTCCGGGTGCCGGAACAGGATGCAGACCATCTTAGATAACGGTTTCATGTGCCGGAATGGTGTGCAGGGCACCCAGACAACCTTAGATAGCTGTTCAGGGTGCCAGAATAGGGGGCAGACCACCATAGATACCTGTTCCGGGTGTCAGAACAGGGCTCAAACCACCATAGACAAGTGTGTCGGGTGCCAGAACAGGATGCAGACCACATTAGATTGCTGTTTCATGTGCCGAAATGGTGTGCAGAACACCCAGACACCCTTAGATAGCCATTCCGGGTACCGGAATAGGGTGCAGGCCACCTTAGATAGCTGTTCCGGGTGCCGGAATAGGATGTAGACCACCTTAGATACCCATTCTGGGTTCCGAAACGGGCAGCAGACCACCTTGGATACCCATTCTGGGTACCGTGCTAGTGTGCAGAACACAGAGACATAGCGCGGTTGACAAATTGGCAGCCAGGTGGAAGCAGCTGCTCTGGAGGCTGAAGTAAGTATAACACACACAGACACACACACACACACACACACACACACACAAACCAGGGCTGTCTTAACAGCAGTGTAGGCCCCTGGGCACAGCAATGCACTGGGGCCCCTACCCATCCTCTAGTGGAAGGGGTGCTATCAGCGGCAGCTTTGGTGTCCCGTGGGTGGTAGGGGGTGTTTCAGGACGGATCGCAATACGCAATCCAAACGCAAAAATTACTAAAAGAATGCGGTGCATGCACAGGGCCTGTCCTGCGCCCGCATTTTCTGTGTGCGCCCGCAGAAAATGCAAATGAGGTGTTCGTGGGGCAGGGTGCGGCAACGCTCCTTTTCCAAGGCAGAGACTTAGCTTTGTGGGGGCGTGGCTTGGAATTGGGGGGCATGCCAGCATGAATGGGGTGGACATGACAGGGGCATGATCGGGGCGGCTGCGTGACGTTACACCCAGCCACCGCAATCAAAAAGATGGAGGCAGGCCCCCTGCGGTGTGATCGCAATTTCTGCTTGGAAAAGGGGGGTGGTGGAACCTGAACCAGGCCCTATATTCCACTCTGCATGTAGGACCTGGAGCAGTAATTTCTGCTGGGAGGGCAGCTTGCTTGACTGCAGATATCTCAAGTTCCTGGAAATAGATTTTTTTTTAGCTTTGAATGAGATTTTAAAAAGTAGCTGTCCCCCCCCCCCCCCCCCCCCCCTTCCTCCTTCAGGAGGTGCTGGGGACCTGGGGATCAGAGTTCAGGAGCCAGAGCAATCCACCAACGAAAATATACAAATGTATTATAATATATATATAAGGCATGTGGAGCTGGAGCCTGCTGCTGGAAGGCTGATATCTCTGGATCTGGGTATGGTAGAGACAAGCTGCCAGAGTCAACCAAAAGGGGAGAATCCCATCTTTTGGGGTACACTGTCAGAAAAACTCAAAGTCAAACAGAACCTGAGATATCTGGCTAGGAGAATCAATTAATAAGCTTGGATGGAGACCACTGCTTTGAAGTCAGATATCTCAGTTTCCCCAGGGCCAATTTTAAAAATCTGTTACCCCCTGGAAAGAGGGGACCATCAGCTATCAGCCTAGCTCCCTTATACACCTGGTGCAATGTGCAAAAGGAAAGGGGGCTCTATCTGGTGCAATGTGTAAAAGGGGGCTCTACCTGGTGCAATGTGTAACAGTAATGGGGGCTCTTCCTGGCGCAGTGTGTAAAAGGGAGCTGTACTTGGTGCAGTGTGTAAGAGGGGCTCTACCTGGCAATGTATAAGGGGACTGTAACATAGTAACATAGTTAATGAGGTTGAAAAGATGCCCATCGGCTTCAACCTGTATTCTGTATTAAGCCGAGTTCATTATAATGTCCCTGCTGAAGTAATGTTTTATGTCTAGTTAACAACTATAAATCATGTTAATCCCAGATTATCAAAGTTGATATTTTAAATTCTATAACCTTGGATATCTTTTTCAGTGAGAAATTTATCCAATCCATTTTCTCTGACGTCCTAGTGGATGCTGGGACTCCGTCAGGACCATGGGGAATAGCGGCTCCGCAGGAGACAGGGCACAAAATTTAAAAGTTTGACCACTAGGTGGTGTGTACTGGCTCCTCCCCCTATGACCCTCCTCCAAGCCTCAGTTAGGTTTTTGTGCCCGTCCGAGCAGGGTGCAATCTAGGTGGCTCTCCTAAAGAGCTGCTTAGAAAAAGTTTGTTAGGTTTTTTATTTTCAGTGAGTCCTGCTGGCAACAGGCTCACTGCAACGAGGGACTTAGGGGAGAAGAAGTGAACTCACCTGCGTGCAGGATGGATTTGCTTCTTAGGCTACTGGACACTAGCTCCAGAGGGACGATCACAGGTACAGCCTGGATGGGTCACCGGAGCCGCGCCGCCGACCCCCTTGCAGATGCCGAATAGAGAAGAGGTCCAGAAACCGGCGGCAGAAGACGTCTCAGTCTTCATGAGGTAGCGCACAGCACTGCAGCTGTGCGCCATTGCTCTCCGCACACTTCACACCAGCGGTCACTGAGGGTGCAGGGCGCTGGGGGGGGCGCCCTGGGCAGCAATGTAATATACCTATTCTGGCTAAAATATATCACATATAGCCCCTGGGGCTATATGGATGTATTTAACCCCTGCCAGGTTCCAAAAAAACCGGGAGAAGAAGCCCGCCGAAAAGGGTGCGGGGCCTATTCTCCTCAGCACACAGCGCCATTTTCCTGCCCAGCTCCGCTGCGAGGAAGGCTCCCAGGACTCTCCCCTGCACTGCACTACAGAAACAGGGTAAAAACAGAGAGGGGGGGCACTTATTGGCGATATTTATAATATTTGAGCTGCTATAAAGGGAACACACTTATTAAGGTTGTCCCTATATATATTTATAGCGCTTGGGTGTGTGCTGGCAAACTCTCCCTCTGTCTCCCCAAAGGGCTAGTGGGGTCCTGTCTTCTATCAGAGCATTCCCTGTGTGTCTGCTGTGTGTCGGTACGTGTGTGTCGACATGTATGAGGACGATGTTGGCGTGGAGGCGGAGCAATTGCCTGTAATGGTGATGTCACCCCCTAGGGAGTCGACACCAGAATGGATGGCTTTGTTTATGGAATTACGGGATAGTGTCAGCACGCTACAAAAGTCGGTTGACGACATGAGACAGCCGGCAAACCAGTTAGTACCTGTCCAGGCGTCTCAGACACCGTCAGGGGCTGTAAAACGCCCTTTACCTCAGTCGGTCGACACAGACCCAGACACTGACACTGAATCCAGTGTCGACGGTGAAGAAACAAACGTATTTTCCAGTAGAGCCACACGTTATATGATCACGGCAATGAAGGAGGCTTTGCATATCTCTGATACTGCAAGTACCACAAAAAGGGGTATTATGTGGGGTCTGAAAAAACTACCTGTAGTTTTTCCTGAATCAGAGGAATTGAATGACGTGTGTGATGAAGCGTGGGTTACCCCTGATAGAAAACTGCTAATTTCAAAGAAGTTATTGGCATTATACCCTTTCCCGCCAGAGGTTAGGGCGCGCTGGGAAACACCCCCTAGGGTGGACAAGGCGCTCACACGTTTATCCAAACAAGTGGCGTTACCGTCTCCTGATACGGCCGCCCTCAAGGATCCAGCTGATAGGAGGCTGGAAAATACTCTAAAAAGTATATACACACATACTGGTGTTATACTGCGACCAGCAATCGCCTCAGCCTGGATGTGCAGTGCTGGGGTGGCTTGGTCGGATTCCCTGACTGAAAATATTGATACCCTGGATAGGGACAGTATTTTATTGACTATAGAGCAATTAAAGGATGCGTTCCTTTATATGCGAGATGCACAGAGAGATATCTGCACTCTGGCATCAAGAGTAAGTGCGATGTCCATATCTGCCAGAAGAAGTCTATGGACACGACAGTGGTCAGGCGATGCGGATTCCAAACGGCATATGGAAGTATTGCCGTATAAAGGAGAGGAATTATTTGGGGTCGGTCTATCGGATATGGTAGCCACGGCAACAGCCGGGAAGTCCACCTTTTTACCTCAAGTCCCCTCCCAACAGAAAAAGCCGCAGTCTTTTCAGCCGCAGTCCTTTCGTTCCTATAAGAACAAGCGAGCAAAAGGACATTCATATTTGCCCCGAGGCAAAGGAAAGGGTAAGAGACTGCACCAAGCAGCCCCTTCCCAGGAGCAGAAGTCCTCCCCGGCTTCTGCAAAGGCCTCAGCATGACGCTGGGACCTTACAAGCGGACTCAGGGGCGGTGGGGGGTCGCCTCAAGAATTTCAGCGCACAGTGGGCTCACTCGCAGGTGGACCCCTGGATCCTGCAGGTAGTATCTCAGGGTTACAGGTTGGAATTCGAGAAGTCTCCCCCTCGGCGGTTCCTAAAGTCTGCTTTGCCAACGTCTCCCTCCGACAGGGCGACGGTATTGGAAGCCATTCACAAGCTGTATTCTCAGCAGGTGATAGTCAAGGTACCCCTTCTACAACAGGGAAAGGGGTATTACTCCACGCTATTTGTGGTACCGAAGCCGGACGGCTCGGTAAGACCTATTCTAAATCTGAAATCTCTGAACCTGTACATACAAAAATTCAAGTTCAAGATGGAGTCACTCAGAGCAGTGATAGCGAATCTGGAAGAGGGGGATTTTATGGTGTCCTTGGACATCAAGGATGCTTACCTTCATGTCCCAATTTGCCCTTCACACCAAGGGTACCTCAGGTTCGTGGTACAAAACTGTCATTATCAGTTTCAGACGCTGCCGTTTGGATTGTCCACGGCACCCAGGGTCTTTACCAAGGTAATGGCCGAAATGATGATTCTTCTTCGAAGAGAAGGCGTATTAATTATCCCTTACTTGGACGATCTCCTGATAAGGGCAAGATCCAGAGAACAGCTGGAGGTCGGAGTAGCACTAACTCAAGTAGTGCTCCAACAGCACGGGTGGATTCTGAATTTTCCAAAATCCCAACTGATCCCGACGACACGTCTGCTGTTCCTAGGGATGATTCTGGACACTGTTCAGAAAAAGGTATTTCTTCCGGAGGAGAAAGCCAGGGAGTTATCCGAACTAGTCAGGAACCTCCTAAAACCAGGGACAGTGTCTGTGCATCAATGCACAAGAGTTCTGGGAAAAATGGTGGCTTCTTACGAAGCGATTCCATTCGGCAGATTCCATGCACGAATTTTTCAGTGGGATCTGCTAGACAAATGGTCCGGATCGCATCTGCAGATGCATCAGCGGATAAAATTGTCGACAAGGACAAGGGTCTCTCTGCTATGGTGGTTGCAGAGTACTCATCTGTTAGAGGGACGCAGATTCGGCATACAGAACTGGGTCCTAGTGACCACGGATGCCAGCCTGAGAGGCTGGGGAGCGGTCACACGAGGAAGAAACTTCCAGGGCGTGTGGTCAAGCCTGGAAACGTCTCTTCACATAAATATACTGGAGCTAAGAGCAATCTACAATGCTCTAAGCCTGGCAAAACCTCTGCTTCAGGGTCAGCCGGTGTTGATCCAGTCGGACAACATCACGGCAGTCGCCCACGTAAACAGACAGGGCGGCACAAGAAGCAGGAGGGCAATGGCAGAAGCTGCAAGGATTCTTCGCTGGGCGGAAAATCATGTGATAGCACTGTCAGCAGTGTTCATTCCGGGAGTGGACAACTGGGAAGCAGACTTCCTCAGCAGACACGATCTTCACCCGGGAGAGTGGGGACTTCTTTCCAGAAGTCTTCCACATGATTGTGGTCCATTGGGAAAGACCAATGGTGGACATGATGGCGTCCCGCCTCAACAAAAAACTGGACAGGTATTGCGCCAGGTCAAGAGACCCTCAGGCAATAGCTGTGGACGCTCTGGTAACACCATGGGTGTACCAGTCAGTGTATGTGTTCCCTCCTCTGCCTCTCATACCCAAGGTACTGAGAATTATACGGCAAAGGGGAGTAAGAACGATACTCGTGGCTCCGGACTGGCCAAGAAGGACTTGGTACCCGGAACTTCAGGAGATGCTCACGGAAGATCCGTGGCCTCTACCTCTAAGAAGGGACCTGCTTCAGCAGGGACCGTGTCAATTCCAAGACTTACCGCGGCTGCGTTTGACGGCATGGCGGTTGAACGCCGGATCCTAAGGGAAAAAGGCATTCCGGAAGAGGTCATCCCTACCCTGGTCAAAGCCAGGAAGGAGTTGACTGCACAACATTATCACCGCATTTGGAGAAAATATGTTGCATGGTGTGAGGCCAGGAAGGCCCCGACAGAGGAATTTCAACTGGGTCGATTCCTACATTTCCTGCAAACAGGATTATCTATGGGCCTCAAATTAGGGTCCATTAAGGTTCAAATTTCGGCCCTGTCGATATTCTTCCAGAAAGAATTGGCTTCAGTTCCTGAAGTTCAGACTTTTGTAAAAGGAGTACTACATATACAGCCCCCGGTTGTGCCCCCAGTGGCACCGTGGGATCTCAATGTAGTTTTGGATTTTCTCAAATCCCATTGGTTTGAGCCACTCAAATCGGTAGATTTGAAATATTTTACATGGAAAGTAACCATGCTACTGGCTCTGGCTTCAGCCAGGAGAGTGTCAGAATTGGCAGGTTTATCATATAAAAGCCCATATCTGATTTTCCATTCGGACAGGGCAGAATTGAGGACGCGTCCTCATTTTCTGCCTAAGGTGGTATCAGCGTTTCACCTGAACCAGCCTATTGTGGTGCCTGCGGCTACTAGCGATTTGGAGGATTCCAAGTTGCTGGACGTTGTCAGAGCATTGAAAATATATATTTCAAGGACGGCTGGAGTCAGAAAATCTGACTCGCTGTTTATACTATATGCACCCAACAAGCTGGGTGCTCCTGCTTCTAAGCAGACGATTGCTCGTTGGATTTGTAGCACAATTCAACTGGCACATTCTGTGGCAGGCTTGCCACAGCCTAAATCTGTCAAGGCCCACTCCACAAGGAAGGTGGGCTCATCTTGGGCGGCTGCCCGAGGGGTCTCGGCATTACAACTCTGCCGAGCAGCTCAGGGCCGGCGACAGGGGGGGTCAAAGGGGACACCTGTACCGGGCCCCAAGGATCAGAGGGGCCCCAAGTATATGCCACTTAGTGTCCAGCAGGGAATCATCATGGAGTTATTGGGGAGAGACAGACCATGGTGTGTGTGGGGGAGGAAGGAGAGATATACATATTTATATCTCTGTATACTGTAGATAAATAAAAATAGATATATTTATTTAATAACAGTTTATTTATATAGCGCAGCAAATTCCATTGCTCTGAGCGGGCCCCAGAGATATCACTGTACCGGGCCCCAAGATGTCTGTTGCCGGCCCTGGAGCAGCTACGTGGTCAGGGGAGAACACGTTTGTAAAATTCTACAAATTTGATACCCTGGCTAAGGAGGACCTGGAGTTCTCTCATTCGGTGCTGCAGAGTCATCCGCACTCTCCCGCCCGTTTGGGAGCTTTGGTATAATCCCCATGGTCCTGACGGAGTCCCAGCATCCACTAGGACGTCAGAGAAAATAAGATTTTACTTACCGATAAATCTATTTCTCGTAGTCCGTAGTGGATGCTGGGCGCCCATCCCAAGTGCGGATTGTCTGCAATACTTGTACATAGTTATTGTTACAAAAAAATCGGGTTGTTTATTGTTGTGAGCCATCTTTTCAGAGGCTCCTACGTTATCATACTGTTAACTGGGTTCAGATCACAAGTTGTACGGTGTGATTGGTGTGGCTGGTTTGAGTCTTACCCGGGATTCAAAATCCTTCCTTATTGTGTACGCTCGTCCGGGCACAGTATCCTAACTGAGGCTTGGAGGAGGGTCATAGGGGGAGGAGCCAGTACACACCACCTAGTGGTCAAACTTTTAAATTTTGTGCCCTGTCTCCTGCGGAGCCGCTATTCCCCATGGTCCTGACGGAGTCCCAGCATCCACTACGGACTACGAGAAATAGATTTATCGGTAAGTAAAATCTTATTTTTAACTGCATTTACAGATTCCGCCATTACCACCTTCCCTGGCAGGGAATTCCAAATCCTTATTGCCCTAACAGTGAAGAACCCTTTCCTCCGCTGCGTACGGAATTTTCTCTCCTCTATCCTCAGCGAGTGACCTCGTGTCCTATACAAAGTTTTTTTTTAATAAGCAATTCCTCTGATAACTCTTTGTAATTTCCCTTTACATATTTGAAGATATTAATAATGTCTCCTCTTAGATGCCTCTTTTCCAGTGTATACATATTCAACCTAGTAAGCCTTTCCTCGTAATCCAGTCCCTCTAGCCTTTTAATCAATTTAGTAGCACGCCTTTAAACCCTTTCGAGTTCACAGATATCTTTTTTATAATGTGGTGCCCAAAACTGAACACAATATTCCAGGTGCGGACGTACCAATGATTTGTACAGCGGCAGGATTACATCCTCGTCCCTTGTCTCAATGCCCCGTTTTATGCACGCTAGCACCTTACTTGCCTTCTTTGCTGCACTTTGACATTGTATACGGTTATTAAGCCTATTTCTCTTACGTCCTAGAGCAGGCCTGGCTAACCTGTGGCTCTCCAGATGTTGTGAAACTAAACATCCCAGCATAACCTGCCACAGTTTTAGCATTCCCTAATAGCAAAACTTTGGCAAGGCATGATGGGACTTGTAGTTTTACAACAGCTGGAGAGCCACAGGTTGGCCAGGCCTGTCCTAGAGGATGCTGGGGTTCCATTTAGTACCATGGGGTATAGACGGGTCCTTTGGGAGCCACTGGCACTTTAAGAATTTAATAGTGTGGGCTGGTCCCTCCCTCTATGCCCCTCCTACCAGACTCCGTATAGAAACTGTGCCCGAGGAGACGGACAACTTCGAGAGAAGGAATTACACAGATAGTGGCGAGATTCACAGCAGCTCACACATACAAGGCAAACCAAGCTAACCAACTTAAAAACTCAAAAAAAAAAAAAAAAAACCAATAGGAAGCGCTGTCACCAAAAGTATCAAATTTAATAAAAGTTGTTTTTACATTATTCACAATAACACACACAATATTATAAAACCAACTCTCCTGGGAGTTTTAAACCATTCTGCTGACTCAGTGCTACAGATACAATGTTACTTTAGATTTTATACAGTAACTTTTTAGTGTCCACGCTAGGAGGCTCTCTTTGATACACTGTATCAATATCACCCTAGCAAAGTCTCTTAAATTCCGGGCCACACAGTCAGGTGAGCTGTGACAAGAGTAGCATGCTTTAATTCATTGTATAACTGAACAGAACACTGTGGCATAATTGATCACAAATCATCTAAAATGTGCATCCTACAATTGTTATAAAAATCAAGGGCATTAGTGAGCTCATTCATTTAATTAGCCCACGCGTGGAGCCTGCATATTTTAGAGACTTCTCTGAGGATCTTACTAAAGATCAATTCAATATTGATACAGTGTATCAAAGAGAGCCTCCTAGCGTGGACACTAAAAAGTTACTGTATAAAATCTAAAGTAACATTGTATCTGTAGCATTGAGTCAGTAGAATGGTTTAAAACTACCAGGAGAGTTGGTTTTATAATATTGTGTGAGTTATTATGAATAATGTAAAAACAACTTTTATTAAATTTGATACTTGTGGTGACAGCGCTTCCTATTGTTTTTTTGTTTGTATATCCATTTTTATTTGAGGTTCAGCACCCCAAATTGTGAAGCTGCAGTCACTATTAAAGTGTTTTTATAGGTGTCTAACAGTCAGTATACTAGCGCCCACTGTCTATATTGGAGCTTGAAAACTCAGCAACATCTGAACAACATTACTTAACCAAGTAACAACACAGTACTTAACCAAGAACAAAACAGTACTGAAACAAATAGCTACTGCAGGATAACGAAGCACTGGGCGGGCGCCCAGCATCCTCTATGGACTACGAGAAAAGGATTTACCAGTAGGCGATTAAAATCCTATTTTCTTTTACGTCCTAGAGGATGCTGGGGTCCACATTAGTACCATGGGGATGTACCAAAGCTCACAGAACGGGAGGGAGAGCGCGGAGGCTCCTGCAGAACAGATTGACCAAACTGTAGGTCCTCAGATGCCAAAGTATCGAACTTGTAGAACTTAGCAAACGTGTTCGACCCTGACCAAGTAGCCACTTGGCAAAGTTGAAAAGCCGAGACACCCCAGGCAGCCACCCAGGGAGAACCCACCTTACGAGTAGAGTGTGCCTGAAAGGATTTTGGATACTGCAATCCTGCCGAAGAATATGCATGCTGGATAGTGAACCTGATCCAGCGAGAGATCGTCTGCTTAGAAGCAGGACACACAATTTTCTTGGGATCATACAGGACAAACAGAGGCCCTCATTCCGAGTTGTTCGCTCGGTATTTTTCATCGCATCGCAGTGAAAATCCGCTTAGTACGCATGCGCAATGTTCGCACTGCGACTGCGCCAAGTAACTTTACTATGAAGAAAGTATTTTTACTCACGGCTTTTTCTTCGCTCCGGCGATCGTAATGTGATTGACAGGAAATGGGTGTTACTGGGCGGAAACACGGCGTTTCAGGGGCGTGTGGCTGAAAACGCTACCGTTTCCGGAAAAAACGCAGGAGTGGCCGGTGAAACGGTGGGAGTGCCTGGGCGAACGCTGGGTGTGTTTGTGACGTCAACCAGGAACGACAAGCACTGAAATGATCGCACAGGCAGAGTAAGTCTGGAGCTACTCAGAAACTGCTAACTCGTTTGTAATCGCAATATTGCGCGTACGTCGGTCGCAATTTTAAGAAGCTAAGATTCACTCCCAGTAGGCGGCGGCTTAGCGTGTGTAACTCTGCTACATTCGCCTTGCGAGCGAACAACTCGGAATGAGGGCCAGAGAGTCCGACTTTCTGTGACGAGCAGTCCTCTTCACATAGATCTTCAGAGCCCTTACAACATCTAATGACTTTGATGGATTTGAGGAGCCAGTAGCAACTGGCACCACAATAGGTTGGTTGATATGAAAATCTGACACAACTTTTGGAAGGAACTGCTGATCTGTCATGAGTTCAGCTCTATATTCATGGAAGATTAAGTAGGGTCTTTTACAAGACAAAGCCCCCAATTCCGACACACGCCTAGCTGACATTAAGGCCAACAGGGTGACAACCTTCCATGTGAGAAACTTGACCTCAACCTCCTTTAAAGGTTTGAACCAATCCAGGAACTGCAACACCACGTTAAGATCCCAGGGTCCCGTAGGAGGCACAAAGGGAGGCTGGATGTGCAGAACCCCTTTCAAGAATGTCTGAATCTCACAGAGGGAAGCCAGTTGTTTCTGGAAGAAAACGGATAAGGCCGAAATCTGGACTTTTATGGATCCCAAACGCAGACCCATATCCACACCTGCTTGCAGGAAGAGGAGAAACTGTCCAAGTTGAAACTCCACCATAGGAAACTTCTTGAATTCACACCAAGACACGTACTTTTTCCAAAGTCGATGGTAATGTTTAGACGTTACTCCATTCCTAGCCTGTATCAGGGTAGGAATAACATTGTTCGGAATACCCCTCCATGCCATCAAACATAGTCGTTGTAAGTGTTGATAAGCGAACGTCCCCTGTTGAAGAAGGTCCTCGTGAAGAGGAAGACGTCTCGGATCTTCCAGTAGTAATTCCAGAAGATCCGCGTACCAAGCCCTTCTTAGCCAGTCCGGAGCAATGAGGATCACCTGAACTCTTGTTCTTTTTATTAGTTTGAGAATCCTTGGGATGAGTGGAAGTGGGGGGAACACATACACCGACTGGAACACCCACAGAGTTACCAGAACATCCACCGCCACTGCTTGTGGGTCGCGTGACCTGTAACAGTACCTCCAAAGCTTCTTGTTGAGGCGAGAGGCCATCATGTATACTTGAGGTACGCCCCATTGGCTTGTTACCTCTGCGAACACCTCTGGGTGGATTCCCCATTCTCCTGAATGGAGATCGCGTCTGCTGAGGAAGTCTGCCTCCCAGTTGTCCACTCCTGGAATGAAGATCGCCGACAACGCCACCGCGTGTCTTTCTGCCCAGATGAGGATTTTTGTTATCTCTAACATTGCAGCTCTGCTCTTCGATCCGCCCTGCCTGTTTATGTAGGACACCGCTGTGACATTGTCCGACTGAACCTGAATGGCTTGAGCTTGCAGAAGATATGCCACTTGTAGAAGGCCATTGTAAATGGCCCTCAGTTGCAGAACATTTATTGGAAGGAGAGATTCCTGACTGGACCACTTTCCTTGGAAGTTTTCCACCTGAGTGACTGCTCCCCAACCTCTGCGACTTGCATCCGTGGTTAGAAGGATCCAGTTCTGAATCCCGAATCTGCGGCCCTCGAGCAGGTGAGAAGTTTGGAGCCACCAGAGGAGTGAAATTCTGGCTTTCGGCTATAGGCGTATCCGCTGGTGCATGTGAAGATGCGATCCCAACCACTTGTCCAGGAGATCCAGCTGGAAGGACTGTGCATTGAATCTGCCATACTGTAGAGCCTCGTAGGAGGCTACCACCTTTCACAGAAGGTGAATGCACTGATTAACCGACACCCAGGCTGGCTTCAAGACATCCCAGACCATTGATTGGATCACCAACGCTTTCTCTACTGGTAGAAACACCCTCTGCACCTCCGTGTCAAGGATCATCCCCAGGAAGGGTAGTCTCCTTGTTGGTTCTAAATGTGACTTTGGAAGATTTAGGATCCACCCATGATCCAGGAGTAGTTGAATTGAGAGAACAATACTCTGCAACAGCCTTTCCCTGGAAGATGCCTTTATCAGTAGATCGTCCAGGTATGGAATAATGTTTACTCCCTGCTTGCGGAGGAGGAGGAGCATCATCTCTGCAATGACCTTTGTGAACACCCTCGGTGCTGTGGAGAGGACGAATGGCAGGGCCTGGAACTGGTAGTGACAGTCCTGTATCGCAAACCTTAGATAGTCCTGGTGAGGCGGCCAGATCGGAATGTGAAGGTTCGCATCCTTGATATCCAGGGATACCAGGAATTCCCCCTCCTCCAGACCTGAGACCACCACTCTCAGAGACTCCATCTTGAACTTGATCACTTGTAAGTATGGGTTCAATGACTTTAGGTTCAACATTGGCCTTACCAAACCATCCGGCAGTGCCGTAACTAGGCATTTTAGCGGTGTGTGCAAGAAACAACAGTGGCGCCCCCCCCCCCCCCCCCATGTAAGATAGGGGCAGTGCGCGTTGTATGCGCACGAAAAATTTATAGGGGCATAGCTTCATGGGGAAGGGGCGTGGCCACAAAATAATAGCAATTCATACTACGGTGCACAGTAGTCTACATTATTCAAATTACGCTGCACAGTAGCGCCACTACACCTGGTAGAGCCCCTTTTATACATTACAGCAGACAGCGTCCCCCTTTTTACACATTACAGCATACAGTCTCCCTTTTAACACATTGCGGCAGCCAGTCCCCCTTTTTACACATTGCGGCAGACAGCGTCCCCTTTTTTACACATTACAGCACACAGCGTCCCCTTTGTTACGATTCCTGTACTCCAGACTGGAGAAGATCTTATGGCAGAGATCTGAGTACAGGAATGAAATACAGGTTGTGGGAGCTGGAGAGCCTAGTAACCCCTGGCGCCCTTACTCCGTTGTCTCGCCCGTGTTATCAGAAATCCCCTGCGAGACTATGGTTGCTTGAGCCCATGGCAGCCGCGTTCGAAGGGCGGATTATGTCTGCCCAACCCCGATGCCCCCGCAGGTCTTAATGGGAGACAAGGGGAAGTCCGAGACAGGGAGATAACAAGGGGCCCTCTGACTAAGCAACCAAGCCAGGGGTTACAAGCTAACTTAACTAAATCAAAAGGTATGTGCGGACTAGCCGCCAGGGAAAAGGACAACCAAGGATCCACGGATCCGACACTCCTATCCGGCACCGCTGGACACCAGAGTGGATCTTGTGGAAGCGGAATCCTCCGCAAAGCACCAGAACTCAAAATAAACACAATAATAAATAGTAGCGGACAAGCCGCAACACACGGCTGCGCCGCGACTCACGAACACCACCAGATGTTAAAGGTGCTCGGTCAGACTCCAGGAACAGATGGTAACTTCCGAGTACTGGATCACTGAGAACAGGAACAAACGAACAGACCGGGACTGGGAACTCTCTCTGCAGCAAAATCAGGCAAACAGGAAGCTATCACCGGCGTCTGTGAGGAGTCCTGGGAGTGCTTTTAACAGAGAGTCTTCCAATCAGCTGTTTGGAGGCTGATTGGATTAAATGCCATGCAGCTGCATGGCCAGGGAAACAGATGAGTGATAATTACAACATGCCGTGCAGCTGCATGCTACACAGCCAGGAAACCAGTGATGATATAAACTTAGACCCAGCAACGGGGAACACGATCCGACAGTGGCGTCCCCGTTGCTAGGCGCCGGCCGCACTGACGAGCGGACCCTCGGCGCCTAACAGTACCCCCCCCTTGAGGAGGGGTCAAGGAACCCCTAAATCCGGGTTTCTGAGGAAATTCTTGAAAAAATGCCCTTTTGAGCCTTGGGGCATGAAGGTCCTTATCTAGGACCCACGACCTTTCCTCAGGACCATAACCTGTCCAATGCACCAAAAAATAAAGCCGACCCCGGGACAGCTTGGAATCGAGAACCTTCTCAACCACGAACTCCTGCTGACCCTGTACATTAACTGGTGATCTCCCCTGAGGTTTTTTACGAGGAAATCTGCTAGATGAAACATATGGTTTGAGCAAAGAGCAATGGAAGGTATTTCCGATTCGTAACGTTTTTGGTAGCTGTAACCGGAAAGCAACTGGATTGACTTTTTTGATAATGAGAAATGGTCCAATAAATCTAGGACCCAATCTGGCTGAGGTTTGTCGAAGTTTGATATTGCGAGTCGACAGCCACACCCTGTCTCCTACTCTAAAAGTGCACGGCCGCCGGAACCTGTCCGAAAAATCTTTTTCCTTGAAAGCTGCTTTTCTGAGAGCTATGTGCACTTTTTTCCAAATAAGTTTAAGATGAGAGGTCAGGGCCAGAGAGGAGACAGAGGAATGTTGGAAAAATGAATTAGCTCTGGGGTGGAAACCAAAAACTGCAAAAAATGGAGACACATTGGTAGAGGAATGACAGGCATTATTATAAGCAAACTCTGCCAATGGAAGAAACTCAGACCAGTCATTTTGGAGTTTGGCCGAGTACAAACGCAAATATTGTTTTAAGGATTGGTTCACTCGCTCAGTCTGTCCATTTGATTGTGGATGATAACCGGAGGTTAATGATAATTTCATTTTTAACGAAGCACAAAAAGACTTCCAAAACTGTGCAATGAATTGTGGACCCCTGTCAGAAACAATATCAGTGGGTAACCCATGGAGTCTGAAAACATGACGGAGGAACAAGACTGCCAATCCCTGGGCAGATGGCAATCGGGGAAGACCAATAAAATGAGCCATCTTACTAAAACGGTCCACTACCACCCATATGACTGTGCATCCAGCTGACAGAGGGAGATCCACCACAAAATCCATGGAGATATGCGACCATGGTCTAAGAGGAACATTCAATGGCATAAGTTGACCAATAGGCAAAGAACGGGGAACTTTATGCTGTGCACAGACCTGACACGAAAAAACAAACTCTTTAATGTCTTTAGAAAGACCAGGCCACCACACTGCGCGGGATACCAATTCAAAAGTTTTAGCGACTCCCAGATGCCCTGCAACTTTGCTATCATGAAATTCCTCCAAAACAGTTGCTCTCAAAAACTCAGGAACAAAAAGACGACCAGCAGGAGTATTTCCCGGAGCTTGATGTTGAAGCAGCTTCAATTGAGAAAAAACATCCTGTGTGAGACCTGCCTGAATGACTGAAGGCGGAAGTATGAGAGTAACAGGACTGTTGTCTTGAGCGGGAAGAAAACTGCGTGAGAGGGCATCTGCCTTGGTATTCTTGGAACCAGGTCTGAAGGTGATAATGAATTTGAAACGAGTGAAAAATAAAGCCCAACGAGCCTGTCGGGCATTCAGTCGCTTAGCTGATTCAATGTATTGAAGATTTTTGTGATCTGTCAAAACAGAAATGGTATGGGTCGCTCCTTCAAGCCAATGTCTCCACTCCTCAAAAGCCCATTTAATAGCCAGCAACTCCCGATTACCAACATCGTAGTTGGATTCAGCAGATGAGAATTTCCTGGACATAAAGGCACAAGGATGTAACTCAAGGGAATCTGGATCCTTCTGAGAAAGGATAGCCCCTACACCAACCTCCGAGGCATCTACCTCAACGATGAAAGGCAATTCTGGGTTGGGATGTCTAAGGACAGGGGCTGAGACAAAGGCTTGTTTCAAGGCCTGAAAAGATACTTTAGCTTCACATGACCAATTGGTAGGATCTGCTCCCTTCTTAGTGAGTGCCACAATGGGAGCAACTATGTCAGAGAAAGAGTGAATAAACCTTCTGTAGTAGTTCGCAAACCCTAAAAAGCGCTGAATTGCTTTTAAGTTGGTGGGTTGCGCCCAACTCAGGATGGCTTGGAGCTTCTTAGGTTCCATTCGGAATCCCCGAGGGGAAATAATGTACCCTAAAAAGGATACCTCCGTGACGTGAAATTCACACTTCTCCGGTTTGGCATACAAGTGATTTTCACGTAATTTCTTAAGTACCTGACGCACCTGGGTAACATGTTGTTCTATAGAGTCAGAATAAATCAAAATGTCGTCTAAATAGACCACAACGAATCTTCCCAGAAACTCACGGAGCACATCATTAATGAGATCCTGAAAGACTGCCGGAGCGTTAGATAGGCCGAAAGGCATGACCAGATACTCATAGTGACCTGATTGAGTACTGAATGCCGTTTTCCACTCATCCCCCGATCTGATTCTAATGAGATTATATGCTCCTCTCAGGTCAATCTTGGAAAAAATAACAGCCGAACGTAGCTGATCAAAGAGGACAGAGATCAGAGGCAGAGGGTAAGTATTCTTTACTGAGATTTTATTCAGGGCTCGAAAGTCAATGCAGGGTCTGAGGGAACCATCCTTCTTCTCTACGAAGAAAAAACCTGCACTTAAAGGGGATTTAGATGGCCTGATAAACCCTTTCTCAAGACTTTCTTTCACATACTCATTCATGGCCACAGTTTCAGGACCAGACAATGCATATAACCTTCCTTTAGGCAACGTGGCACCAGGAATTAACTCTATGGTACAATCATAAGGCCTATGGGGAGGCAAAATATCCGCATTGCCCTTGGAAAACACATCCAAAAAATCTTGGTACTCTCCAGGAATATGTGCGGGCCTGGCAGCAGCTACTCGGATAGGAAGTGTAATACATTCTTTATCACAGATGGAACTCCATTGTAGAATCTCCCCAGACTGCCAATCTATGATGGGATTATGAAAGGCCAGCCAAGGGTGACCCAGAACCACAGGAACTGCTGGACAATGGGTAAGAAAAAACTCAATCTTTTCAGAATGTAGAGCTCCCACCGAGAGCAAAACAGGAGGTGTACATAGAGAAATAACCCCATTGGATAAGGGACTCCCATCTAAACCATGCATGGTGATACACCTACTTAAGGTTAACTGAGGAATACCTAAGGCCTTGGCCCATGTTAAGTCCATAAAGTTTCCTGCAGCTCCACTGTCCACAAAAGCAGAGACCGAGGAACAGAGGCTGTCATAAGAAACTTTAGCAGGAACCAATAGTGAATTATTTGAGGAGATGAGCTGTAGACCAAAGTGAACCCCCTCACTATTCACTTGGTCAGGAAGTTTCCCGACTTGTTTGGGCAACTACGGGCAAAATGTCCCTTACCTCCGCAGTACAAACACAGACCAGAATTTTGCCTCCTGGTTCTTTCTTCCGGAGACAATTTGGAGAGACCAATCTGCATAGGCTCCTCCATGTCTATCGGAACGGAAGAAACACAGGGAAAAGAAACTACAGATGCCCCTTTCTCAGTCCTCCGCTCTCTGAGCCGACGATCTATTTTAATAGAGAGCTCCATGAGTTTATCAAGGTTCTCAGGAGCGGGATACTGAAGGAGGCTGTCTTTTATAGATTCAGATAAGCCGAGGCGAAACTGACTGCGCAGGGCAGGATCATTCCAGCCACAGTCGTTCGACCAACGGCGAAACTCCGTACAATAATTCTCTGCAGGATTCCTACCCTGTTTTAGAGCACGCAACTGACTTTCTGCGGATGCCTCTCTATCAGGGTCGTCATACAATAGCCCTAAAGATTTCAAAAAAGCGTCTACAGACGATAAGGCCGGATCGTCTGTCTTTAAACCAAAAGCCCAGGTCTGAGGATCCCCCTGAAGCAGAGAAATTATAATTCCAACCCGCTGAGCCTCCGTACCTGAGGAAACTGGTCTTAAACGAAAATACAGTTTACAAGACTCTTTAAAATTAAAAAACTGTTTTCTATCCCCAGAAAAACGGTCAGGCAGATGCATTTTTGGTTCAGGGATGACCCTCGGGGAAGTCCGTAACAGATCTTCCTGTGAGCTCACCCGGAGGGACAGATCCTGAACCATCTGGGTAAGTTCCTGAATCTGACTAACCAAAAACTGGCCAGGATTTGGCCCAACACCGGTGGGATTCATGAGGCCGACAAAATTCTCCCTACTGGATAAGTGAAAAAATTAACTCCTGTTGAAATTTTTTCTTTTGTCTGGCCGGTGATAATGTTACGATTCCTGTACTCCAGACTGGAGAAGATCTTATGGCAGAGATCTGAGTACAGGAATGAAATACAGGTTGTGGGAGCTGGAGAGCCTAGTAACCCCTGGCGCCCTTACTCCGTTGTCTCGCCCGTGTTATCAGAAATCCCCTGCGAGACTATGGTTGCTTGAGCCCATGGCAGCCGCGTTCGAAGGGCGGATTATGTCTGCCCAACCCCGATGCCCCCGCAGGTCTTAATGGGAGACAAGGGGAAGTCCGAGACAGGGAGATAACAAGGGGCCCTCTGACTAAGCAACCAAGCCAGGGGTTACAAGCTAACTTAACTAAATCAAAAGGTATGTGCGGACTAGCCGCCAGGGAAAAGGACAACCAAGGATCCACGGATCCGACACTCCTATCCGGCACCGCTGGACACCAGAGTGGATCTTGTGGAAGCGGAATCCTCCGCAAAGCACCAGAACTCAAAATAAACACAATAATAAATAGTAGCGGACAAGCCGCAACACACGGCTGCGCCGCGACTCACGAACACCACCAGATGTTAAAGGTGCTCGGTCAGACTCCAGGAACAGATGGTAACTTCCGAGTACTGGATCACTGAGAACAGGAACAAACGAACAGACCGGGACTGGGAACTCTCTCTGCAGCAAAATCAGGCAAACAGGAAGCTATCACCGGCGTCTGTGAGGAGTCCTGGGAGTGCTTTTAACAGAGAGTCTTCCAATCAGCTGTTTGGAGGCTGATTGGATTAAATGCCATGCAGCTGCATGGCCAGGGAAACAGATGAGTGATAATTACAACATGCCGTGCAGCTGCATGCTACACAGCCAGGAAACCAGTGATGATATAAACTTAGACCCAGCAACGGGGAACACGATCCGACAGTGGCGTCCCCGTTGCTAGGCGCCGGCCGCACTGACGAGCGGACCCTCGGCGCCTAACACCCTTTTTTAACATTACGGTAGACAGCGTCCCCTTTTTACACATTACAGCAGACAGCATCCCCGTTTTTACACATTACGGCAGATGGTGTCCCCCTTTATACACATTGCGGCAGCCAGTCCCCCTTTTTACACATTGCGGCAGCCAGTCCCCTTTTTACACATTATGGCAGACGGTGTCCTCCTAAAAGAGAGAGAGAGAGAGAGAGAGAGATACTTACCATCTCCCCGCTGACAGGCTCCTCGTGCAGCTTCCTCGGTGCAGGCAGGTGAGAAGGAGGAGGAGGTAGGGGGAGCAGGGAGCCGCAGCAGCGCTATTTCATTGGTAGTAAGCTCCGCTGCAGCATCCCCCTCTCCTTCCGTATTGGCTGCCCGGCGCTGCTGTGGATGCTGGGATGGAGGAACCGCATCCCAGCATCCACAGCAACGCCGGGCAGCCAATACGGAAGGAGAGTGGGGTGCTGCAGCGGCGCTTACTACCAATGAAATAGCGCTGCTGCGGCTCCCTGCTCCCCCTCCCTCCTCCTCCTTCTCTGCTGCCCGGTGCTGTAGCTGTCCTCCACAGCGCGGCCACGGCGCAGACTTCAGAGGCATGTAATGAGTCAATTTGACTCATTACATGCCGCTGGCCATGCGCCCTCAGGGCAACTGCGCTGTGTGCCAAGCCCACTTGGCACACAGAACAGAACAGTTAGTTAATAGAACAGTTAGTACTGTTATCACACTCCACCCTGGTACCGTGAGGCATTGGAGTTATGTGGAGGGCAGCGCTCCCTGTCAGCGTTCTGTGTAATCTGCAGGGAGAAAATGGCACTGTTGAATGCTGGATCCACTCTGAGGGGAAGCCCCGCGCCCTGACCTGGTGCGTGGCTTCCCGCACTTATTATTTAAACTGGCTTCAGGATTTTATATGTTAACAGTGGGATTAGCCCCTGTAAATGCTATGACCAGTGTAGGGTTAACCTGCTGACTGGGGACTCCCCTCCAGCATCTACATGCAGAGATGTTGCTGAGCCATACCAGAGCACAGCCCCTCAGAGCTGTGCTCCAACCCTTGTGCCACCATACCCGCCGGCGACCCACTAACCGTGATGCTGGCACCATACTCACCACTCTTCTATCTTCTGGCTTTGTTAGGGGGTGGCGGCCGTGCTGTGGGAGTGAGCAGTTGCCTCATGGGCTTGTGATCATCACCTTCAGGAGCTCAGTGTCCTGTCAGCGCAGATAGAGAACCATTAACTCTCTATTAAGTTGGTTCCTACTCCCCCCTTAAGTCCCACGAAGCAGAAACTAAGTCCCACAAACTAAGAAATCTCCTAGGAGCTACCCTAGCTGTGACCGGCTCCTCCAGGCACATTTTCTAAACTGCGTCTGGTATGAGGGGCATAGAGGGAGGGGCCAGCCCACACTATTAAACTCTTAAAGTGCCAGTGGCTCCTAGTGGACCCATCTATACCCCATGGAACTAAATTGGACCCCAGCATCCTCTAGGGCGTAAGAGAAATCGGGATGCCAGCATGGGTATTCTGAACGCTGGCATATCATACTGGATCCCAGAATCACAACTATACATTTTGGTGCCAGAAATAAAATTGGTGCCCCCCACAAAGGTGCGCTGTAAAAATATAGGGGCATGGCTTCAGGGGGAAGTGGCATGGTCTCAAAATAATACAAATTCATATAATGCCGCACAGTAGTCTCCATTATTCAAATTACGCCACACAGTCGTCCCACTTATACACATTGTACCAGGGAGAGCCTTCATATACTCTACACCAGGTAGAGCCCCTTTTACACATTATGCCAGGTACAGTTCCCTTATACAATGACAGGTAGAGCCCTCTTACACACTGTACCAAGTAGAGCTCCCTTTTACACACTGCACCAGGAAGAGCCCCCATTCCTTTTACACATTGCACCAGCTAGAGCCCCCTTTTACACATTGCACCAGATAGAGCCCACTTTCCTTTTACACATTGCACCAGGTGTATAAGGGCCCTAGTCTGATAGCTGATGGTCCCCTCTTTCCAGGGGTACCAGATTTTTTAGAATCTGCCCTGGGGAAACAGAGAGATCTGACTTCAAAGCTGTGGTCCCCATCCAAGCTTATTCATTGCTTTTCCCAGCCAGATATCTCGGGTTCTGTCTGACTTTGAGTTTTTCTGACGGTGTACCCGAAAAGCTGTGGCTTTCCCCCCATGTGGTGGACACTGGCAGCTTGTCTCTACTATGCCCAGACCAAGAGATATCAGCCTTCTAACAGCTGGCTCCAGCTCCACACGCCTAATATATATTATAATATATTTGTATATATTCATTGGTGGATTGCTCTGGCTCCTGAACTCTGATGCCCAGGTACCCAGCACCTCCTGAAGGGGGAGAATCTCTAGTTTTTTTTATCCCATTCAAAGCTAAGAATTCTATTTCCAGGAACTTGAGATATCTGCAGTTAAGCAAGCTGCCCTCCCACCAGAAAATGATGAATATTATGCCCACTCCACTATCCACCCATCCGCTACATATTAAACACACCCTACCACCCTGGAAGTCATGTACCAAGGCCCCTTCATTCAGCACAATGTCCCCGCCCCTTCTGTGCAGTAGAAGAGTAATTAGCAGAAATCATTGCTCCAGGTCCTGCATGCTGAGCAGAACATAGGGCCTGGTTCAGGTTCCACCCCCCACCCCTTTATCAAGCAAAAATTGCGATCGCACCACAATTTCTGCTTGATCGCTAAAATTAAGGAAGACTCCAGCCGGTGCAGCCTAGCTGCGCCTGCAGCGGTCCAGCCTCCGTCTCTTTGATCATGGCGGCTGCGTGTGACGTAAGGCACAGAGCCGGCCCTAGGTATAGGCAAACTAGACAAATGCATAGGGCATTTGGTATGCCTAGGGGCACAAGCAGCTTCTGCTGATTAAAATGATATGCATCATGCCTATATTCTGTGTGTGACTGCAGCTGTATCTGCATACAATATGCTACATTACAGTGTATTCCTGGAAATCAGTGTAACGTAGCATTTCATATGCAGATACAGCCACAGTCGCACACAGACTATAGGCATGCAGCATATCATTTTAATCAGCAGAAGCTGCTTGTGCATCCTAGCCACATAGTAATGCAAATAATATGCATTTTCATCAAAACAAGGCATCCGACGTTAGCAGAGCTGGCCCTGAGTTGCCAGCTGACTCACACCAGGCATCTCCTGCTGCATCGCGTACTGAGGCAAGATATAGGAGGACACACCTGTATCCAAGCAGAGGCAGAGGTCACAGTGTTAGCAACCTTGTGAGTGCTGTGTGCAGGTGGGTCGGTTGTGCAGTAGTGTTCAGCATATGTGTAAGGGACATTATGTGTGTCATGTGTATAAATGCATTAAAAATGTGCGGTATAAGTGTAAGGAATGTTATGTGTTTAATTATATGTGTATAAAGGCATTAATAATGTGTGGCATATGTGTAAGGGACATTATGTTTGTCATTATGTGTATAAGGGTACTAATAATGTGTGGCATAAGTGTAAGGGACATTATGGGGGAATTCAAATGTTTGAAAAGTCAGTTGGTTGTCTGTTTTTTCCTGTCTATTAGATAGGAAAAAACAGACACCCAAATGACTTTTCAAACAATTGAATAGCCCCCAATGTGTGTACTTATGTGTATAAGGGCATTAATAATGTGAGGCAAATGTTTAAGAGACATTATGTGTATAAGGGCATTAATAAAGTTTGGCATAATATGTTAGGCACATTATGTGTAAGGGGTATTACTGTGTTATATAATGTGTATAAAGGCATTACTAATGTGTGGCAATATGTGTATAAGGTGCTCTATTGTGTGGCATAACATGTAGAAAGCGGCATATGGTCTAATGTGAATAAAGAGCAATATGGTGTGGTATAATGAAAATAAGGAGCAATTCAGTGTGGTGTAATGTGGATAAGGGGCACTACTGTAAGGAGTAACGTATATAAAGTGACACTACTGTGTGGTCTAATGTGAATAAAGAGCAATATGGTGTGGTGTAATGTGAATAAGGGGCACTACTGTGAGGAGTAATGTAAGTGGTACTACTGTGTGATGTATCGTGAATTAGAGACAATGGGCCTAATTCAGATCTCTTCGCTGTCTAGCAATTTTCGCTGCGCTGCGAACAGGTAACTACTGTGCATGCGTATGCACAGCAATGCACAGGTGCGCCGTACGGGTACAAACAGCATCGATGTTTTGCACAGGTTCTAGTGTCGATTCCATTTGCACGGGCGTTCGCAAGGAGACTGACAGGAAGGAGGCGTTTCTGGGTGTCAACTGACCGTTTTCTGGGAGTGTTTGGAAAAACGCAGGCGTGTCAAAGCGTTTGCAGGGTGGGTGTCTGACATCCATTCCGGGCTTGAATAGGCTGAAGTGATCGCAGCGGCTGAGTAAGGTCAGAGCTACTCAGAAACTGCACAAGCTGTTTTGGTACAGGGCGTCTGCACACGCGTTTGCACACTTGCAAAGCTAAAATACACAGAGTCTATCTGTTCGCAGCACTGCAAAAAATAGCCTGCGAGCGAACATATCTAAATTAGGTCCTCTATCGCATGATATAATGTGAATGAAGTTGCAGTACTGTGTGACATAATTTGAATTGGGAGGACTATTGTGTGGTCATGCCCCTTCCCAGAAAGAACACACCCCTCTTTGGGCTGTGCGCCAAATGTGCAAACTGTTCCTATTTAAAATATAGTGGGTAGGAGCACCAAAATGAGGACTGCTATGGGTAAGGGGTGATGGTGCTGGGAAAGGGTTGCAGGATCAGAGGCGGAACTAGCGGTGGTGCTAGGGTGCACCAGCCAAAATCTTGCCTAGGGCATCATATTGGTTAGGGCAGGCTCTTGTAACGCAGCAGCCCCGATCACGCCCCACCGGTTCACGCTGGCACGCTCCCATTTCTAAGCCACGCCCCCGCAATGCTCCATCCCTGCTTTGGAAAAGGAGCGTTGCCCCCCCCCTGCCCTGCAAACACCTCTGCCTGATTGACAGGCAGAGGCGGTCTCATTTTCTGCGGGCACCCACAGAAAATTCGAGCGCATGCACAGGACGTGCCCTGCGCATGCGCCCAAATCTTTTTAGTAATTTTTGCTGTTGGATCGCATATTGCGATCCAACCTGAATCGGGCCCATAGAACACCCCCTACCGCCCATGGCACATCAAAGCACCCGCTGATAGCAATCCCCCACCCCTACTGCTGCAGGATGGATAGGGGCCCCAGTGCACTGCTGTGCTCAGAGGCCTACACTGCTGTTAAGACAGCCCTGGTTTGTGTGTGTGTGTGTTATACTTACTTCAGCCTCCAGAGCAGCTGCTTCCACCTGGCTATGGGCCTGTCACCCACGCTGTGTTCTTCTCCTACTGCGGACATTGGGATTCGGGGAGGGGCAGAGCGTAGGTTGTACAGAATGATGCAGTCACTGCAGCATGCCAATGCCTGGTTGCCTGGCGGCGGCGGGAACGCGGCTGTGGGGGTGCTGACTATCTAAGGATGTATGGGTGTTTCTGCACCCCATTCCGACACACAGAATGATTATCTAAGGTGGTCTGCATTCAATTCTGAAACCCAGCACGGCTATCTAAAGATGTCTCTGTGTTTTGCACACCAGCATGGTACCCAGAATGGGTATCTAAGGTGGTCTGCTGCCCGTTTCGGAACCCAGAATGGGTATCTAAGGGGATCTACATCCTATTCTGGCACCCGGCACAGCTATCTAAGGTGGCCTGCGCCCTATTCCGGTACCAGGAATGGCTAGCTATGGTGATCTGCTGCCTGAACCGGCACCCGGAATGGCTGTGTAATGTGGTCTCTGTGTTTTGCACCTCCTTCCAGCACCCGGAACGGCTATGTAAGGTGGCCTGTGGACCATTCCGGCACCTGGAACGGCTATCTAAGGTGGCCTGCGCCCTATTCTGACACACGGAATGGCTATCTACAGTGATCTGCTTCCTGTTCTGGCACCCGGAATGGCTGTGTAATGTGGTCTGGATACTCTACACCCCGTTCCGGCACCCGGAACGGTTGTCTATGATGGTTTGAGCCCTTTTCCGGAACCCGGAACAGCTATCTAAGGTGGACTGCGCCCCGTTCTGGCACCCGGAATGGCTATCTACGGTGATCTGCTGCCTGGTCCGGCACCCGGAATGGCTATCGACGGTGATCTGCTGCCTGATCCCGCACCGGGAATGGCTGTTTAATGTGGTCTGGGTGTTCTGCACCCCATTCTGGTACCCGGTACAGCTATCTAAGGTGGACTGCGCCCCATTTTGGCACTCGGAACGGCTATCTAAGGTGGACTGTGCCCCATTCCGGCACCCGGAATGCTATCTACGGTGATCTGCTGCCTGGTCCGTCAACCACAATGGCTGTGTAATGTGGTCTGGGTTTTCAACACCTCTTTCCTGCACCCGGAATGACCATCTAAGGGGGCCTGCGCCAAATTCCGGCACACGGAATGGCTATCTACGTTGATCTGCTGCCCATTACGGCACATGGAATGGTTGCGTAATGTGGTCTGGGTGTTCTGCACCCTGTTGTGGTACCCGGTACGGCTATCTAAGGTGGACTGCACCCTGTTTCGGCACCCGGAATGGCTATCTAGAGTGATCTGCTGCTGGTTCCGGCACCCAGATTTTTTGCGTAATGTGGTCTAGGTGTTCTGCACCCCGTTCCGGTAACCGACACGGCTATATAATGTGGTCTGCACCCCATTCCGGCACCCGGAATGGCTGTCTATGGTGGTCTGTGCCTGCTCTGTCACCAGGAATGCCTATCTATGGTAGTATGCGGCCCATTCCAGCACCTGGATTGGCTATCTACAGTAATCTCCTGACCATTCCAATACCCCTTCTGACTGTGTTCTTCACCCCCTTCCGGGACGACAATCTATGGTGGTCTGCTGCCTGTTCAGGCACCCGGAGTGGCTATCAAAGGTGGTCTGCAGCCCGTTCCAGCACCCGTTCTGGCTGTGTAAGGTAGTCCTGGTGTTATGCACCTCCTTCCAGCACCCAGAACGACTATGTAAGGTGGTCTGCAGCCCATTCCGGCAACCAGAACCGCTATCTAAGGTGGACTGCGCCCCGTTCCAGGAACCAGAAATGGGTATCTAAGGTGGTTTGCATCCTATGCCATCTATGAGCCCTATTCCGGCACCCGGAACAGGTATCTAAGGTGGTCTGCGCCCTATTCCGGCAACCGGAACAGCTATCTAAGGTTGTCTGGGTGTTCTGTACACCATTCCGGCACATGAAACCGCTATCTAAGATGGTCTGCATCCTGTTCCGGCACCCGGACCGGTTGTCTAAGATGGTTTGAGCCCTGTTCCGGCACCCGAAACAGGTATCTAAGATGGTCTGCGCCCTTTTCCGGCACCCGGAACAGGTATCTAAGGTTGTCTGGGTGTCCTGCACACCATTCCGGCACATGAAACCGCTATCTAAGATGGTCTGCATCCTGTTCCGGCACCCGGACCGGTTGTCTAAGATGGTTTGAGCCCTGTTCCGGCACCCGGAACAGGTATCTAAGGTGGTCTGCGCCCTATTCCGGCAACCGGAACAGCTATCTAAGGTTGTCTTGGTGTCCTGCACACCATTCCGGCACATGAAACAGCTATCTAAAATGGTCCGCCTACTGTTCCGGCACCCGGACCGGTTGTCTAAGATGGTTTGAGCCCTGTTTCGGCACCCGGAACAGGTATCTAAGGTGGTCTGCGCCCTTTTCCGGCACCCGGAACAGCTATCTAAGGTTGTCTTGGTGTCCTGCACACCATTCCGGCACATGAAACAGCTATCTAAAATGGTCCGCCTACTGTTCCGGCACCCGGACCGGTTGTCTAAGATGGTTTGAGCCCTGTTCCGGCACCCAGAACAGGTATCTAAGGTGGTCTGCGCCCTATTCCGGCAACCGGAACAGCTATCTAAGGTTGTCTTGGTGTCCTGCACACCATTCCGGCACATGAAACAGCTATCTAAAATGGTCCGCCTAATGTTCCGGCACCCGGACCGGTTGTCTAAGATGGTTTGAGCCCTGTTTCGGCACCCGGAACAGGTATCTAAGGTGGTCTGCGCCCTTTTCTGGCACCCGGAACAGGTATCTAAGGTTGTCTGGGTGTTCTGTACACCATTCCGGCACATGAAACCGCTATCCAAGATGGTCTGCATCCTGTTCCGGCACCCGGACCGGTTGTCTAAGATGGTTTGAGCCCTGTTCCGGCACCCAGAACAGGTATCTAAGGTGGTCTGCGCCCTTTTCTGGCACCCGGAACAGGTATCTAAGGTTGTCTGGGTGTTCTGTACACCATTCCGGCACATGAAACCGCTATCCAAGATGGTCTGCATCCTGTTCCGGCACCCGGACCGGTTGTCTAAGATGGTTTGAGCCCTGTTCCGGCACCCAGAACAGGTATCTAAGGTGGTCTGCGCCCTTTTCCGGCACCCGGAACAGCTATCTAAGGTTGTCTGGGTGTCCTCCACACCATTCCGGCACCTGAAACCGCTATCTAAGATGGTCTGCATCCTGTTCCGGCACCCGGACCGGTTGTCTAAGATGGTTTGAGCCCTGTTCCGGCACCCAGAACAGGTATCTAAGGTGTTCTGCGGCCTTTTAAGGCACCCTGAACAGCTATCTAAGGTTGTCTGGGTGTCCTGCACACCATTCCGGCACATGAAACAGCTATCTAAAATGGTCTGCCTCCTGTTCCGGCACCCGGACCGGTTGTCTAAGATGGTTTGAGCCCTGTTCCGGCACCCAGAACAGGTATCTAAGGTGGTCTGCGCCCTATTCTGGCAACCGGAACAGCTATCTAAGGTTGTCTTGGTGTCCTGCACACCATTCCGGCACATGAAACAGCTATCTAAAATGGTCCGCCTACTGTTCCGGCACCCGGACCGGTTGTCTAAGATGGTTTGAGCCCTGTTCCGGCACCCGGAACAGGTATCTAAGGTGGTCTGCGCCCTATTCCGGCAACCGGAACAGCTATCTAAGGTTGTCTTGGTGTCCTGCACACCATTCCGGCACATGAAACAGCTATCTAAAATGGTCCGCCTACTGTTCCGGCACCCGGACCGGTTGTCTAATATGGTTTGAGCCCTGTTCCGGCACCCAGAACGGGTATCTAAGGTGGTCTGCGGCCTATTCCGGCACCCTGAACAGCTATCTAAGGTTGTCTAGGTGTTCTGTACACCATTCCGGCACATGAAACAGCTATCTAAGATGGTCTGCATCCTGTTCCGGCACCCGGACCGGTTGTCTAAGATGGTTTGAGCCCTGTTCCGGCACCCAGAACAGGTATCTAAGGTGGTCTGCGCCCTATTCCGGCAACCGGAACAGCTATCTAAGGTTGTCTTGGTGTCCTGCACACCATTCCGGCACATGAAACAGCTATCTAAAATGGTCCGCCTACTGTTCCGGCACCCGGACCGGTTGTCTAAGATGGTTTGAGCCCTGTTCCGGCACCCGGAACAGGTATCTAAGGTGGTCTGCGCCCTATTCCGGCAACCGGAACAGGTATCTAAGGTTGTCTGGGTGTCCTGCACACCATTCCGGCACATGAAACCGCTATCCAAGATGGTCTGCATCCTGTTCCGGCACCCGGACCGGTTGTCTAAGATGGTTTGAGCCCTGTTTCGGCACCCGGAACAGGTATCTAAGGTGGTCTGCGCCCTTTTCTGGCACCCGGAACAGGTATCTAAGGTTGTCTGGGTGTTCTGTACACCATTCCGGCACCTGAAACTGCTATCTAAGATGGTCTGCATCCTGTTCCGGCACCCGGACCGGTTGTCTAAGATGGTTTGAGCCCTGTTCCGGCACCCAGAACAGGTATCTAAGGTGGTCTGCGCCCTATTCCGGCAACCGGAACAGCTATCTAAGGTTGTCTTGGTGTCCTGCACACCATTCCGGCACATGAAACAGCTATCTAAAATGGTCCGCCTAATGTTCCGGCACCCGGACCGGTTGTCTAAGATGGTTTGAGCCCTGTTTCGGCACCCGGAACAGGTATCTAAGGTGGTCTGCGCCCTTTTCCGGCACCCGGAACAGGTATCTAAGGTTGTCTGGGTGTCCTGCACACCATTCCGGCACATGAAACCGCTATCTAAGATGGTCTGCATCCTGTTCCGGCACCCGGACCGGTTGTCTAAGATGGTTTGAGCCCTGTTTCGGCACCCGGAACAGGTATCTAAGGTGGTCTGCGCCCTTTTCTGGCACCCGGAACAGGTATCTAAGGTTGTCTGGGTGTTCTGTACACCATTCCGGCACATGAAACCGCTATCCAAGATGGTCTGCATCCTGTTCCGGCACCCGGACCGGTTGTCTAAGATGGTTTGAGCCCTGTTCCGGCACCCAGAACAGGTATCTAAGGTGGTCTGCGCCCTTTTCTGGCACCCGGAACAGGTATCTAAGGTTGTCTGGGTGTTCTGTACACCATTCCGGCACATGAAACCGCTATCCAAGATGGTCTGCATCCTGTTCCGGCACCCGGACCGGTTGTCTAAGATGGTTTGAGTCCTGTTCCGGCACCCGGAACAGGTATCTAAGGTGGTCTGCGCCCTTTTCCGGCACCCGGAACAGGTATCTAAGGTTGTCTGGGTGTCCTGCACACCATTCCGGCACATGAAACCGCTATCTAAGATGGTCTGCATCCTGTTCCGGCACCCGGACTGGTTGTCTAAGATGGTTTGAGCCCTGTTCCGGCACCCAGAACAGGTATCTAAGGTGTTCTGCGGCCTTTTAAGGCACCCTGAACAGCTATCTAAGGTTGTCTGGGTGTCCTGCACACCATTCCGGCACATGAAACAGCTATCTAAAATGGTCTGCCTCCTGTTCCGGCACCCGGACCGGTTGTCTAAGATGGTTTGAGCCCTGTTCCGGCACCCAGAACAGGTATCTAAGGTGGTCTGCGCCCTATTCTGGCAACCGGAACAGCTATCTAAGGTTGTCTTGGTGTCCTGCACACCATTCCGGCACATGAAACAGCTATCTAAAATGGTCCGCCTACTGTTCCGGCACCCGGACCGGTTGTCTAAGATGGTTTGAGCCCTGTTCCGGCACCCGGAACAGGTATCTAAGGTGGTCTGCGCCCTATTCCGGCAACCGGAACAGCTATCTAAGGTTGTCTTGGTGTCCTGCACACCATTCCGGCACATGAAACAGCTATCTAAAATGGTCCGCCTACTGTTCCGGCACCCGGACCGGTTGTCTAATATGGTTTGAGCCCTGTTCCGGCACCCAGAACAGGTATCTAAGGTGGTCTGCGGCCTATTCCGGCACCCTGAACAGCTATCTAAGGTTGTCTAGGTGTTCTGTACACCATTCCGGCACATGAAACAGCTATCTAAGATGGTCTGCATCCTGTTCCGGCACCCGGACCGGTTGTCTAAGATGGTTTGAGCCCTGTTCCGGCACCCAGAACAGGTATCTAAGGTGGTCTGCGCCCTATTCCGGCAACCGGAACAGCTATCTAAGGTTGTCTTGGTGTCCTGCACACCATTCCGGCACATGAAACAGCTATCTAAAATGGTCCGCCTACTGTTCCGGCACCCGGACCGGTTGTCTAAGATGGTTTGAGCCCTGTTCCGGCCCCCGGAACAGGTATCTAAGGTGGTCTGCGCCCTATTCCGGCAACCGGAACAGGTATCTAAGGTTGTCTGGGTGTCCTGCACACCATTCCGGCACATGAAACCGCTATCCAAGATGGTCTGCATCCTGTTCCGGCACCCGGACCGGTTGTCTAAGATGGTTTGAGCCCTGTTTCGGCACCCGGAACAGGTATCTAAGGTGGTCTGCGCCCTTTTCTGGCACCCGGAACAGGTATCTAAGGTTGTCTGGGTGTTCTGTACACCATTCCGGCACCTGAAACTGCTATCTAAGATGGTCTGCATCCTGTTCCGGCACCCGGACCGGTTGTCTAAGATGGTTTGAGCCCTGTTCCGGCACCCAGAACAGGTATCTAAGGTGGTCTGCGCCCTATTCCGGCAACCGGAACAGCTATCTAAGGTTGTCTTGGTGTCCTGCACACCATTCCGGCACATGAAACAGCTATCTAAAATGGTCCGCCTAATGTTCCGGCACCCGGACCGGTTGTCTAAGATGGTTTGAGCCCTGTTTCGGCACCCGGAACAGGTATCTAAGGTGGTCTGCGCCCTTTTCCGGCACCCGGAACAGGTATCTAAGGTTGTCTGGGTGTCCTGCACACCATTCCGGCACATGAAACCGCTATCTAAGATGGTCTGCATCCTGTTCCGGCACCCGGACCGGTTGTCTAAGATGGTTTGAGCCCTGTTTCGGCACCCGGAACAGGTATCTAAGGTGGTCTGCGCCCTTTTCTGGCACCCGGAACAGGTATATAAGGTTGTCTGGGTGTTCTGTACACCATTCCGGCACATGAAACCGCTATCCAAGATGGTCTGCATCCTGTTCCGGCACCCGGACCGGTTGTCTAAGATGGTTTGAGCCCTGTTCCGGCACCCAGAACAGGTATCTAAGGTGGTCTGCGCCCTTTTCTGGCACCCGGAACAGGTTTCTAAGGTTGTCTGGGTGTTCTGTACACCATTCCGGCACATGAAACCGCTATCCAAGATGGTCTGCATCCTGTTCCGGCACCCGGACCGGTTGTCTAAGATGGTTTGAGCCCTGTTCCGGCACCCGGAACAGGTATCTAAGGTGGTCTGCGCCCTTTTCCGGCACCCGGAACAGGTATCTAAGGTTGTCTGGGTGTCCTGCACACCATTCCGGCACATGAAACCGCTATCTAAGATGGTCTGCATCCTATTCCGGCACCCGGACTGGTTGTCTAAGATGGTTTGAGCCCTGTTCCGGCACCCGGAACAGGTATCTAAGGTGGTCTGCGGCCTTTTAAGGCACCCTGAACAGCTATCTAAGGTTGTCTGGGTGTTTTGTACACCATTCCGGCACATGAAACCGCTATCTAAGATGGTTTGCATCCTGTTCCGGCACCCGGACCGGTTGTCTAAGATGGTTTGAGCCCTGTTCCGGCACCCGGAACAGGTATCTAAGGTGGTCTGCGGCCTTTTAAGGCACCCTGAACAGCTATTTAAGGTTGTCTGGGTGTTCTGTACACCATTCCGGCACATGAAACCGCTATCTAAGATGGTCTGCATCCTGTTCCGGCACCCGGACCGGTTGTCTAAGATGGTTTGAGTCCTGTTCCGGCACCCGGAACAGGTATCTAAGGTGTTCTGCGGCCTTTTAAGGCACCCTGAACAGCTATGTAAGGTTGTCTGGGTGTCCTGCACACCATTCCGGCACATGAAACAGCTATCTAAAATGGTCTGCCTCCTGTTCCGGCACCCGGACAAGTTGTCTAAGATGGTTTGAGCCCTTTTTCCGGCACCCGGAACGGCTATCTAAGGTGGACTGTGCCCCGTTCCGGCACCCGGAATGCTATCTACGGTGATCTGCTGCCTGGTCCGGCACCCGGAATGGCTGTGTAATGTGGTCTGGATGTCCTGCACCCCGTTCCGGTACACAAAATACCTATCTAATGTGGTCGGCGTTCCGTTCCGGCACCTGAAACGGCTATCTAAGGTGGACTGTGCCCCGTTCCGGCACCCGGAATGCTATCTACGGTGATCTGCTGCCTGGTCCGGCACCCGGAATGGCTGTGTAATGTGGTCTGGGTTTTCTGCACCTCCTTCCTGCACACGGAACTGCTATCTAAGGTGGCCTGCTGCCCATTCCGGCACCTGGTACGGGTATCTAAGGTGGTCTGTCTGCCCTATTCTGGCAACCGGAAAGTGCTCCCACTTTTCTGGATTTTTTAATAGTCTCCTCATCTCCGGTCCTTTTTTTGGTTACAGTGCCAACCCCTGTACCTCTGCCACGGACCCCTTGCCTCTATCTCTCAAAATCTTGCAGCCTTCTGTCTTCTCCCGTCTCTTTTGTCAGGCAGCATTGTGTCTTCATTATAGCAGATGCACGATGCTGCCAGGAGCCAGGAATTGACGCTGCTATATCAGTGCTTATTTCTGCAGGGGCAATGGCAATACACCACTGGCTACTATGTGGGACATACGAGGGGACAATGTGGCCGGTGCTCAGCTCCGACCATGTAAGCAAGCCCGCCAACTGACTCCTCCAACACATACCCCGCTTGCCCCACCCTTATTACGCCCCTAATTGTTGTAGGCTGTGGGAGCTATTCAGAGTGGGTCGCAGAATTTTTTCACACACAGCAAAATCTGCGACCATAGACTTACATGCTGGGGGCCGCCCAGGATAGGGCAAGGCCGCCCAGCATGAGTGGCGCCAAACTGCGATGTGCTCACAATTTAATTGTGAACGCATCGATTAGAGGCCGACCCCTGCTTGTGCAGCCTGGCTGTGTAGACAGGGGCACCGCAACCATTTTTCCATAAGCAGGAAATGCAGGAGACATCATAGACCTGCCCCCAAAATGTCCATGACACGTCTGCGTTTCCCGATGTCGTCTCCCGCAATGCCGCGTCACCACCAATCACCTAACGATCGCGTTCTTCTGAGAGAAGGGTCGCGCACGCGCATTATGTCTGTTGTGCATGCGCAGACCCTATGGACGTGGCCCAGTGATCAGTCATAGCGGCCCGGGAGGGGGGGAGATGGGGCACAGCAGGAACCACATCCTGGCGACCCCCGTGCTATAATGGAAGCAACTAACAAAACTATTTTTCTTTTCTAAACTAAATGGAGGGGGGGTGGGGGGCGACATGTACCAATGTGCCCTCCCCCCCTTCAATGGGTAAGGGGTAATTCATAACTTAGCATATATCATACAGTATTTCAGACTGTACATGCCCCCCCCCCCCCTCCATATGCAGCAAGTGGCTATATATATATATATATATATATATATATGTGTGTGTGTGTGTGTGTGTGTGTGTGTGTGTGTGTGTATATATATATATATATGTATATATATATATGTGTGTATATATATATGTATATGTGTATATATATATATATATATATATATATATAAATAAATAAGTAATGATCTGTTGCAGCACAGCACAAGTATCTGCTGCTCCCCCCTCCCTCCCTATGTCCGGGCAGAGCAGCAGCAGCGGGGTCTGGAGACTGTAATCTCTCCCCACACACAGCAGCGCACGGACCCGTTCGGCCGTCCTCTGTGTGTGCAGGGCAAAGTCACCCGGGAGCAGCAGCCGCAGCTTCTTGAAAGGAGCCGGCTCTAAGCTCTCGCTCCCCGTCTCCCCGCTGACAGCCTGTCAGACACGCCCCCCGGACGGACGCGCGCACACAAAACTCCTCAGCGGCAGGGGTCGCTGCAGGGAGCGGGTCTCGTCCGGCGTTCCGGAATTTGGTCCGGTCCGGCTTTCACCGATACCCACATATGATTGAGGGCCCAGGTTTCCCAGAGCAGAGCCGTAACTAAGGAAGGGCTAGGGGGGCATGTGACCTGGGCGCCGGATTGGAGGGGGCGCCGCCAGAGCCGGCCATAGGCATAGGCAAACTAGGCAATTGCCTAGGGCATTTGATATGCCATGGGGCATCATCAGCTTCTGCTGATTAAAATGATATGCGGCATGCCTATATTCTGTGTGTAGCATTTCATATGCAGATACAGCCACAGTCTCACACAGTATGTAGGCATGCTGCATATCATTATAATTAGCAGGAGCTGCTTGTGCATCCTCGCCACATAGCTATGCAAATAAGATGCATTTTCATAAAAAAGGTGCCCGACGTTAGCATTGAGGCAAGATTTATGAGGACACATCTGTATCCAAGCAGAGGCAGAGGTCACAGTGTTAGTGGCAGTGTGAGTGCTGTGTGCATGTGAGTGGGTTGGTTGTGCAGTAGTGTTCAGAATATGTGTAAGGAGCATTATGTGTGTCATGTAAAAATTATTTAATAATGTGCAACATATGTGTAAGGGGCACTATGTGCGTCATTATGTGTATAAGGGCATTAATAATGTGCGGCATATGTGTAAGGGAATTATGTGTAAAAGGGCATTAATAAAGGTTGTCATAATGTGTAAGGTGCATTATGTTTATAAGGACATTAATAATGTGTCTCATATGTGTAAGGGGCATTACTGTACGGAATTATGTGTATAAATGCATTACTAATGTGTGGCATTATGTGTTTAAGGTGCTCTACTATGTGGCGTTGCGTATAGAAAGGGCACTACTGTGTCATCTAATGTGAATAAAGAGCAATAGGGTGTGGTGTAATGTGAATAAGGAGCAATTCAGTGTGATGTAATGTGAATAAGGGGCTCTACTGTGAGGAGTAACGTTTATAAGGTAAAGTGATACTACTGTGGGATGTAATGTGAATTAGGGACACTATCGCATGATCAAATGTGAATAAAGTTGCAGTACTGTGTGGCGTAATTGGAATTGGGGTTACTATTGTGTGGCCATGCCTCTTGCCAGCAAAAACATACCCCTTTTTGGGCGGTGCGCCAAATGCGAGAACTGGTACTATTTAAAATATAGGGGGTACAAACTCCAAAATAAGGACTGCTATGGGTGGGGGGTGATGGTGCTGGGAATGGGGTGCAGGGTCCGAGGCGGAACCAGCAGTGGTGCTAGGAGGCACCAGCCAAAATCTTGCCTAGGGCATCATATTGGCTAGGGCCGGCTCTGGGCGCCGCAATGCTTACACCCCCTCCGAGTCCCGATGCGCACAGGTCCCTTCGCAGGAGCAGCACAAAGCAGTCCAGTCTGTGTGTGATGAAACTGAAAATAAACTACAGCTCCCAGAAGCCCTTGCTGCGGGAGCTGTAGTTTACTTTCAGTTTCTTCTATGCTGACTGTAGTGTGCTGCCTGTTGTGCCCTAAGACGGGGCACATGGAACAAGTTACCCCAGCCCCCCCTGCTGCCTTTGATAATCACAGCAGTGCACTATTGCACTGCTGAGCTGGAAACATGAATGGTCCGAAAAGGGGGCGGAGCTACACGGCACTTTACTCAGTGCCAGGCCAGCCAGCACCATCGAAGAGAGGAGGGGAGAGGAGCAGCAGCAGCACACACCGAAGCCTAAATAGTGAGTGTGACACTGTATGTGTGTGCAACTACTATATGTGTGTGTGTATGAATGTGTTGTGCATGTGTGTGACTGTATGTGAATAGGTGTGTCACTACATATCTGTATGCGTGCTTGTGTGTCACTGTATGTATGTATGTATAATGTATGTATGTATGTGTGACTATGTATGTATACAGGACAGTGTGTGACTATGTACGTGAGTGAATTTAATGTATGCGTGCGTGTTTAGATGTGTGACAGTATGTATGTGTGTGATTTTACATATGTATCAATGTATGGGGTATTATTTCCTTGTTAACTTAATCTGTAGCCCAAATGTCTAACTAAGGGGGTCATTCCGAGTTGATCGCACGTAGCAATCAACTAGACACCGCCTATGGGGGAGTGTATTTTAGCATAGCAGGGTTGTGATCGCTTGTGTAGCCCTGCTATGCTAAAAAAGTTTTGTGTAAAGCAAGACCAGCCCTAGACCTACTTACCCTGTGCGAGGGATCTAGCGATGAAGGTACCGGAATTGACATCACACATCCGCCCTCCAAACGCCTGGATACACCTGCGTTCGGATCTCCAGGTCTGGGAAACGGTGAGTTGACACCCCGGAACGCCTTCCTCCTGTCAATCTTCTTGCGGTCGCCGCTGCGACCGCTTTCTTAGTATGCGGCGTCGCTGCCCGGAGACTGCCATCACCAGGCAATGACGCGCCTGCACAATGCGGCCGCCGCACACGCGCAGTTCTGAACCGTTCGCACCGCTGCAATGAACCGCAGCGTGCAAACGGGTCGAAAATGACCCCCTGAGTCCAGCTAAATGTCTAGAAAAGAAGCTATATAGCAGCTACCAGCCCTTTGCTCTCATGGAGTATATATGGGTTGAGGTTACGTGGCCGGTGCACGGTCAGCATACCGACGCCAGGATCCCGGCCACCAGAATGCCGTCAGGGGTGAGTGTAAAAAAGCCCCTTGTGGGCTCGCTGCGCTCGCCACAGGTTCTATTCCCACTCTATGGGTGTCGTGGACACCAATGAGTGGAAATAGCCCGTTAGCTGGTACTGGCTGATGGCATTGTCAGTCTTCGCACAGAGTTACACGTGGTGGTGGTGGGTTGGTTGTCTGTGCGCGTGTGTGTGTGTGTGTGTGTGTGTGTGTGTGTGTGTGTGTGTGTGTGTGTGTGTGTGTGTGTGTGTGTTTGTGTGTGGGGCGCCGGATTACTGTTTTGCCCCGGGTGACAAGAATCCTAGTTTCGGCCCTGCCCAGAGCATAGAGGCATAGCTATACCCAACTCCACCTGTAGCATGTAAAGATAGCCCCTGTATTTGCAATGGGCCTGGCCATAGCCCCCCTTACACCAGACAACCCAGTAAGGGGCTCCATCACACCTTCCAACAGCATTGCAGGTTCTTACTACAGCATGGAGAGAGGAAAAGTGAAGTGTACTATGTACTTCCCATAGGTTGTAAGGCAGATGGTGTATTATTATTTTTCAGTGGAGAAGCCTTTTAATTGGTGCTTAAATCCATTATAATATAACCAAAAACAAAGCTATTTTAAAATATTATGTCATGACTTTAATGCGAGGCCTGATTCAGGTCAGGTTGCAGATAGGGAAAGGACACAATGTATCGATGCTCAGTACATGGAGCATGTACAGTATGGTTCCTGCATTAGCTGCAGACGTCAGTTGATTGACTGTCTGCAGCTGTATGGGGATGGTAAGGGGCAGCAATGGTATAGAGGTGTGTTACTGGGTGGAGGAGTGGAAGCCTGGTCCTCGCCGCCTCCCGGGTCCCAGCACCTGTACTATGTAGTTCACAGATGCCAGGACCCGGCGCATGCGCAGTAGCAGTGACTTTACTCCACATGCACAAAACCCCAGCTTCTATGGACTGCATCAGTTGCAGTCCAGAGAAGCTGGCTAGGGCTAATGAGGTAGGGAGTGGTTTCCTACAGGAAGCCACCTCTCTGCTAATCACAGCCCGGTATGGCAGTCCTGGAGGGAGGAAACACCTCCTAATGGGACTGCCCTAAGTGTCTGTGACTGGCAGGTAGGACCTTCAATAGAATGTCACTGCCAGTCACAGTGAAGCCAGTGCATTCTCATGGACTGCATCTGGCTTCACTGACAGTGAGCTGGGTGTCAGATTTTACCTGAGGGGCTGCAGTCCTTTTTCTGGGATTGCCAAGGCCAGGGTTAGATGTCCTGACCTCAGCGACACAGCCTCATGGTGTTGCAGATGATCCGATGCTGGACACAGCAAAGGTGTTACTTTCACATCACACGTGCATGCAGAAGGCATCTATATATACTAGACCCTCCTGCTACCATATGCTAGCATCTGTCCACAACTGAATCACCCCCCTGTCACTTTCGCTGGCATAGCACCATAGGCATTTCAATAATGGGTGCAGGGGGCCCACAGCACACACCGTCTATTCAACACTTCTCTATAGCAGAGCAGTGATGACAGAAGCCTCTCAACTGCCCCCCCCCCCAGCACTACCATGGCGGGACACTGTGACCCACGGGTGGGACAGCGGGACTGTCCCCCCAAAAAAGGGACTGTCCCGCAAAAATCGGGACAGTTGGGAGGTATACTGGGACTATGTGATCTTTCTACAAATCCAGAGCTGTCTGATTCATTATAGCAGGCTTTGGCATTCTGCGTGTCTCCATCTGTTTCAGAACTGCTCACAGGCTATGCTGGGACATGTAGTACCACATCAGGTGGAGAGCCACAGATTGCAAGGCCCTGCTATCCAGTTTGTGTCACGAAGTAGTGACATGAGTTACTGACATCAAATAATTACAATAGGTCGTCTTACTGAGACGGTCTTACTGCAGAGAGAATCATAGCTGAACAAATACACCATCAAGCACAAGGCATTCAGATGGGAACAGCCTCCTCTGCGTTGTATCAATTCTGGGTGTCACATATGTTTGGGTGGGAGGAAAGGCTGGAAAACATGCAGTAAGCTGTACATACTGTATCTAAAGCATGCCTATTAATAACATTATCTCATTAAACTATCTACTTTCAACATGGTACAGGTTGAGTATCCCTTATGCAAAATGCTTGGGACCAGAAGTATTTTGGATATTGGATTTTTCCGTATTTTGGAATAATTGCATACCATAGTGAGATATCATGGTGATGGGACCTAAAATCTAAGCACAGAATGCATTTATGTTACATATACACCTTATACACACAGCCTGAAGGTCATTTTTGCCAATATTTTTAATAACTTTGTGCATCAAACAAAGAGTGTGTACATTCACACAAATCATTTATGTTTCATATACACCTTATACACACAGCCTGAAGGTCATTTAATACAATATTTTTAATAATTTTGTGCATCAAACAAAGAGTGTGTACATTCACACAAATTATTTATGTTTCATATACACCTTATACACACAGCCTGAAGGTCATTTAATACAATATTTTTAATAACTTTGTGCATCAAACAAAGAGTGTGTACATTCACACAAATCATTTATGTTTCATATACACCTTATACACACAGCCTGAAGGTCATTTAATACAATATTTTTAATAACTTTGTGTATTAAACAAAGTTTGTGTACACTGAGCCATCAAAAAACAAAGGTTTCACTATCTCACTCTCACTCAAAAATTCTGTATTTCGGAATATTCCGTATATTTTGGAATATTTGGATATGTTACTGATGTCTGTTAAAAGCTTTATATGTTTAACAATTTCCATAACTTTTCCACACAAAGATATTTAATTCTTTGTATTAGCTGCATTGTGTTTAGTATGTAACACAAATGGGTTTTAAAATAGGATTATTCTTTTTTTATGTCATTGGTGTATGAATATTCCAAGCATTTGCATATTAGAGGAAAATGCTACAGTTCAAGGATGGGTATCCGGACTGCTTAGGGGATCTCGCTTGAATAGCGACATCCCGCACCTGTGCAGTGGAGTCGGCCAGGCAGAGAGACACAGTGCATCAGCTGCGTGCTCAGGGGGGCATCGCCGGAGAGGGGAGTTTTAACTCCCCGGCTTTGGCAGACAAGATGTTAATACATCTTGTCAAAGGGTTGTAGCTATACCAATGCCAGGATCCCAAGCACTTGAAAGCCCGACAGTAGGCATGCCGATTAACAGGGACCATTCCCCCCCCCCCCCCCCCTTCCCCTCTGCCAGCAATCTAAACCTCAGGATCCCAAACCAACCACCAGTCACCCATACCCAACCCATTGCTGATGTCCCTTCCTGCATTGCCTCGGTAATTAGGTGAAGGAGGAAGTGTTATAGTGGCACGGTACGTGCCGCAATAATACACTTACCCCAGAGAGAGAGAGAGAGAGATGGGGGTAAGACAGGGAGAAAAAAAGGCCTGATCCACTACAGTTACCAGCCTTATGGGTTTGAAGACATACTTAAATCCCGGTTACATTGCTTTTACCACATGTTCTAAAGCAATAAGTACTGTATAATCAAGGTCGTTTTGAGTTCAGTTACATTTTTCCACCACACTACTCATTCTTTTCTCACAAACTCATTCAATTAATGAAGAAGTTAAACATGTATTTAGCTGATAAATAAATATATATAAAATGGCAAAGTGGTGAACAAAGAATATGGTATTGCCCCTGTGAATTATACTTTTCCCCAACACACCTCCCAACTACTTCCTAAAATGACAATAAAGCCAAGTTATTAAAGAACATCCAAATCCAAAAATGTAAGTAAATATAGGTTGGAATGATTTTTCGCGTGATCGGAATTGCGTGTATTTTGGATAACCTCTTAGAATATTTAGCAACAGGGCAAATATCCAGTTACTGGTAATAAGTTATACCGAACCCTGCTGGATGAAAGAATAGAAAACATTTATTCCTAAAATAACGAGAGACATGTGAGTGTTGATGAGAAAGATTGATGATATGCTGTATTGCTTTTTTTTTCATAAGCTTACTAACATAAAACATTTTTTCTTAGAATACAACTTTAAGTATTTTAAAGCTGAATATAAGCCTGTGTTGCAATTGACTATGAAACAGCATAGCTAGCTACAATGAAACGCTAAACATTATCCTGTGATGAGAACTCCAAAGCAGCTTTGTGAGTTTTATTGAATGCTGTCCTCAGGACCCCACACAGTTCATGTGGAAAACATACCGATACCCAGGACTCAGGGGCCTGGGGTAGCACTACCGATACTCCATGGTCCCTGTATCTGGTTAACAGGGTGCCGCTGCTGCAGCGCTGCATGGAACATCAGAGAGATGCTCTGGGCACACAACCAGAGCCTGCCCTAGGCATAGGCAAATGCCTAGGGCATTTGGAATGCTTAGGGGCACAAGCAGCTTCTGCTAATTAAAATATGCAGCATGCCTATATTCTTTGTGTGACTGCGGCTGTATTTGCATACGAAATGCTACATTACAGTGTTATCCTGTGTGCGGGTGGGTTGGTTGTGTCATGTGTATAAATGCATTAATAATGTGTGGCATATGTGTAATGGGCACTATGTGTGTCATTATGTGTATAATAAGGGCATTAATAATTTGCGGCATATGTGTAAGTGGCACTATGTGTGTCATTATGTGTATAATAATAAGATTTTACTCACCGGTAAATCTATTTCTCGTAGTCCGTAGTGGATGCTGGTACTCCGTAAGGACCATGGGGAATAGCGGCTCCGCAGGAGACTGGGCACAACTAAAGAAAGCTTTAGGACTACCTGGTGTGCACTGGCTCCTCCCACTATGACCCTCCTCCAGACCTCAATACTGTGCCCGGAAGAGCTGACACAATAAGGAAGGATTTTGAATCCCGGGTAAGACTCATACTAGCCACACCAATCACACCGTATAACTCGTGATACTATACCCAGTTAACAGTATGAAATATAACTGAGCCTCTCAACAGATGGCTCAACAATAACTAGAGATGAGCGCCTGAAATTTTTCGGGTTTTGTGTTTTGGTTTTGGGTTCGGTTCCGCGGCCGTGTTTTGGGTTCGAACGCGTTTTGGCAAAACCTCACCGAATTTTTTTTGTCGGATTCGGGTGTGTTTTGGATTCGGGTGTTTTTTTCCAAAAACACTAAAAAACAGCTTAAATCATAGAATTTGGGGGTCATTTTGATCCCAAAGTATTATTAACCTCAAAAACCATAATTTACACTCATTTTCAGTCTATTCTGAATACCTCACACCTCACAATATTATTTTTAGTCCTAAAATTTGCACCGAGGTCGCTGTGTGAGTAAGATAAGCGACCCTAGTGGCCGACACAAACACCGGGCCCATCTAGGAGTGGCACTGCAGTGTCACGCAGGATGTCCCTTCCAAAAAACACTCCCCAAACAGCACATGACGCAAAGAAGAAAAAAAGAGGCGCAATGAGGTAGCTGTGTGAGTAAGATAAGCGACCCTAGTGGCCGACACAAACACCTGGCCCATCTAGGAGTGGCACTGCAGTGTCACGCAGGATGTTCCTTCCAAAAAACCCTCCCCAAACAGCACATGACGCAAAGAAAAAAAGAGGCGCAATGAGGTAGCTGTGTGAGTAAGATTAGCGACCCTAGTGGCCGACACAAACACCGGGCCCATCTAGGAGTGGCACTGCAGTGTCACGCAGGATGTCCCTTCCAAAAAACCCTCCCCAAACAGCACATGACGCAAAGAAAAAAAGAGGCGCAATGAGGTAGCTGACTGTGTGAGTAAGATTAGCGACCCTAGTGGCCGACACAAACACCGGGCCCATTTAGGAGTGGCACTGCAGTGTCACGCAGGATGTCCCTTCCAAAAAACCCTCCCCAATCAGCACATGATGCAAAGAAAAAGGTTAGGTGGTATACAATTATGGACGGGCTGCCGAGTGCCGACACAGAGGTAGCCACAGCCGTGAACTACCGCACTGTACTGTGTCTGCTGCTAATATATAGACTGGTTGATAAAGAGATAGTATACTCGTAACTAGTATGTATGTATAAAGAAAGGAAAAAAAACCACGGTTAGGTGGTATATACAATTATGGACGGGCTGCCGAGTGCCGACACAGAGGTAGCCACAGCCGTGAACTACCGCACTGTACTGTGTCTGCTGCTAATATAGACTGGTTGATAAAGAGATAGTATACTCGTAACTAGTATGTATGTATAAAGAATGAAAAAAAAAACACGGTTAGGTGGTATATACAATTATGGACGGGCTGCCGAGTGCCGACACAGAGGTAGCCACAGCCGTGATCTACCGCACTGTACTGTGTCTGCTGCTAATATAGACTGGTTGATAAAGAGATAGTATACTCGTAACTAGTATGTATGTATAAAGAATGAAAAAAAAACCACGGTTAGGTGGTATATACAATTATGGACGGGCTGCCGAGTGCCGACACAGAGGTAGCCACAGCCGTGAACTACCGCACTGTACTGTGTCTGCTGCTAATATAGACTGGTTGATAAAGAGATAGTATACTCGTAACTAGTATGTATGTATAAAGAATGAAAAAAAAACCACGGTTAGGTGGTATATACAATTATGGACGGGCTGCCGAGTGCCGACACAGAGGTAGCCACAGCCGTGAACTACCGCACTGTACTGTGTCTGCTGCTAATATAGACTGGTTTATAAAGAGATAGTATACTCGTAACTAGTATGTATGTATAAAGAAAGAAAAAAAAACCACGGTTAGGTGGTATATACAATTATGGACGGGCTGCCGAGTGCCGACACAGAGGTAGCCACAGCCGTGAACTACCGCACTGTACTGTGTCTGCTGCTAATATAGACTGGTTGATAAAGAGATAGTATACTACTAATATTATATACTGGTGGTCAGGTCACTGGTCACTAGTCACACTGGCAGAGGCACTCCTGCAGCAAAAGTGTGCACTGTTTAATTTTAATATAATATTATGTACTCCTGGCTCCTGCTATAACCTATAACTGGCACTGCAGTAGTGCTCCCCAGTCTCCCCCACAATTATAAGCTGTGTGAGCTGAGCAGTCAGACAGATATATAATATATATAGATGATGCAGCACACTGGCCTGAGCCTGAGCAGTGCACACAGATATGGTATGTGACTGACTGAGTCACTGTGTGTATCGCTTTTTTCAGGCAGAGAACGGATATATTAAATAAACTGCACTGTGTGTCTGGTGGTCACTCACTATATAATATATTATGTACTCCTGGCTCCTGCTATAACCTATAACTGGCACTGCAGTAGTGCTCCCCAGTCTCCCCCACAATTATAAGCTGTGTGAGCTGAGCAGTCAGACAGATATATATAATATTATATATAGATAATAGATGATGCAGCACACTGGCCTGAGCCTGAGCAGTGCACACAGATATGGTATGTGACTGAGTCACTGTGTGCTGTGTATCGCTTTTTTCAGGCAGAGAACGGATTATAAATAAAAGTGGTGGTCACTGGTCACTATCAGCAAAACTCTGCACTGTACACTACTGAGTACTCCTAATGCTCCCCAAAATTAGTAAATCAAGTGTCTCTCTAATCTATTCTAATTCTAAACGGAGAGGACGCCAGCCACGTCCTCTCCCTATCAATCTCAATGCACGTGTGAAAATGGCGGCGACGCGCGGCTCCTTATATAGAATCCGAGTCTCGCGATAGAATCCGAGCCTCGCGAGAATCCGACAGCGTCATGATGACGTTCGGGCGCGCTCGGGTTAACCGAGCAAGGCGGGAAGATCCGAGTCGCTCGGACCCGTGAAAAAAAACATGAAGTTCTGGCGGGTTCGGATTCAGAGAAACTGAACCCGCTCATCTCTAACAATAACCCTTTAGTTAGGCAATAACTATATACAAGTATTGCAGACAATCCGCACTTGGGATGGGCGCCCAGCATCCACTACGGACTACGAGAAATAGATTTACCGGTGAGTAAAATCTTATTTTCTCTGACGTCCTAAGTGGATGCTGGGACTCCGTAAGGACCATGGGGATTATACCAAAGTTCCCAAATGGGCGGGAGAGTGCGGATGACTCTGCAGCACCGAATGAGCAAACTCTAGGTCCTCCTCAGCCAGGGTATCAAACTTGTAGACTCTTGCAAAGGTGTTTGAACCCGACCAAGTAACAGCTCGGCAAAATTGTAAAGCCGAGACCCCTCGGGCAGCCGCCCAAGAAGAGCCCCCTTCCTCGTGGAATGGGCTTTTACAGATTTAGGGTGCGGCAGTCCAGCCGCAGAATGTGCAAGTTGAATCGTGCTACAGATCCAGCGAGCAATAGTCTGCTTAGAAGCAGGAGCACCCAGCTTGTTGGGTCCATATAGGATAAATAGCGAGTCAGTTTTCCTGACTCCAGCCGTCCTGGAAACATATATTTTTCAGGGCCCTGACTACGTCCAGTAACTTGGAATCCTCCAAGTCCCAAGTAGCCGCAGGCACCACAATAGGTTGGTTCACATGAAACACTGATACCACCTTAGGAAGAAATTGGGAACGAGTCCTCAATTCCGCCCTATCCATATAAAAAAAATCAGATAAGGGCTTTTGCATGATAAAGCCGCCAATTCTTATACACGCCTGGCCGACGCCAAGGCCAACAGCATGACCACTTTCCACATGAGGTATTGTAGCTCCACGGATTTAAGTGGCTCAACCCAATGCGACTTCAGGAAATCCAACACCACGTTGAGATCCCACGGTGCCACTGGAGGCACAAACGGGGGTTGACTATGCAGCACTCCCTTAACAAAAGTCTGAACTTTAGGCAGTGAAGCCAGTTCTATTTTGGAAGAAAATCGATAGAGCCGAAATCTGGACCTTAATGGAACCCAATTTTAGGCCCATAGTCACCCCTGACTGTAGGAAGTGCAGAAATCGACCTAGCTGAAATTCCTCCGTTGGGGCCTTCCTGGCCTCACAGCACGCAACATATTTCCGCCATATGCGGTGATAATGGATTGCGCTCACTTCTTTCCTAGCTTTAATTAGCATAGTGATAACTTCCTCCGGAATGCCCTTTTCCTTCAGGATCCGGCGTTCAACCGCCATGCCGTCAAACGCAGCCGCGGTACGTCTTGGAACAGACAGGCCCCCTGCTGCAGCAGGTCCTGTCTGAGCGGCAGAGGCCATGGGTCCTCTGAGATCATTTCTTGGAGTTCTGAGTACCAAGCTCTTCTTGGCCAATCTGGAACAATGAGTATAGTTCTTACTCCTCTCCTTCTTATTATTCTCATTACCCTGGGTATGAGAGGCAGAGAAGGGAACACATACACCGACTGGTACACCCACGGTGTTACCAGAGCGTCCACAGCTATCGCCTGAGGGTCCCATGACCTGGCGCAATATCTTTTTAGCTTTTCGTTGAGGCGGGACGCCATCATGTCCACCTGTGGCCTTTCCCAACGGTGTACAATCATTTGGAAGACTTCTGGATGAAGTCCCCACTCTCCCGGGTGGAGGTCGTGTCTGCTGAGAAAGTCTGCTTCCCAGTTGTCCACTCCGGGAATGAACACTGCTGACAGTGCTAACACATGATTTTCCGCCCATCGGAGAATCCTTGTGGCTTCTGCCATCGCCATCCTGCTTCTTGTGCCGCCCTGTCGGTTTACATGAGCGACCGCCGTGATGTTGTCTGACTGGATCAGCACCGGCCGGCATTGAAGCAGGGGTCTAGCCTGACTTAGGGCATTGTAAATGGCCCTTAGTTCCAGAATATTTATGTGTAGGGAAGTCTCCTGACTTAATGCTAAAAAATTTGTCCACTTATCTCACGTGTCGCGCCACTATGTAAAGGGCTGCCTTGTGACTACCACAACCAAAGTAGTGCCTCTCCAAAACACAATAGCAGACAAATACAAGATACAGAAGTATGGCTGCGGGAACCACCTGGCGCCCAGGTAGATAGTCCTTATTTCAATAGGTAATATGTATACAACCCTCCAAATGGAAAAGGGCGTCCACTCCTCGGCTTTCACAGATCCTCCTCTTAGTAGGTATCCTTATCAGGACAGCATATAAAACAGAGGGGAGAGGAGGGCCACATGTGTAATACAGTTTTAATACAACACACAATAACAGGACAAGTACAATTGACACAAAGTGATGGTATCAGACATCCATATGTGTGGACCACAGGGGAGATGAATGCAACAATTACCAGAGCGATAGAGAACCCACAAAAAGTTCTCAATCAAGTTCTTAAACACCAGATTCCACCCGGGCAGGTGACTGGAATTACCCTGGTCCTTGAATCAGCATGCACTTCCACTGGATGTAGCCCACAGATGCCGAAAATTCCGACGCGTTTCAACTCCTTTCCGGATCCAGCCTTGAAAAAGACTCCGGAAAGGAGTTGAAACGCGTCGGAATTTTCGGCATCTGTGGGCTACGTCCAGTGGAAGTGCATGCTGATTCAAGGACCAGGGTAATTCCAGTCACCTGCCCGGGCGGAATCTGGTGTTTAAGAACTTGATTGAGAACTTTTTGTGGGTTCTCTATCGCTCTGGTAATTGTTGCATTCATCTCCCCTGTGGTCCACACATATGGATGTCTGATACCATCACTTTGTGTCAATTGTACTTGTCCTGTTATTGTGTGTTGTATTAAAACTGTATTACACATGTGGCCCTCTTCTCCCCTCTGTTTTATATGCTGTCCTGATAAGTCTCCTGACTTGTCCATAGTCCTTAGAAGTTTCTTCCCTGTGTGACTGCCCCCCAGCCTCGAAGGCTGGCATTCGTGGTCACCAGGACCCAGTCCTGTATGCCGAATCTGCGGCCCTCTAGAAGATGAGCACTCTGCAGCCACCACAACAGCGACAAACTTGGCCTTGGAGACAGGGTTATCCGCCGATGCATCTGAAGATGCGACCCGGACCACTTGTCCAACAGATCCCACTGGAAGATCCTTGCATGGAACCTGCCGAATGGAATTTCTTCGTAAGAAGCTACCATCTTTCCCAGGGCTCGCGTGCATTGATGCACCGACACCTGTATTTGTATTAGGAGGTCTCTGTCTAGAGACGACAACTCCTTGGACTTCTCCTCCGGGAGAAAACCCTTTTTTCTTGTTCTGTGTCCAGAACCATACCCAGGAACAGTAGACGCGTCGTAGGAACCAGCTGCGACTTTGGAATATTCAGAATCCAGCCGTGCTGTTGTAGCACTTCCCGAGATAGTGCTACTCCGACGAACAACTGCTCCCTGGACCTCACCTTTATAAGGAGATCGTCCAAGTACAGGATAATTATTTCGGCCATTACCTTGGTAAATACCCTCGGTGCCGGGGACAGACCAACGGCAACGTCTGGAATTGGTAATGACAAACCTGTACCACAATTTTGAGGTACTCCTGGTGAGGAGAGTAAATAGGAACATGCAGGTAAGCATCCTTGATGTCCAGTGATACCATGAAATTCTCCAGGCTTGCAATAATCGCCCTGAGCGATTCCATTTTGAACTTGAACCTTCGTATATAAGTGTTCAAGGATTTCAATTTTAGAATGGGTCTCACCGAACCGTCTGATTTCGGTACCACAAACATTTTGGAATAGTAACCCCGGCCTTGTTGAAGGAGGGGTACCTTGATTTCACCTGCTGGAAGTACAGCTTGTGAATTGCCGCCATTACTACCTCCCTTTCTCCGAGGGCAGCAGGCAAGGCTGATGTGAGGTAACGGCGAGGGGGAGTCGCCTCGAACTCCAGCTTGTATCCCTGTGATACTACTTGCAGAACCTAGGGATCCACCTGTGGGCAAGCCCACTGGTCCCTGAAGTTCCCGAGACGCCCCCCCACCGCACCTGTCTCCACCTGTCGAGCCCCAGCGTCATGCGGTGGACTCAGAGGAAGCGGGGGAAGATTTTTGATCCTGGGAACTGGCTGTCTGGTGCAGCTTTTTCCTTCTTCCTTTGTCTCTGTGCAGAAAGGAAGCGCCTTTGACCAGCTTGCTTTTCTGAAGCCAAAAGGACTGTACCTGAAAATAGGGTGCTTTCTTAGGCTGTGAGGAAACCTGAGGTAAAAAAATTTCTTCCCAGCTGTTGCTGTGGATACGAGGTCCCAGAGACCATCCCCAAACAATTCCTCACCCTTATAAGGCAGAATCTCCATGTGCCTTTTAAAGTCAGCATCACCTGTCCACTGCCGGGTCTCTAATACCCTTCTGGCAGAATGGACATTGCCTTAATTCTGGATGCCAGCCGGCAAATATCCCTCTGTGCATCCCTCATATATAAGACGACGTCTTTAATATGCTCTATGTTAGCAAAATATTATCTCTGTCTAGGGTATTAATATTGACAGGGTATCAGACCACGCTGCAGCAGCACTATTCATGCTGAGGCAATTTCAGGTCTCAGTATAGTACCTGAGTGTGTATATACAGACTTCAGGATAGCCTCCTGCTTTTTATCAGCAGGCTCCTTCAAAGTGGCCGTATCCTAAGACGGCAGTGCCACCTTTTTTGACAAACATGTGAGCGCCTTATCCACCCTAGGGGATATCTCCCAACGTGACCTATCCTCTGGCGGGAAAGGGTACGCCATCAGTAACTTTTTAGAAATTACCAGTTTCTTATCGGGGGAACCCACGCTTCTTTACACACTTCATTCATTCATCTGATGGGGGAACAAAACACTGGCTGCTTTTTCTCCCCAAACATAAAACCCCTTTTATGTGGTACTTGGGTTCATGTCAGAAATGTGTAACACAATTTTCATTGCCGAGATCCTGCAACGGATGTTCCTAGTGGATTGTGTATATGTCTCAATCTCGTCGACACTGGAGTCAGACTCCGTGTCGACATCTGTGTCTGCCATCTGAGGTAACGGGCGTTTTTTTGAGCCCCTGATGGCCTTTGAGACGCCTGGGCAGGCGCGGGCTGAGAAGCCGGCTGTCCCACAGCTGTTACGTCATCCAGCCTTTTATGTAAGGAGTTGACATTGTCGGTTAATACCTTCCACCTATCCATCCACTCTGATGTCGGCCTCACAGGGGGCGACATCCCATTTATCGGCCTCTGCTCCGCCTCCACGTAACCTTCCTCATCCAACATGTCGACACAGCCGTACCGATACACCGCACACACACACAGGGAATGCTCTGACTGAGGACAGGACCCCACAAAGTTCCTTGGGGAGACAGAGAGAGAGTATGCCAGCACACACCAGAGCGCTATATAATGCAGGGATTAACACTATAACTGAGTGATTTTTCCCCCAATTTAGCTGCTTGTATACACATATTGCGCCTAAATTTAGTGCCCCCCCTCTCTTTTTAACCCTTTGAGCCTGAAAACTACAGGGGAGAGCCTGGGGAGCTGTCTTCCAGCTGCACTGTGAAGAAAAAATGGCGCCAGTGTGCTGAGGGAGTTAGCCCCGCCCCTTTTTCGGCTGACTTTTCTCCCGCTTTTTTCAGGAATTCTGGCAGGGGTAATTTATCACATATATAGCCCTGGGACTATATATTGTGATTATTTGCCAGCCAAGGTGTTTATATTGCTGCTCAGGGCGCCCCCCGCCCAGCGCCCTGCACCCATCAGTGACCGGAGTGTGAGGTGTGCATGAGGAGCAATGGCGCACAGCTGCGGTGCTGTGCGCTACCTTGTTGAAGACCGAGGTCTTCTGCCGCCGATTTTCCGGACCACTTCTTGCTTCTGGCTCTGTAAGGGGGACGGCGGCGCGGCTCCGGGACCAAACGATCGAGGTCGGGTCCTGTGTTCGATCCCTCTGGAGCTAATGGTGTCCAGTAGCCTAAGAAGCCCAAACTATCTCCAGTCAGGTAGGTTCGCTTCTTCTCCCCTTAGTCCCTCGCTGCAGTGAGTCTGTTGCCAGCAGATCTCACTGTAAAATAAAAAACCTAAAATATACTTTCTTTCTAGGAGCTCAGGAGAGCCCCTAGTGTGCATCCAGCTCAGCCGGGCACAAGATTCTAACTGAGGTCTGGAGGAGGGTCATAGTGGGAGGAGCCAGTGCACACCAGGTAGTCCTAAAGCTTTCTTTAGTTGTGCTCAGTCTCCTGTGGAGCCGCTATTCCCCATGGTCCTTACGGAGTCCCAGCATCCACTTAGTACGTCAGAGAAAAGGGCATTAATAATGTGCGGCATATGTGTAAGGGGCACTATGTGTGTCATTATGTGCATAAGGGCATTAATAATTGGTATAATGTGTAAGGCGCATTATGTTTATAAGGACATTAATAATGTGTGTCATGTGTAAAGGGCATTACTATGTGGTATTATGTGTATAAAGGCATTGCTAACATCGGGCATTAGGTGCATAAGGTGCTCTACTGTTTGGCGTAACGTAGAGAAAGGGCACTACTGTGTGGTCTAATGTTAATAAAGAGCAACATGGTGTGGTGTAATGTGAATATGGAGCAATTCAGTGTGGTGTAATGTGAATAATGGGCACTACTGTGAGGAGTAACGTATATAAGGTAAAGTGGTAGTACTTTGTGATGTAACGTGAATAAGTGACACTATTGCATAATATAATGTGAATAAAGTTGCACTACTGTGTGGCGTAATTTGAATTGGAGGTACTATTGTGTGGCCATGCCCCTTCCCAACAACAACACGCCCCTTGTTTGGCTGTGCGCCAAAAGTGTGCACTGTTCCTATTTAAAATATAGGGGGGTAGGAGCACCAAAATGAGGACTGCTATGGGTGAGCCGTGATGGTGCAGGGTCAGAGGCGGAACTAGCGGCAGTGCTAGGGGGCACCAGCCAGAATCTTGCATAAGGCATCATATTGGTTAGGGCCGGCTCTGCATACAACCTGCAGTGTGTAGAGCCACCTGTAGTGTCCAAACAGCTCTTTACTTTTTCCTGGCAGCTGCCCTGCCCCCTTGCATGCTGTCACGTGTTCATTGAGGACCAGATTAACAATGGACTACATGGAGTTACAGATCCAGTCCTCCACATAAAAATAGGCCCATCATCATGACAGTATGTTGATGACCAACTATCTATCTGACACTAAACCATAAGTATTGAAATTGCATTTCTAGTTTTCTCACAAAGGGACAAATGTTGTAAGCCATGGAGAGCGATAAAGTAGAGAGAGATAAAGTATCAGTCAGCTCCTGGCACTTTTCAAACTCAACTTGTATTATGGCAATTAGGAGCTGATTGGCTGGTACTTTATTACTCTCCATGGCTTAGTACATCTCCCCCAAAATTATACAATTGTCTATTTTTATGTATTTAGGGAAACAGTAACATAGAAACAGAGAATTTGACGTTAGAAAGAACTACTGGGCCCATCTAGTCTGCCCCTTTCTTTAACCTTTAGGTAACCTTACCCCTATTTGATCCTTAGTTCTTTGTTAGGCTATTCATATGCCTATCCCAAGCATGTTTCAATTGCTCTACTGTATTAGCCTCTATCACCTCTGATGGGAGACTATTCCACTTGTTCACTACCCTTTCTGTGAAGTCCTTTTTTCTTAATTTTCCCCTGAACCTCCCCCCTCCAGTTCTAGCTCATGTCCTTGTATCTTAATACTTCTCTTCATTTGAAGAAGGTTTCCCTCCTGGACCTTGTTAAAACCCTTGATATATTTGAAAGCTTCTATCATGTCCCCCATTTCCCTTCTCTGCTCCAAACTATACATGCTAAGATCTTTTAGTCTTGTTGGGTACGTTTTGTTACGTAGACCATGCACCATTTTAGTTGCTCTTCTTTGCACGCTCTCTAACATATTTATATTCTTCTGGAGATATGATCTCCAGAACTGGACACAGTGGCCAGAATGCAATGAAGTCCGAGTTCGGTGGCCATGCAGGATGCCGGATGAACTCAGACTTTTTTTAAAGGGGCAATCATGTACAAGGTTAAACCATGCTAAAAATGTCTGAGTTCAGCTGGCATCACGCATAGCCGCCAAACTTGGACATCATTACTTCCTGCCCAGTATTCCGGTTAAGGCCGTATTAATGACATATACAGTGGCATTATTACTTCCTTTATCCTGCTACTGATTCCTCTCACTATACAACCAAGCATCTGACATGCCTTTCTCATTGCTTTTACATTGCTTCCCTGCCTTTATGTCACTTGAAATAGTGATTCCCAAATCCCTTTCCTTCCCCAATATTTGCCATTATAGTACCCTTGATACTATATTTGGCCTTTGGGTTTTTGAGAACAAAGTACATGCTTTTTGCAAGTTTTAGCGTTAAACAGTAGTTATCATGTTCTTGACCATTCCTCAAGTCTACCTAAATCATCCAGATTCGTATCATTCGTATTAGTCTAATGACACTGAGGAAACCGCTGATATGAATCTGGAGGCGGGGAAATGTGTTTGTCATGGACAGGACATCCATTGAAAGTAATATATATGCAGCATCTATCTGCGAAGCTGGCCAGTTTATACCCACACTGCCATCCCCCAGTGCTAAAGGGAAACAATAAGGACTCTGCATAACAGTGTGAGATTCCGGGCAGGACTTCATGCTGCAAACAGCAGCTGGGAGAGGTATTATTGATGCATGTGTGTGGTGTGCCTAAAAGAGCTGCTTTATAGTACTAATCAGCATTAAGATATGCATGTATCTTAACAGCTTGCCCCAGAGGTGAATTACTTTGTTAACCTGGGAGAAAAACTGTTTGTGAAAAACCATTGTGCATAATACAGTTAACTACTTGCCTTTAATAAGTGGATATAAAGGTTACAAGTGGAGATTTTACCGGGACTGAGATATAAATTAAGATACTAGTTTCATCATCAGGCTAAAAAACCTGATAGGCTCAATCTTGGCAAACAACTTGATATGATGATATTATGAATATTATTATGTGTTATGTACTGTAATGTATTTTTAAGATACTGTCTGGTATTTGTATTTCATTTTTGTGTTTTATCTGATAAAACTGTGATCAAAGTAGAAGCGCAGTCTCATTCTTTGTACAGGTTCTTATCCATTGCATTTTTTTATAATCCAGTCACACACTTTTGAGTTTATTTAGCAGTATGCTGTGTGGGACTGTATCAACTGCTTTGCTACAGTCTAGATATGCTACTTCTAAAGCCTCCCCTTGACCTATTAGTTTAGTCACTGAGTCAAAAAAGTCAGTACGATTTGTTTGGCATGATCTCCCCCAATAAATCCATGCTGTTTGGGATCCTGTAAATTGTTGGATTTAAGATACAGGTATCACACAACTTTTTCAATTTAATAGTGTTTGCATTACTTTTCCTATTACTGATGTAAGGCTTACTGGTCTTTAGTTACTTGCTTCTTCCTTGCTTCCACTTTTGTGCATTTGTACTACATTTGCTCTTTTCCAGTCTTCCGGAATTGCTCCTTTAGCTAGTCACTGGTTGAATAATTCTGTTACTGGTGCTAGCTCTTTTAGTATCCCTGGATGTATCCCATCTGGCCCCATTGATTTATCCACTTTCCGTTTTGAAAGCTCAGTTAGGACGTTCTCCTCTGTAAATTAACTTTCATCTACCTTATTTTTATGAATGTCCTTGCAACTTAACTGTGGCCCCTTCCCCTCTCCTTCTGTAGTCAATACTGAGCAAAAATAAGTATTTAGATGATCTGCTATTGCTTTGTCTCCGTCAACCAAACTCTCACTCTCTGTCTTAAAACGTATTATTCCTCCTTTAATCATATTTGATTTTCTCCTTTCACTTATATACTTAAAAAAAGTTTTTCCCCTTTTATCTATAACTGGGACATTTTTTCCTCAGCTTCTGCCTTTGCACTCCTGATCACCTTCTTAGTCTCCTTGTCTGGTGATAAACATCTCTTTGTCATTATTATTTTCAGTCTGCTTATATTTCCTAAAGACCATAATTTTTGCTTTCACACTAGTTGATACCTCTTTTGTAAACCACACTGGGTTCCTTTTCCTGGTGCTTTTCCTTTTTGATATACAGTGTCACGATCCGGGTATCTGGACGCCATTTCTTACCCATCAGATGCCTCCTAAGGCTGGCTCAGCGCTCCAGGACCGGATCCCATCTGTTATCCTGATGTGTACATTCCTGTATCCTCTCCTGTCACTCTGGGACGCTGTCACAGTAAACGCCATATTACACCTGGCATGGCGTCTCCCGCGGCCTCCGCCGCCGTCCCTGAACTTCTGCATGCAGAGTGTCTGAGTGGCGATTACGTCAGCCGCGGCCTCCGCTGTGTCCGCGTGGTTGGATGTGCATCTGTCAGCCTGGCGCCTCCTGTCTTCGGTGGCCGGCGCCGCCATTACTGTTTTCATTACCACATGGATTACAAACCAAACTTCCCTCCAAGTGTCTGCATGGGCGCAGCCATCTTGGATTCTGTCAGCTGATCATTTCCACCAATCTGTTCTCAGTATTGATAATCTGCATAATTGCCTAGCCAATCCCTTCCTTGCTGCAGGTATAAATACTAGAGATGAGCGCCTGAAATTTTTCGGGTTTTGTGTTTTGGTTTTGGGTTCGGTTCCGCGGCCGTGTTTTGGGTTCGAACGCGTTTTGGCAAAACCTCACCGAATTATTTTTGTCGGATTCGGGTGTGTTTTGGATTCGGGTGTTTTTTTCCAAAAACACTAAAAAACAGCTTAAATCATAGAATTTGGGGGTCATTTTGATCCCAAAGTATTATTAACCTCAAAAACCATAATTTACACTCATTTTCAGTCTATTCTGAATACCTCACACCTCACAATATTATTTTTAGTCCTAAAATTTGCACCGAGGTCGCTGTGTGAGTAAGATAAGCGACCCTAGTGGCCGACACAAACACCGGGCCCATCTAGGAGTGGCACTGCAGTGTCACGCAGGATGTCCCTTCCAAAAAACCCTCCCCAAACAGCACATGACGCAAAGAAAAAAAGAGGCGCAATGAGGTAGCTGTGTGAGTAAGATTTGCGACCCTAGTGGCCGACACAAACACCGGGCCCATCTAGGAGTGGCACTGCAGTGTCACGCAGGATGGCCCTTCCAAAAAACCCTCCCCAAACAGCACATGACGCAAAGAAAAAAAGAGGCGCAATGAGGTAGCTGACTGTGTGAGTAAGATTAGCGACCCTAGTGGCCGACACAAACACCGGGCACATCTAGGAGTGGCACTGCAGTGTCACGCAGGATGTCCCTTCCAAAAAACCCTCCCCAAACAGCACATGACGCAAAGAAAAAAAGAGGCGCAATGAGGTAGCTGTGTGAGTAAGATTAGCGACCCTAGTGGCCGACACAAACACCGGGCCCATCTAGGAGTGGCACTGCAGTGTCACGCAGGATGTCCCTTCCAAAAAACCCTCCCCAATCAGCACATGATGCAAAGAAAAAGAAAAGAAAAAAGAGGTGCAAGATGGAATTATCCTTGGGCCCTCCCACCCACCCTTATGTTGTATAAACAAAACAGGACATGCACACTTTAACCAACCCATCATTTCAGTGACAGGGTCTGCCACACGACTGTGACTGATATGACGGGTTGGTTTGGACCCCCCCCAAAAAAGAAGCAATTAATCTCTCCTTGCACAAACTGGCTCTACAGAGGCAAGATGTCCACCTCATCTTCACCCTCCGATATATCACCGTGTACATCCCCCTCCTCACAGATTATCAATTCGTCCCCACTGGAATCCACCATCTCAGCTCCCTGTGTACTTTGTGGAGGCAATTGCTGCTGGTCAATGTCTCCGCGGAGGAATTGATTATAATTCATTTTAATGAACATCATCTTCTCCACATTTTCTGGATGTAACCTCGTACGCCGATTGCTGACAAGGTGAGCGGCGGCACTAAACACTCTTTCGGAGTACACACTTGTGGGAGGGCAACTTAGGTAGAATAAAGCCAGTTTGTGCAAGGGCCTCCAAATTGCCTCTTTTTCCTGCCAGTATAAGTACGGACTGTGTGACGTGCCTACTTGGATGCAGTCACTCATATAATCCTCCACCATTCTATCAATGTTGAGAGAATCATATGCAGTGACAGTAGACGACATGTCCGTAATCGTTGTCAGGTCCTTCAGTCCGGACCAGATGTCAGCATCAGCAGTCGCTCCAGACTGCCCTGCATCACCGCCAGCGGGTGGGCTCGGAATTCTGAGCCTTTTCCTCGCACCCCCAGTTGCGGGAGAATGTGAAGGAGGAGATGTTGACAGGTCGCGTTCCGCTTGACTTGACAATTTTGTCACCAGCAGGTCTTTCAACCCCAGCAGACCTGTGTCTGCCGGAAAGAGAGATCCAAGGTAGGCTTTAAATCTAGGATCGAGCACGGTGGCCAAAATGTAGTGCTCTGATTTCAACAGATTGACTACCCGTGAATCCTTGTTAAGCGAATTAAGGGCTGCATCCACAAGTCCCACATGCCTAGCGGAATCGCTCCGTGTTAGCTCCTTCTTCAATGCCTCCAGCTTCTTCTGCAAAAGCCTGATGAGGGGAATGACCTGACTCAGGCTGGCAGTGTCTGAACTGACTTCACGTGTGGCAAGTTCAAAGGGCATCAGAACCTTGCACAACGTTGAAATCATTCTCCACTGCACTTGAGACAGGTGCATTCCATCTCCTATATCGTGCTCAATTGTATAGGCTTGAATGGCCTTTTGCTGCTCCTCCAACCTCTGAAGCATATAGAGGGTTGAATTCCACCTCGTTACCACTTCTTGCTTCAGATGATGGCAGGGCAGGTTCAGTAGTTTTTGGTGGTGCTCCAGTCTTCTGTACGTGGTGCCTGTACGCCGAAAGTGTCCCGCAATTTTTCTGGCCACCGACAGCATCTCTTGCACGCCCCTGTCGTTTTTTAAAAAATTCTGCACCACCAAATTCAAGGTATGTGCAAAACATGGGACGTGCTGGAATTTGCCCATATTTAATGCACACACAATATTGCTGGCGTTGTCCGATGCCACAAATCCACAGGAGAGTCCAATTGGGGTAAGCCATTCCGCGATGATCTTCCTCAGTTGCCGTAAGAGGTTTTCAGCTGTGTGCGTATTCTGGAAAGCGGTGATACAAAGCGTAGCCTGCCTAGGAAAGAGTTGGCGTTTGCGAGATGCTGCTACTGGTGCCGCCGCTGCTGTTCTTGCGGCGGGAGTCCATACATCTACCCAGTGGGCTGTCACAGTCATATAGTCCTGACCCTGCCCTGCTCCACTTGTCCACATGTCCGTGGTTAAGTGGACATTGGGTACAACTGCATTTTTTAGGACACTGGTGAGTCTTTTTCTGACGTCCGTGTACATTCTCGGTATCGCCTGCCTAGAGAAGTGGAACCTAGATGGTATTTGGTAACGGGGGCACACTGCCTCAATAAATTGTCTAGTTCCCTGTGAACTAACGGCGGATACCGGACGCACGTCTAACACCAACATAGTTGTCAAGGCCTCAGTTATCCGCTTTGCAGTAGGATGACTGCTGTGATATTTCATCTTCCTCGCAAAGGACTGTTGAACAGTCAATTGCTTACTGGAAGTAGTACAAGTGGGCTTACGACTTCCCCTCTGGGATGACCATCGACTCCCAGCGGCAACAACAGCAGCGCCAGCAGCAGTAGGCGTTACACGCAAGGATGCATCGGAGGAATCCCAGGCAGGAGAGGACTCGTCAGACTTGCCAGTGACATGGCCTGCAGGACTATTGGCATTCCTGGGGAAGGAGGAAATTGACACTGAGGGAGTTGGTGGGGTGGTTTGCGTGAGCTTGGTTACAAGAGGAAGGGATTTACTGGTCAGTGGACTGCTTCCGCTGTCACCCAAAGTTTTTGAACTTGTCACTGACTTATTATGAATGCGCTGCAGGTGACGTATAAGGGAGGATGTTCCGAGGTGGTTAACGTCCTTACCCCTACTTATTACAGCTTGACAAAGGGAACACACGGCTTGACACCTGTTGTCCGCATTTCTGGTGAAATACCTCCACACCGAAGAGCTGATTTTTTTGGTATTTTCACCTGGCATGTCAACGGCCATATTCCACCCACGGACAACAGGTGTCTCCCCGGGTGCCTGACTTAAACAAACCACCTCACCATCAGAATCCTCCTGGTCAATTTCCTCCCCAGCGCCAGCAACACCCATATCCTCCTCATCCTGGTGTACTTCAACACTGACATCTTCAATCTGACTATCAGGAACTGGACTGCGGGTGCTCCTTCCAGCACTTGCAGGGGGCGTGCAAATGGTGGAAGGCGCATGCTCTTCACGTCCAGTGTTGGGAAGGTCAGGCATCGCAAACGACACAATTGGACTCTCCTTGTGGATTTGGGATTTCAAAGAACGCACAGTTCTTTGCGGTGCTTTTGCCAGCTTGAGTCTTTTCAGTTTTCTAGCGAGAGGCTGAGTGCTTCCATCCTCATGTGAAGCTGAACCACTAGCCATGAACATAGGCCAGGGCCTCAGCCGTTCCTTGCCACTCCGTGTGGTAAATGGCATATTGGCAAGTTTACGCTTCTCCTCCGACAATTTTATTTTAGGTTTTGGAGTCCTTTTTTTTCTGATATTTGGTGTTTTGGATTTGACATGCTCTGTACTATGACATTGGGCATCGGCCTTGGCAGACGACGTTGCTGGCATTTCATCGTCTCGGCCATGACTAGTGGCAGCAGCTTCAGCACGAGGTGGAAGTGGATCTTGATCTTTCCCTAATTTTGGAACCTCAACTTTTTTGTTCTCCATATTTTATAGGCAGAACTAAAAGGCACCTCAGGTAAACAATGGAGATGGATGGATTGGATACTAGTATACAATTATGGACGGACTGCCACGGTTAGGTGGTATAAAAAAACCACGGTTAGGTGGTATATAATACAATTATGGATGGACGGACTGCCTGCCGAGTGCCGACACAGAGGTAGCCACAGCCGTGAACTACCGCACTGTACACTGGTTGATAAAGAGATAGTAGTATACTCGTAACAACTAGTATGACGACGGTATAAAGAATGAAAAAAAAACCACGGTTAGGTGGTATATATTATAATACAATTATGGTTGGACGGACTGCCTGCCGAGTGCCGACACAGAGGTAGCCACAGCCGTGAACTACCGCACTGTACACTGGTTGATAAAGAGATAGTAGTATACTCGTAACAACTAGTATGACTGACTATGACGGTATAAAGAATGAAAAAAAAACCACGGTTAGGTGGTATATATTGTAATACAATTATGGATGGACGGACTGCCTGCCGAGTTCCGACACAGAGGTAGCCACAGCCGTGAACTACCGCACTGTACACTGGTTGATAAAGAGATAGTAGTATACTCGTAACAACTAGTATGACTGACTATGACGGTATAAAGAATGAAAAAAAAACCACGGTTAGGTGGTATATATTATAATACAATTATGGATGGACGGACTGCCTGCCGACTGCCGACACAGAGGTAGCCACAGCCGTGAACTACCGCACTGTACACTGGTTGATAAAGAGATAGTAGTATACTCGTAACAACTAGTATGACTGACTATGACGGTATAAAGAATGAAAAAAAAACCACGGTTAGGTGGTATATATTATAATACAATTATGGATGGACGGACTGCCTGCCGACTGCCGACACAGAGGTAGCCACAGCCGTGAACTACCGCACTGTACACTGGTTGATAAAGAGATAGTAGTATACTCGTAACAACTAGTATGACACTATGACGGTATAAAGAATGAAAAAAAAACCACGGTTAGGTGGTATATATTGTAATACAATTATGGATGGACGGACTGCCTGCCGAGTTCCGACACAGAGGTAGCCACAGCCGTGAACTACCGCACTGTACACTGGTTGATAAAGAGATAGTAGTATACTCGTAACAACTAGTATGACTGACTATGACGGTATAAAGAATGAAAAAAAAACCACGGTTAGGTGGTATATATTATAATACAATTATGGATGGACGGACTGCCTGCCGACTGCCGACACAGAGGTAGCCACAGCCGTGAACTACCGCACTGTACACTGGTTGATAAAGAGATAGTAGTATACTCGTAACAACTAGTATGACACTATGACGGTATAAAGAATGAAAAAAAAACCACGGTTAGGTGGTATATATTATAATACAATTATGGATGGACGGACTGCCTGCCGACTGCCGACACAGAGGTAGCCACAGCCGTGAACTACCGCACTGTACACTGGTTGATAAAGAGATAGTAGTATACTCGTAACAACTAGTATGACACTATGACGGTATAAAGAATGAAAAAAAAACCACGGTTAGGTGGTATATATTATAATAATACAATTATGGATGGACGGACTGCCTGCCGAGTTCCGACACAGAGGTAGCCACAGCCGTGAACTACCGCACTGTACACTGGTTGATAAAGAGATAGTAGTATACTCGTAACAACTAGTATGACACTATGACGGTATAAAGAATGAAAAAAAAACCACGGTTAGGTGGTATATATTATAATACAATTATGGATGGACGGACTGCCTGCCGACTGCCGACACAGAGGTAGCCACAGCCGTGAACTACCGCACTGTACACTGGTTGATAAAGAGATAGTAGTATACTCGTAACAACTAGTATGACTGACTATGACGGTATAAAGAATGAAAAAAAAACCACGGTTAGGTGGTATATATTATAATACAATTATGGATGGACGGACTGCCTGCCGACTGCCGACACAGAGGTAGCCACAGCCGTGAACTACCGCACTGTACACTGGTTGATAAAGAGATAGTAGTATACTCGTAACAACTAGTATGACACTATGACGGTATAAAGAATGAAAAAAAAACCACGGTTAGGTGGTATATATTATAATACAATTATGGATGGACGGACTGCCTGCCGACTGCCGACACAGAGGTAGCCACAGCCGTGAACTACCGCACTGTACACTGGTTGATAAAGAGATAGTAGTATACTCGTAACAACTAGTATGACTATGACGACGGTATAAAGAAAGAAAAAAAAATACCACGGTTAGGTGGTATATAATTATACAATTATGGATGGACGGACTGCCTGCCGAGTGCCGACTGCCGACACAGAGGTAGCCACAGCAGTGAACTACCGCACTGTACTGTGTCTGCTGCTAATATAGACTGGTTGATAAAGAGATAGTATACAACAATATACTACTATACTGGTGGTCAGGCACTGGTCACCACTAGTCACACTGGCAGTGGCACTCCTGCAGCAAAAGTGTGCACTGTTTAATTTTAAATTAATATAATATTATGTACTCCTGGCTCCTGCTATAACAACCTGCAGTGCTCCCCAGTCTCCCCCACAATTATTATAAGCTTTTATACATTGATGTGCAGCACACTGGGCTGAGCTGAGTGCACACAGACTGAGTCACACTGTGTGACTGCTGTGTATCGTTTTTTTCAGGCAGAGAACGGATATAGCAGAGAACGGATATATTAAATAAAAGTTAACTTAACAACAACTGCACTGGTCACTGTGGTAAACTCTGTCTGCACAATCTCTCTCTCTCTCTTCTAATCTATTCTAATGGAGAGGACGCCAGCCACGTCCTCTCCCTATCAATCTCAATGCACGTGTGAAAATGGCGGCGACGCGCGGCTCCTTATATAGAATCCGAGTCTCGCGAGAATCCGACAGCGTCATGATGACGTTCGGGCGCGCTCGGGTTAACCGAGCAAGGCGGGAAGATCCGAGTCGCTCGGACCCGTGAAAAAAAAAGTGAAGTTCGTGCGGGTTCGGATTCAAAGAAACCGAACCCGCTCATCTCTAATAAATACACTGTGCCTGAGCAAGGAAGGCGTCAGTGCTTTGGTTGTCAAACCTAGTTCCTGTTTGTCTCTCTCCTGTGATTGTCTTCCAGGTTCCAGCTCCTGTCTCAAGACTTCCACCATAGAGACCCGCACCAGCATTCCACCTGCGGTGTAGCCTGACTCTCCAATCCATTGTGGATTCATCTGTTTCCAGCTACAACATTACCTGCTTCCAGCTCAGCTTCCAGCAGAGCTTCCAGCAGAGTACAGCTTCCCTTAAAGGGCCGGTGTCCTTTCTACTTTACCACTCTCCACCGGTATTATTATTTCTCCGCTCTCAAGTTCTACATTTCAGTTCATATTTCATCGCTCCCAAGTTCATTTATTATTTAACTGGTTCCAGCCAGGGGTCTGATACAACCTCCCAGGTTCCGGTACATCTCAGCCCCTACAACTGAGGCTGCCTCCCGTCAGCTCAGGCCCTCAGTTGTGACAGTAAGCACTGACCTAATGAATCCAGCAGGAGACCAGGATCAAGCGGCCAGGCCGATGCAAGAACTGGCAGCCCGACTAGAACATCAGGAGGCTGCACAGGGCCACATCATCCGCTGTCTCCAGGATCTCTCTACTCGGCTGGATGGGATTCAGACAACTCTCCGTGGATCAGGCGCGTCTGGTGCGTCAACCACAGTGACTCCAGCTATAACCCCACCAACCTTACCCATTTCTGCTCCACGTCTTCATCTTCCAACGCCAGCAAAATTTGACGGATCTCCAAGATTCTGCAGGGGATTTCTCAACCAGTGTGAGATTCAGTTTGAGCTACAACCTGGCAATTTTCCCAGTGACCGTACAAAAATTGCCTACATTATTTCTCTTCTCAGTGGCTCAGCCCTTGATTGGGCATCACCGTTATGGGAGAGGTCCGACACCCTGCTATCTTCCTACACTGCCTTCGTGTCAACATTCAGGCGCATCTTCGACGAGCCAGGCCGGGTAACCTCAGCTTCATCCGAGATTCTCCGTTTACGCCAGGGGTCACGTACTGTAGGACAATATCTGATACAGTTCCAGATCCTGGCATCCGAACTGGCATGGAACGACGAGGCCCTGTATGCTGCATTCTGGCATGGCTTATCTGAGCGTATTAAAGATGAGTTAGCTACCAGAGACTTACCTTCTAAGTTAGATGAGCTAATCTCACTCTGCACGAAAGTTGATTTACGTTTCAGAGAGAGAGCAACTGAGCGTGGAAGATCATCTGCTCCAAAATCTTCTGCTCCTCCTCCTCGTCAACTGTCACCATCTAAAGATGAGCCCATGCAACTTGGCCGTTCCCGTTTAACTCCTGCTGAGCGCCGAAGACGTCTCTCCGAGTTTCTCTGTCTCTATTGTGCAGCTCCGTCTCACACCATTAATGCCTGTCCCAAACGTCCGGGAAACTCCAAATCCTAGCTCGCCAAGGAGAGGGCCGGCTAGGAGTAATGATCTCCTCTCCATCTCCTCAAGATTGTAATCTCCCAGTCTCGCTTCAAGTTGCTCAACGTTATCGGAACGTCATTGCCCTCCTTGATTCCGGAGCAGCTGGGAACTTTATTACCGAAGCCTATGTTAAACGGTGGTCCCTACCCACCGAGAGACTTCCTTCGTCCATTTCTTTAACTGCCGTGGATGGCAGCAAAATTTTTGATGCAGTTATTTCTTTAAGGACTCTACCAGTTTGTCTGAGAGTGGGAGTTCTTCATTCCGAACTTATTTCTTTTTTAGTGATTCCAAGACCCACACATCCTGTGGTCCTGGGCCTTCCATGGCTCCGTCTTCACAATCCTACAATTGATTGGACGACTACGCAAATCCTGGCATGGGGTTCCTCCTGTGCTGAGACATGTTTGTTTAAAGTATTGCCTGTCTGTTCTTCCTCCCCCAGGTCGTCTGATGTTCCACCTCCTCCATATCAAGATTTCACGGATGTGTTCAGTAAAGCTTCTGCTGATATCCTTCCTCCTCATAGAGAATGGGACTGTCCGATTGATCTCGTTCCAGGGAAGGTTCCACCTCGAGGCCGAACTTATCCGTTGTCTCTGCCTGAGACGCATTCTATGGAGGAATATATTAAAGAGAACCTAGCAAAGGGGTTCATTCGACCTTCTTCTTCTCCAGCCGGCGCAGGCTTCTTTTTTGTAAAAAAGAAAGATGGTGGTCTGCGGCCATGCATCGACTACAGAGGTTTGAACGACATTACCATCAAGAACCGTTATCCTTTACCCCTGATTACTGAGCTCTTTGACAGAGTTAGCGGAGCTACCATCTTTACAAAGCTGGACTTGCGAGGTGCATACAATCTCATCCGGATCCGTGAGGGTGACGAGTGGAAGACCGCCTTTAACACCCGTGACGGACATTATGAGTACCTCGTCATGCCCTTCGGATTGAGCAATGCTCCAGCTGTCTTCCAGCATTTTGTCAATGAGATCTTCAGAGACATTCTATACCGTCATGTCGTGGTCTATCTAGACGATATCCTCATTTTTGCCAACGATTTAGAGGAACATCGTTTTTGGGTTAAAGAGGTTCTGTCCCGTCTCCGTGTCAATCATCTCTATTGCAAATTAGAAAAATGCGTCTTTGAAGTCAAGTCCATTCCGTTTCTAGGGTACATTGTGTCCGGTTCCGGACTAGAGATGGATCCTGAGAAACTACAAGCAATCCAAAATTGGCCGGTACCCTTAACCCTCAAAGGGGTCCAGAGGTTCTTAGGGTTCGCCAACTATTACCGAAAGTTTATACGAGACTTTTCCACCATTGTGGCGCCTATTACTGCTTTCACTAAGAAGGGTGCTAACCCGTCCAAGTGGTCTGAAGAAGCCATGCAAGCATTTCATCTTTTAAAACAAAGGTTCATCTCTGCGCCTGTTCTGAAACAGCCTGACATCGACTCTCCTTTCATCTTAGAGGTGGATGCCTCCTCCGTTGGAGTAGGAGCGGTGTTATCTCAGAGGGCTAAAGATGGCCATTTACACCCTTGCAGTTTCTTCTCCCGGAAGTTCTCCCCAGCTGAGCGCAACTATGCCATTGGCGACCAGGAGTTGCTAGCCATCAAGCTCGCTCTAGAAGAGTGGAGGTATCTGTTGGAGGGAGCTTCTCATTCAATCACCATACTTACAGACCACAAGAACCTTTTATACCTGAAGGGCGCACAATGTCTCAACCCTCGTCAGGCCAGATGGGCACTTTTCTTTTCCAGGTTCGACTTTAAACTCCAGTTCTGTCCGGGCTCTCAGAATCGCAAGGCCGATGCCCTTTCCCGCTCATGGGAGCAAGAAAATGAGTCAGAGTCTTCAGACAAGCATCCTATTATAAATCCGTTGGCATTCTCCACGGTAGGGATGGACTCTACGCCCCCATCAGGGAAAAGTTTTGTGAAGCCGATGCTAAGGAAGAAGCTCATGCATTGGGCCCATGCTTCCCGTTTTGCCGGACATACAGGTATCCAAAAAACCCTGGAGTTTATCTCTAGGTCCTATTGGTGGCCAACTCTGAAAAAGGACGTCTTGGAGTTTATTGCATCTTGCCCAAAGTGTGCCCAACATAAAGTATCCCGCCAGTCGCCTGCGGGGCAACTGGTTCCACTATCCGTTCCCCGTCGACCATGGACCCACTTGTCGATGGATTTCATTACAGACTTACCCATGTGCAACAAGTTCAATACCATCTGGGTGGTAGTTGACCGGTTCACCAAGATGGCACACTTCATTCCTCTCACCGGTCTTCCGTCAGCTTCCAAGTTGGCTCAAGTATTCATACAAGAGATCTTCCGACTCCACGGTCTTCCTGAAGAAATTATCTCAGATCGAGGAGTTCAATTCACAGCCAAATTCTGGCGAAGTTTATGTCAAGTCCTCCAAGTCAAGCTAAAGTTTTCCACGGCTTACCATCCTCAGAACAATGGTCAAACCGAGAGGGTGAATCAGGACTTGGAGGCCTTCCTTCGCATCTATGTGTCCTCCTCTCAAGATGACTGGGTTCAATTACTTCCCTGGGCCGAGTTCTGTCATAACAACCAGTATCATTCTTCATCTGCTTCAACACCATTCTTCACTAACTTTGGATTCCACCCTAAAGTCCCTGAGTTCCAACCGCTTCCAGCAACTTCTGTTCCCGCAGTGGATATCACCTTGCATCAGTTTGCCAATATCTGGAAGAGCGTACGATCAGCTCTGCTCAAGGCATCGTTCAGGTACAAGAAGTTTGCGGATAAGAAGCGTCGAGCAGTTCCTGCTCTCAAGGTGGGTGATCGGGTATGGTTATCCACGAAGAATTTGAGGTTAAGAGTTCCCAGTATGAAGTTTGCACCTCGCTATATCGGTCCTTTCAAGATTGAACAAGTTATCAATCCTGTTGCTTACAGACTCCAGTTGCCTCCCTTCTTAAAAATACCCAGGACATTCCATGTTTCCCTGTTGAAACCGCTGATCTTGAATCGGTTTCATTCCTCACTTCCTCCAACTCCGAAAGTCCAAACTCAACGAGGCGTTGAGTATGAAGTGGCCAAGATCCTGGACTCACGTCACTGTTACGGTCAACTACAATATCTTATTGACTGGAAGGGTTATGGTCCTGAGGAACGTTCATGGACCAATGCTTCTGATGTCCATGCTCCTGCCTTGGTCCGGAGATTCCATTCCAAGTTTCCTCAAAAGCCAAAGAAGTGTCCTGGGGCCACTCCTAAAGGGGGGGGTGCTGTCACGATCCGGGTATCTGGACGCCATTTCTTACCCATCAGATGCCTCCTAAGGCTGGCTCAGCGCTCCAGGACCGGATCCCATCTGTTATCCTGATGTGTACATTCCTGTATCCTCTCCTGTCACTCTGGGACGCTGTCACAGTAAACGCCATATTACACCTGGCATGGCGTCTCCCGCGGCCTCCGCCGCCGTCCCTGAACTTCTGCATGCAGAGTGTCTGAGTGGCGATTACGTCAGCCGCGGCCTCCGCTGTGTCCGCGTGGTTGGATGTGCATCTGTCAGCCTGGCGCCTCCTGTCTTCGGTGGCCGGCGCCGCCATTACTGTTTTCATTACCACATGGATTACAAACCAAACTTCCCTCCAAGTGTCTGCATGGGCGCAGCCATCTTGGATTCTGTCAGCTGATCATTTCCACCAATCTGTTCTCAGTATTGATAATCTGCATAATTGCCTAGCCAATCCCTTCCTTGCTGCAGGTATAAATACACTGTGCCTGAGCAAGGAAGGCGTCAGTGCTTTGGTTGTCAAACCTAGTTCCTGTTTGTCTCTCTCCTGTGATTGTCTTCCAGGTTCCAGCTCCTGTCTCAAGACTTCCACCATAGAGACCCGCACCAGCATTCCACCTGCGGTGTAGCCTGACTCTCCAATCCATTGTGGATTCATCTGTTTCCAGCTACAACATTACCTGCTTCCAGCTCAGCTTCCAGCAGAGTACAGCTTCCCTTAAAGGGCCGGTGTCCTTTCTACACTTTACCACTCTCCACCGGTATTATTATTTCTCCGCTCTCAAGTTCTACATTTCAGTTCATATTTCATCGCTCCCAAGTTCATTTATTATTTAACTGGTTCCAGCCAGTATCCACTCCGTGCTAACAACAGTCTGGTTCCAGCCAGTATCCACAGCAGCTGTTTTATCTTCAGCAACCCAGCTTTTCCTGGAACACCAGCTGGCACAATCCTGGGTTATCTCCATTGCTACAGTCGGGCCTGGTAAGGACTTTCCATCTAGAAGATCATAAGAACTATCTCACACTACCAGTGCCCTGTGGCTCCTGCCATCCTGTAGTACCCAGGAACTGTATTTATTCTTTGCTGACTTTTACATTTTCTTTTACTGCTGCTGTGTTGCGGAGTTGTCATAATAAACATCATTGACTTTTATCCAAGTTGTTGTGGTCACGCCTTCGGGCAGTTATTATTCATGTTACTTACATGTCCAGGGGTCTGATACAACCTCCCAGGTTCCGGTACATCTCAGCCCCTACAACTGAGGCTGCCTTCCGTCAGCTCAGGCCCTCAGTTGTGACATACAGTATAGGTCTGTTACTTTTAGCATTGCATTTTTTAATTTTTCCCATTTATCTTCCACTGCAAGTTCCTCCAATATGCCAATTAATCACGAACACATCTCCCCATTTTTGCAAAGTCAGCCTTCCTAAAATCCAACACCTTTATTTTTGTGTGGCATGATTTGGATCCTCTCTTTATACTTAACCATACTGCATGATGGTCACTGGATCACACATACAGTACACTGTATGTCCAATATCCTGTCACCATTTGTGAGTATTAAATCTAATATTGCATCTTTGCGAGTGGGTTCCCACACCAATTCCTTGAAAGATGCTCCCTGTTAGGAATTTAGAAATTTGCTACTTGTAGTTGAACTTGCAAAAGACCCCTCCTAATTTACATCAGATAGATTAAAGTCTCCCATTACTATGAATTCTCCTCTTAACTCCATCATCGTGATGTCTTGCAATAGGATCCTGTCCAGTCCCAGGTCTATAGATCACCCCAGTGTGAATAGTGTCCTCTCCCATTTCTATGGTCACCCAAAGGGCCTCAGTTTATGCTTCAATATTTTGTATTAAAGTAGCATTTATGCTTTTTTGCACATACATTGCTACCCCTCCTCAGAGTCTCCCCATTCTGTCCTTCCTAAATAAATTGTATCCTGGTATAGCTATGTCCCAGTCATGATTCTCATTGTACCATGACTCCGTGATAGCCACAATATCCAGATCATCCCTTGTCAGTATAGCAATTAACTCTGGAATTGTGTCTCCTAAGCTCCTAGCATTTGCACACAATGTGTCACACTTACTGTAGCATTACGAATTTTGTTTGTGCATTTGTAATTCCTAGCCATATTCAGACAGTACATAACAAAATGTCAAGTTTACCTGTTTTGGTGATGTTGTTCAATGTTTAATCAACTGTCTTTTAATTTTTTTTAACTGTTCAAAAATCACACGTTGTCCTTTACAACATAGTTGCACCCCTCAGCCATAGCTGCCACTAACCAAATCTAAAGAAATAGTAAGTCTGATTAAGACAGGCTACACCTGTCTGTTCTCAGTATTGATAATCTGCATAATTGCCTAGCCAATCCCTTCCTTGCTGCAGGTATAAATACACTGTGCCTGAGCAAGGAAGGCGTCAGTGCTTTGGTTGTCAAACCTAGTTCCTGTTTGTCTCTCTCCTGTGATTGTCTTCCAGGTTCCAGCTCCTGTCTCAAGACTTCCACCATAGAGACCCGCACCAGCATTCCACCTGCGGTGTAGCCTGACTCTCCAATCCATTGTGGATTCATCTGTTTCCAGCTACAACATTACCTGCTTCCAGCTCAGCTTCCAGCAGAGTACAGCTTCCCTTAAAGGGCCGGTGTCCTTTCTACACTTTACCACTCTCCACCGGTATTATTATTTCTCCGCTCTCAAGTTCTACATTTCAGTTCATATTTCATCGCTCCCAAGTTCATTTATTATTTAACTGGTTCCAGCCAGTATCCACTCCGTGCTAACAACAGTCTGGTTCCAGCCAGTATCCACAGCAGCTGTTTTATCTTCAGCAACCCAGCTTTTCCTGGAACACCAGCTGGCACAATCCTGGGTTATCTCCATTGCTACAGTCGGGCCTGGTAAGGACTTTCCATCTAGAAGATCATAAGAACTATCTCACACTACCAGTGCCCTGTGGCTCCTGCCATCCTGTAGTACCCAGGAACTGTATTTATTCTTTGCTGACTTTTGCATTTTCTTTTACTGCTGCTGTGTTGCGGAGTTGTCATAATAAACATCATTGACTTTTATCCAAGTTGTTGTGGTCACGCCTTCGGGCAGTTATTATTCATGTTACTTACATGTCCAGGGGTCTGATACAACCTCCCAGGTTCCGGTACATCTCAGCCCCTACAACTGAGGCTGCCTCCCGTCAGCTCAGGCCCTCAGTTGTGACATACAGTATAGGTCTGTTACTTTTAGCATTGCATTTTTTAATTTTTCCCATTTATCTTCCACTGCAAGTTCCTCCAATATGCCAATTAATCACGAACACATCTCCCCATTTTTGCAAAGTCAGCCTTCCTAAAATCCAACACCTTTATTTTTGTGTGGCATGATTTGGATCCTCTCTTTATACTTAACCATACTGCATGATGGTCACTGGATCACACATACAGTACACTGTATGTCCAATATCCTGTCACCATTTGTGAGTATTAAATCTAATATTGCATCTTTGCGAGTGGGTTCCCACACCAATTCCTTGAAAGATGCTCCCTGTTAGGAATTTAGAAATTTGCTACTTGTAGTTGAACTTGCAAAAGACCCCTCCTAATTTACATCAGATAGATTAAAGTCTCCCATTACTATGAATTCTCCTCTTAACTCCATCATCGTGATGTCTTGCAATAGGATCCTGTCCAGTCCCAGGTCTATAGATCACCCCAGTGTGAATAGTGTCCTCTCCCATTTCTATGGTCACCCAAAGGGCCTCAGTTTATGCTTCAATATTTTGTATTAAAGTAGCATTTATGCTTTTTTGCACATACATTGCTACCCCTCTTCAGAGTCTCCCCATTCTGTCCTTCCTAAATAAATTGTATCCTGGTATAGCTATGTCCCAGTCATGATTCTCATTGTACCATGACTCCGTGATAGCCACAATATCCAGATCATCCCTTGTCAGTATAGCAATTAACTCTGGAATTGTGTCTCCTAAGCTCCTAGCATTTGCACACAATGTGTCACACTTACTGTAGCATTACGAATTTTGTTTGTGCATTTGTAATTCCTAGCCATATTCAGACAGTACATAACAAAATGTCAAGTTTACCTGTTTTGGTGATGTTGTTCAATGTTTAATCAACTGTCTTTTAATTTTTTTTAACTGTTCAAAAATCACACGTTGTCCTTTACAACATAGTTGCACCCCTCAGCCATAGCTGCCACTAACCAAATCTAAAGAAATAGTAAGTCTGATTAAGACAGGCTACACCTGACCACAAATGGCCAAATGATAATTAGCACTGTGTTTGAGTAATCACCAGGCAGCATGCAACAGTAAACTATTATTCACTGATCAACACCCCCACAGTATGGCTTATAGTGTTGGGGTGTACACATCCACATAGCACTGGCCACTCCCACACATCATTGGTAACAGCTCCTCCCCTTCTCAGCTTAGACTCTTGAACATTTTCAGCTCTGGCCCATGTGGCCCTTATTCCAGCTCTGACCATCAAGTACAGGCAATGCTGAGTCATATGCAACCTCTTACAAAGAAAAAGGCGTATCCTGATGGCTACTAATGCTGCTTTTATACCTAAAAGCCAGTCGAACTTGGGATTTGTAGATGGATCCTTCCTGGGTGAGACTCAGCTGAGACTCCTTTCAGACAGGCTGCCCAACTCGGCAATGTGCCGCGTTGGTGACGTTACCGCCAAGACATGCAGAGGTGGCACTTATGCGTCTGAACGGGTGATGGGTTGCATCGACCAGGATTACCCGTTTACACTACACAATGACACGGGTGCTTCCTGGGACAAACACTGCAAGCTAGTCGGGTTGGATTCCCAGGTCACTGACCCCGGTTAAACGCTTTTACACCAAGCCGTGACCCGGATTAACCTGGCAATAACCCAGGTCAAAAGCTTGGCGTAAAAGGATTATAAGTGCTTGCACGTTTAGCAAGAGCATGTTGAGGTCATGTAGACAGTATTGTGGACTGTGCATATGAACGATTATGCCTGCTTTCAGAAGGATCTTTTACACTAAGGATAGGGCTGCTAAAATTGCATTCTGAGAGTGATGTCTGCTATCCAACCAAGAGTACGGATGAGACAGTCTGGCCGCATACCTGCATTTAGCTGCATCCACGCAGAGCGTATGCAATTACAGCCCCATAATATGGGTGAAGATTTTACAGAGACACACCCAATGGTGTACTTACATTGGGTGAAGGGTGTGTGGTGCACATGGGCACCTGGGACCAGGAGGGCCCCACACCGCACTCCATAGCCAGAGTAAGGGGGGGTGCAGGGCATACTGTACCCCGGGCCCCCTTTTATCAGCGGGCCCCCCGGCCAGCGCACACTGACATCACTACCTTTATCTCTTAAGGAGCAGCAGAACCAGCAGTCAGAATGTGAGAAGGACGGTCTCCAAGCGCTGCTTTAGCAATCCTTCTGTCCCGATGATCCTCAAAGAGATAACAACAATATGGCAACAAATGTTCAACTCTTCAATGCTCTATTGTTGTACCCTGTTGTTTTACTAGAACTGACCTTTCTTCAAAACAATGCGTTCACATAAAGGTTTCTTTCATCACCTCTTCTATGTATCGCAGTAAGTAAATAAGATATCCGAAAATTGGAACCCAGCTTACCTTATGGATAAGCCCTATGTGCCTCAAAAGGTATCTTTTTCCACAGTGGTCTCTTCCACGTTCCCAAAGATAAGTTCCACGTCTTCTTTATATTTTAAAAAATTTATTCCAACCACAAGCATGTGGTAAAAACAATTTAAAAATGAACAAACATAAAGGTACCCACTATAGACAGGCAAGGCCACTTCCACTTACATCCCTTAGATGGATATAGAGATAAAGTATAACACCACCAAAAAAGGTGGGTATCCACATAAGCGGTAGGGTTCAAGCCTGGGGTCCTTAAAGCGATGCACCAACGCGTTTCGGATGTAAATCCTTCCTCAGGGTGTAATTGTGGAAGTGACCTTCTCGGTCCTTTATACCCACTAAACATTATCACATGATCCTGCCGTCCAATGAGGTTACAGTAACATCTAAATTCATCTTTATACACAGTTAATATACCCCAAATATTGCACATGAACTAATTTCCAAATAGTGATCATACATATGTCCATAAATACAAATTCTTAATAAAAATCATTAAAAAATTCCTAAATTCATATTAATTGGTAATAAATAAGATCCGGTTAATAATCCAAGTGATCATATATATCCTATATTAATAACATGGTTCCCGGATTGTAGCGTCCATATATTCACAGAGTCCTGGTTTATACACCCTCCCCTTTCTCTATGATGTCATTCCGTGTTCACCGATGTTTTAATTTGTTATCTTTGGTAACCATGGAGATCGCACGTACTGCACGTGTCTCATGTGTCCCGGAAAGTTACTTCCTGTGTTTGCAGTAGTGAAGGCCCGGAAGTGTTCGTCAGTTATTAATTCCGGTCTTTGACACGCATTCATGGAGGAGAGTTCACGGAAGGGTTCGTCATTAATTACTTCCGGTCTTTGACACGCATTGACGGATGAGTGTTTCTATCCATCGTGGAACGCATCTAATTTCACTCGTAGTAAATATACCAACGAGGGGAGAAATAAAATAAAAATAAAAATCAATGAGGTGTCCTGGTTAATCCCATCATTAGACATACCCATACATATTTTTCAACATTACAATGTTAAAATCGCTATGTATTACAACTGTAAAGACTATATGAATAGTTATTCATTTACAATGCAATACTTATCATTCCGGATCATATAATAGATCTAGTGTTATATTTTAAAGAAACCATTTGGTCTCAAAGTCCATATTGAGACCTTTTGGATGCAAAGTTTTTAATTCAAAGATTTTTTTCATCTCAGCTCTAGCAAGTCTCGCCTCATCATCATTCCTACGCCAATTTGAATTAATACATAGAATGGCACAAAAACTGGTGAGATGGGAAATGTCACTATTATGCACCTCTTTGAAGTGGAGGGAAACATTATGAGTATCTAGGCCATTTTTGATATTGCGTGTATGTTCCGCCATGCGGATCTTAAGCATCCTGGTCGTCCGTCCCACATATTGTGACCCACAAGAACATTCTAAAAGATACACAACGTTCTTGGTTGAGCACGTCAGGAAATCCCTAATAGGATATACCTGTTTAGTATATGATGATATATACTCAGTTATTTTATTCCTTTTGTCTCCACAAGAACGGCACATCTTACAAGAGCCGCACCGGTAAAAGCCCTTAGATTTGATCCTGGTCTGCATTCTAGGAACCGATATTACACTGCTAACCACCTCATTTTTAAGATTTTTAGCCCTTCTATAAACAAACCTGGGATTCTTAGAGACGTGACCCTCCAATGCCGGGTCCCTACTCAAGATATCCCAATGCTTTCTTACAATCCCTTCAATTTGTCTGTACTGGCTATTATAGCCTGTAATAAATGCTACTTCCCCATTTTTCTTATTGGAACTCCCCTTTGTTTTTTTCAGGATGTTGGTACGATCCAAACTAGTTCCAATTTCCCGTGCTCTTTCCACTATTTGGGTATCATAGCCTTTTTCTAGAAATTGATCCTGTAGTACATCTGCCTACTGGACAAATTTATCCATATCTGTACAATTCCGCCGGATGCGGTTGAACTGGCTCATTGGAATGCTCTGCAACCAATTACTATGGTGGTTGCTGGTAAACTCAATAAATGAGTTACAGTCAGTTTCTTTTGTATAGTTACTCGTTTTTACCATGCCATCTTCTACATAAATCTTAAGATTCAAAAAATTTACTTCCAATTCACTCCTATTGAATGTCAATTTGATATTATACTGATTGTTGTTGAGATGTGTGCAAAAGGCGTCCAAAGAGGTAAGATCACCTCCCCACACAAACACGATATCATCAATATACCGGTGCCATGACACCAGGCTGGCGCCCAGCAGGTGGCCCCCAAACACCGACTGCTCCTCCCAGAGGGCCATGAATAGATTGGCATAGCTGGGCGCCAGCCTGGTGCCCATAGCTGTACCGGTAACTTGTAAATAAAATGCGTCATGAAACCAGAAAAAATTATTTTTTAGGATCAAAGAGATCCCTTCCAAAACAAAATGTCTCTGATTCTCTTCCGTTCCACATTTCTCCAAAAAGAATTGGACCGCCTCCAAGCCATGTTCGTGCTCTATGATAGTGTACAGCGATGTCACATCGGCCGTGACCAACACAAAGCCTGGTTGCCATTCAATTTCTGTCAACCTATTAATGACATCAATGGTATCTTTAAGATATGATCGAGTGGATTTAACCATAGGCTGTAGCATCCTATCGATAAAGAGTGATAAATTCGACAGGCAGGAATTTGTACCCGCGACAATAGGTCGTCCTGGCGGTTTCTCCTTATTTTTAAGGATTTTAGGCAGTACATACAGTACCGGCACAGATGGACTGTCGATAACAATAAAATCAACCTCTTCCTTGGTTATCACTTGTCTAGACATATATATCGCCAGAAAGGTTTTTAATTTATCATCAATACTAACTGTAGGATTACCCTTCAGTTTTCTATATGTACTGCCATCCTGTAATTGTCTGAATACCTCAGCATTATAATCCTCCAAATTTAAGACTACCACACTGCCCCCTTTATCAGCAGGCTTAACCACTATATTTTTATTTTCTCTTAATGTTTTGATAGCATTACGTTCTTCCTTAGTAAGGTTGGTTTTCCTATTTGGTTTTAGATGGATGCTCTCTAGATCATTTTTCACAGACTTCTCAAAGGCTTCAATGAAGCTACCTTTTTTGTGCCTAGGATAAAAGGTGGATTTGCGTCTCAGGTTAAGTTCATTTTCAACCTGGGGTATATCGGATTCTTGTTTCTCTCCAAAGAAACGCTTAAGAGTAAGGCGTCTAACAAATCTCTCTATGTCCACAAAGACATCAAATTTGTCGCACCTATTTGATGGGGCAAATTTGAGGCCCTTATTGAGGATCCCTTCCTCATCCTTGGTTAACTCATAATTACTTAGGTTATAGATTTTAGTAGTTTTTTTATTATTAGCATTATTGTGGACAGCAGGGACCTCTATCTCTTTAACAGTCTCCTCCTGTATTTCATTGTCCTTAATGTCTTTATTATCCTCTCTTTTCTTACGTCTTCTTCTTGAATTGAGAGATTTTCCCTTACCCCCTCTTTTACCCCTAGCTTTTGGATATTGGTGGACTACCTCCACTTCTTGTGATTCCTTTCTCTTACTTCTAAAAAATGACTTCTAGAGTTGGGGTTGACATAGTTCTCTCTCCCCTTAAGGTTGACACATTCTCTCTCCTCCCATGAATCCCTCTGATTTATACCCAATCTATATCTTTCATTCTCCCTTCCTCTATTATCTTCATTGAACCTTCTGTCCTCATATTGGTTTTTCCTTCCATCAAATCTCCCTCTATGTGTATACCTTTCATTTTTGTATCTATATGCTTGATATGTTCTATTACTACCATATTGTGTTTCTGGTCTCCTTCTATCATTGACCCTATTGGTCACTCTATTAGGGGTTCCTTCCATATTATTCTTATTTCTCACAGTTTTCTCAGATTTGGATACCCCTCCTACCTCCTTTTTCTCACCATCCTCAGTGTCCCTGAGATATTTTTTACGTTTTTTTATCTTTAATCTCTTTTTCATTTCTTGACACTTTTCTGATAACTTGCTATCTCCCACCAAATTTTACTTTCTTTTATAAGTAATTTTTCTAATTTAGACATAGCCTCTTCTAGATTATTATCCATTAATTCTATGTTTCTATCTTCTCCAAAGAGACTATCAATCTGAGCTTGTCTATTGGTTCTATGTGAGAACATGATATGGGCAGCAAGACAAAGTTTAAATGGTAAGGCTTATACAGAGAAAAAAATGAAAACAATAACTTGCGCCCTAGCTGCTGCTTAGCACCCGTCCAAAAGAACAACACTTCTTTAAACACACAAATACACAAGATGGACGGTCTCCAAGCGCTGCTTTAGCAATCCTTCTGTCCCGATGATCCTCAAGAGATAACAACAATATGGCAACAAATGTTCAACTCTTCAATGCTCTATTGTTGTACCCTGTTGTTTTACTAGAAGTGACCTTTCTTCAAAACAATGCGTTCACATAAAGGTTTCTTTCATCACCTCTTCTATGTATCGCAGTAAGTAAATAAGATATCCGAAAATTGGAACCCAGCTTACCTTATGGATAAGCCCTATGTGCCTCAAAAGGTATCTTTTTCCACAGTGGTCTCTTCCACGTTCCCAAAGATAAGTTCCACGTCTTCTTTATATTTTAAAAAATTTATTCCAACCACAAGCATGTGGTAAAAACAATTTAAAAATGAACAAACATAAAGGTACCCACTATAGACAGGCAAGGCCACTTCCACTTACATCCCTTAGATGGATATAGAGATAAAGTATAACACCACCAAAAAAGGTGGGTATCCACATAAGCGGTAGGGTTCAAGCCTGGGGTCCTTAAAGCGATGCACCAACGCGTTTCGGATGTAAATCCTTCCTCAGGGTGTAATTGTGGAAGTGACCTTCTCGGTCCTTTATACCCACTAAACATTATCACATGATCCTGCCGTCCAATGAGGTTACAGTAACATCTAAATTCATCTTTATACACAGTTAATATACCCCAAATATTGCACATGAACTAATTTCCAAATAGTGATCATACATATGTCCATAAATACAAATTCTTAATAAAAATCATTAAAAAATTCCTAAATTCATATTAATTGGTAATAAATAAGATCCGGTTAATAATCCAAGTGATCATATATATCCTATATTAATAACATGGTTCCCGGATTGTAGCGTCCATATATTCACAGAGTCCTGGTTTATACACCCTCCCCTTTCTCTATGATGTCATTCCGTGTTCACCGATGTTTTAATTTGTTATCTTTGGTAACCATGGAGATCGCACGTACTGCACGTGTCTCATGTGTCCCGGAAAGTTACTTCCTGTGTTTGCAGTAGTGAAGGCCCGGAAGTGTTCGTCAGTTATTAATTCCGGTCTTTGACACGCATTCATGGAGGAGAGTTCACGGAAGGGTTCGTCATTAATTACTTCCGGTCTTTGACACGCATTGACGGATGAGTGTTTCTATCCGTCGTGGAACGCATCTAATTTCACTCGTAGTAAATATACCAACGAGGGGAGAAATAAAATAAAAATAAAAATCAATGAGGTGTCCTGGTTAATCCCATCATTAGACATACCCATACATATTTTTCAACATTACAATGTTAAAATCGCTATGTATTACAACTGTAAAGACTATATGAATAGTTATTCATTTACAATGCAATACTTATCATTCCGGGTCATATAATAGATCTTGTGTTATATTTTAAAGAAACCATTTGGTCTCAAAGTCCATATTGAGACCTTTTGGATGCAAAGTTTTTAATTCAAAGATTTTTTTCATCTCAGCTCTAGCAAGTCTCGCCTCATCATCATTCCTACGCCAATTTGAATTAATACATAGAATGGCACAAAAACTGGTGAGATGGGAAATGTCACTATTATGCACCTCTTTGAAGTGGAGGGAAACATTATGAGTATCTAGGCCATTTTTGATATTGCGTGTATGTTCCGCCATGCGGATCTTAAGCATCCTGGTCGTCCGTCCCACATATTGTGACCCACAAGAACATTCTAAAAGATACACAACGTTCTTGGTTGAGCACGTCAGGAAATCCCTAATAGGATATACCTGTTTAGTATATGATGATATATACTCAGTTATTTTATTCCTTTTGTCTCCACAAGAACGGCACATCTTACAAGAGCCGCACCGGTAAAAGCCCTTAGATTTGATCCTGGTCTGCATCCTAGGAACCGATATTACACTGCTAACCACCTCATTTTTAAGATTTTTAGCCCTTCTATAAACAAACCTGGGATTTTTAGAGACGTGACCCTCCAATGCCGGGTCCCTACTCAAGATATCCCAATGCTTTCTTACAATCCCTTCAATTTGTCTGTACTGGCTATTATAGCCTGTAATAAATGCTACTTCCCCATTTTTCTTATTGACGTGCTCAACCAAGAACGTTGTGTATCTTTTAGAATGTTCTTGTGGGTCACAATATGTGGGACGGACGACCAGGATGCTTAAGATCCGCATGGCGGAACATACACGCAATATCAAAAATGGCCTAGATACTCATAATGTTTCCCTCCACTTCAAAGAGGTGCATAATAGTGACATTTCCCATCTCACCAGTTTTTGTGCCATTCTATGTATTAATTCAAATTGGCGTAGGAATGATGATGAGGCGAGACTTGCTAGAGCTGAGATGAAAAAAATCTTTGAATTAAAAACTTTGCATCCAAAAGGTCTCAATATGGACTTTGAGACCAAATGGTTTCTTTAAAATATAACACAAGATCTATTATATGATCCGGAATGATAAGTATTGCATTGTAAATGAATAACTATTCATATAGTCTTTACAGTTGTAATACATAGCGATTTTAACATTGTAATGTTGAAAAATATGTATGGGTATGTCTAATGATGGGATTAACCAGGACACCTCATTGATTTTTATTTTTATTTTATTTCTCCCCTCGTTGGTATATTTACTACGAGTGAATTTAGATGCGTTCCACGACGGATAGAAACACTCATCCGTCAATGCGTGTCAAAGACCGGAAGTAATTAATGACGAACCCTTCCGTGAACTCTCCTCCATGAATGCGTGTCAAAGACCGGAATTAATAACTGACGAACACTTCCGGGCCTTCACTACTGCAAACACAGGAAGTAACTTTCCGGGACACATGAGACACGTGCAGTACGTGCGATCTCCATGGTTACCAAAGATAACAAATTAAAACATCGGTGAACACGGAATGACATCATAGAGAAAGGGGAGGGTGTATAAACCAGGACTCTGTGAATATATGGACGCTACAATCCGGGAACCATGTTATTAATATAGGATATATATGATCACTTGGATTATTAACCGGATCTTATTTATTACCAATTAATATGAATTTAGGAATTTTTTAATGATTTTTATTAAGAATTTGTATTTATGGACATATGTATGATCACTATTTGGAAATTAATTCATGTGCAATATTTGGGGTATATTAACTGTGTATAAAGATTAATTTAGATGTTACTGTAACCTCATTGGACGGCAGGATCATGTGATAATGTTTAGTGGGTATAAAGGACCGAGAAGGTCACTTCCACAATTACACCCTGAGGAAGGATTTACATCCGAAACGCGTTGGTGCATCGCTTTAAGGACCCCAGGCTTGAACCCTACCGCTTATGTGGATACCCACCTTTTTTGGTGGTGTTATACTTTATCTCTATATCCATCTAAGGGATGTAAGTGGAAGTGGCCTTGCCTGTCTATAGTGGGTACCTTTATGTTTGTTCATTTTTAAATTGTTTTTACCACATGCTTGTGGTTGGAATAAATTTTTTAAAATATAAAGAAGACGTGGAACTTATCTTTGGGAACGTGGAAGAGACCACTGTGGAAAAAGATACCTTTTGAGGCACATAGGGCTTATCCATAAGGTAAGCTGGGTTCCAATTTTCGGATATCTTATTTACTTACTGCGATACATAGAAGAGGTGATGAAAGAAACCTTTATGTGAACGCATTGTTTTGAAGAAAGGTCAGTTCTAGTAAAACAACAGGGTACAACAATAGAGCATTGAAGAGTTGAACATTTGTTGCCATATTGTTGTTATCTCTTTGAGGATCATCGGGACAGAAGGATTGCTAAAGCAGCGCTTGGAGACCGTCCATCTTGTGTATTTGTGTGTTTAAAGAAGTGGTGTTCTTTTGGACGGGTGCTAAGCAGCAGCTAGGGCGCAAGTTATTGTTTTCATTTTTTTCTCTGTAGAATGTGAGAAGGACAGTATGCAGTGTAGGCAGAGACACAGGACTATCAGATTTCATGAGCTACCGACAGAGCTTTCTTACCAGAGGAGAGATAGAAGGATGTAGAGAGCTGTAAGTGACACAGGGATCCCAGCTTCTCCTCCTCCCTGCCTGGGTGTCTGAGTCCTATGTAAACTGTTATGCAACTAAACCATTTGGTCTAGAGATAGAGACACACATAGAAAGTCCTCCTGAGTCCTGTCCCAGTGTGTAAGTAGTACAGAGGATGCTGCTATTCTTGCATGTGACAAGATAAATTATTTTATTTTTCTATGTGTATTTTAAGGTTAAGTTGTCTTTGTTCCACTACAAGAAAAGTTTATAAAATAGTTGTCTGTCAATTAGGTGGTGCTCGTATAAACAGCACCCAGGCATTATTAAGCTATTAGTTAAAAGTAATATACACCATTGGTTTAAATATAATATACATAAGCCATACCTCCCACCATGACCCATTCCAGGCGGGAGAACATGCTCTCTACCTGGACTTCCTTCTTAATTATGATTGCAATCACCTGTGTTGAAGTACCTTTCTTATCAATGAAATAGTTCAACACAGGTGACGCCCGTCATATATTAAGTGGGAAGTCCAGGCAGAGAGCATTGTGTCCACACTGGAATGGGACATGTTGGGAAGTATGCACAAATTTATATACATCCCCCACCTTCCATCGGGGACCCCCTGTTTTAAGTGCCCCGGGCACCCCCAAGGCTTAATCCGGCCCTGCCTGCACCATACAATTATACTCACCTCTCCAAAGTCCCACAGTTGCCATGCTTTTGGAGACCTGTGCATGCACGGCAGACTCTGACAAAATGCTAGTCTGCTGTGCTATAGAGAGGAGGGGACCAGCACAGAGTTTGGACACGGGCCCATTCCTGCCTTAAACTTCCCCAGGACACATGTGTGTCTTCTGACACCATTTCCCTGTACTTTTTAGTGTTTATTATCTAGACTTTCCAAATCAAGCTAGCAGCAAAATAAAGTTGTATTTTTAATAGCATTATTAAAGATATATATGTATTTTAGAGAGTGAGAGATTATATATATATATATATATATATATATATATATACACCTCCCCTTAGGTGCGGCACTCCGGGCTTGACAAACACATGAGACGTTTGTGATGTATTAACGTTTCAGTATTTAAACTGTCATCGGAATATCCAGGATATTCTGATGAGAGTTTAAATACTGAAACGTTAATACATCACAAATGTCTTGTGTGTTTGTCAAGCCCGGAGTGCCGCACCTAAGGGGAGGTATTGTATTGCTTGTGAGGGCACCGGCTGAGTTTTTGAATTGCAAGCGAGTGCCAGCCCTGGAGTTGAATATATATATATATATATATATATGTTAGTAGAGTTAGTAGATTAGGACCTGTCTTAGGACAGTTCCGGCTCCATCCCCATCCCAACTCTGTTTCTGTCTCCTCCACTGTCCTCCGCGCCATTGTCCTGCTATACTTACCTTGTGGCAGGTCCTCCTCTCGTCTGTAAAGTCACTGTTGCAAGGAGCAGTTGGGGGGTATGCACATGACATGACAGTTATCCACTATTATTAAATATATTGTGCAAGTCATAAGCACATTGGTTTGAATTCCTGATGTCAGAATACAGTAACTCTCGCAATTTAGTGAATGAATGTAGCCTCGAATGTGAACTAGCTACTGTACCATTTTTATTGTTGACAATACTCATCATGATGCTCTACAGGGACCATAAGAAGATGACAGGTTCTGCTGGATATTTCAGAACTGAAGAGATACTGTTGTGTCTCATGAGGTATTGTACACTGTCTTTTGTAGATACATTACATGTTATGCAAAAGGCTAAATGAAGATTGAAGCTGATTTAATTGTCAGTTCAGGAAACCACTGACGCTTGAATCAATGCTGATTTCTTCTCTAGCCTCTGATAATGCTCACTCCCATTATACTTCTACGAGATTTAATAAGTCTTTCCTGTCTGCAAGTCACAACAGCTGTGTGGGCTTCTACACTGCCATCTAGTGTTCATCTCTATTATGCCTTTAGGAAATGTAACTTTAAAATATCATTATATGTATTATGTATTGGTCTTTCAAACTTTACAGTACCTATACTGTAATTATTATTGAAAATAACAATTCCATTAAATCTCCACCAACATTTTAAATTAGAAACAGCAAACACAATCTGCTTTGTCGCCATGTGATATAGATGTTAAACATGACAAACTGTACAAAGACTGCCCTATTCTGTCGTACAATGCAGTGTCTGTGTCTGGGGATTTTGCCTGTTGCATATTATGCATCTACCGCTATAATCTATACTAAATGCTATGGTGAGACTTACCTTCCTTTCACATCCACTGCAAATCCCTAGACTGGCTGTCCATTAACTCCATAATTCAATGCAAGATGCTCACCCTCACATCCACACCACTCATCAGCTCTGTCCCCTCACACAGCTATTGATTGACATGCTACAATATACTAGAGATGAGCGCCTGAAATTTTTCGGGTTTTGTGTTTTGGTTTTGGGTTCGGTTCCGCGGCCGTGTTTTGGGTTCGAACGCGTTTTGGCAAAACCTCACCGAATTATTTTTGTCGGATTCGGGTGTGTTTTGGATTCGGGTGTTTTTTTCAAAAAACCCTAAAAAACAGCTTAAATCATAGAATTTGGGGGTAATTTTGATCCCAAAGTATTATTAACCTCAAAAAACATAATTTACACTCATTTTCAGCCTATTCTGAACACATCACACCTCACAATATTATTTTTAGTCCTAAAATTTGCACCGAGGTCGCTGTGTGAGTAAGATAAGCGACCCTAGTGGCCGACACAAACACCGGGCCCATCTAGGAGTGGCACTGCAGTGTCACGCAGGATGTCCCTTCCAAAAAACCCTCCCCAAACAGCACATGACGCAAAGAAAAAAAGAGGCGCAATGAGGTAGCTGACTGTGTGAGAAAGATAAGCGACCCTAGTGGCCGACACAAACACCGGGCCCATCTAGGAGTGGCACTGCAGTGTCACGCAGGATGTCCCTTCCAAAAAACCCTCCCCAAACAGCACATGACGCAAAGAAAAAAAGAGGCGCAATGAGGTAGCTGTGTGAGAAAGATAAGCGACCCTAGTGGCCGACACAAACACCGGGCCCATCTAGGAGTGGCACTGCAGTGTCACGCAGGATGTCCCTTCCAAAAAACCCTCCCCAAACAGCACATGACGCAAAGAAAAAAAGAGGCGCAATGAGGTAGCTGTGTGAGTAAGATTAGCGACCCTAGTGGCCGACACAAACACCGGGCCCATCTAGGAGTGGCACTGCAGTGTCACGCAGGATGGCCCTTCCAAAAAACCCTCCCCAAACAGCACATGACGCAAAGAAAAAAAGAGGCGCAATGAGGTAGCTGACTGTGTGAGTAAGATTAGCGACCCTAGTGGCCGACACAAACACCGGGCACATCTAGGAGTGGCACTGCAGTGTCACGCAGGATGTCCCTTCCAAAAAACCCTCCCCAAACAGCACATGACGCAAAGAAAAAAAGAGGCGCAATGAGGTAGCTGTGTGAGTAAGATTAGCGACCCTAGTGGCCGACACAAACACCAGGCCCATCTAGGAGTGGCACTGCAGTGTCACGCAGGATGTCCCTTCCAAAAAACCCTCCCCAATCAGCACATGATGCAAAGAAAAAGAAAAGAAAAAAGAGGTGCAAGATGGAATTATCCTTGGGCCCTCCCACCCACCCTTATGTTGTATAAACAAAACAGGACATGCACACTTTAACCAACCCATCATTTCAGTGACAGGGTCTGCCACACGACTGTGACTGATATGACGGGTTGGTTTGGACCCCCCCCAAAAAAGAAGCAATTAATCTCTCCTTGCACAAACTGGCTCTACAGAGGCAAGATGTCCACCTCATCTTCACCCTCCGATATATCACCGTGTACATCCCCCTCCTCACAGATTATCAATTCGTCCCCACTGGAATCCACCATCTCAGCTCCCTGTGTACTTTGTGGAGGCAATTGCTGCTGGTCAATGTCTCCGCGGAGGAATTGATTATAATTCATTTTAATGAACATCATCTTCTCCACATTTTCTGGATGTAACCTCGTACGCCGATTGCTGACAAGGTGAGCGGCGGCACTAAACACTCTTTCGGAGTACACACTTGTGGGAGGGCAACTTAGGTAGAATAAAGCCAGTTTGTGCAAGGGCCTCCAAATTGCCTCTTTTTCCTGCCAGTATAAGTACGGACTGTGTGACGTGCCTACTTGGATGCGGTCACTCATATAATCCTCCACCATTCTATCAATGTTGAGAGAATCATATGCAGTGACAGTAGACGACATGTCCGTAATCGTTGTCAGGTCCTTCAGTCCGGACCAGATGTCAGCATCAGCAGTCGCTCCAGACTGCCCTGCATCACCGCCAGTGGGTGGGCTCGGAATTCTGAGCCTTTTCCTCGCACCCCCAGTTGCGGGAGAATGTGAAGGAGGAGATGTTGACAGGTCGCGTTCCGCTTGACTTGACAATTTTGTCACCAGCAGGTCTTTCAACCCCAGCAGACCTGTGTCTGCCGGAAAGAGAGATCCAAGGTAGGCTTTAAATCTAGGATCGAGCACGGTGGCCAAAATGTAGTGCTCTGATTTCAACAGATTGACCACCCGTGAATCCTTGTTAAGCGAATTAAGGGCTGCATCCACAAGTCCCACATGCCTAGCGGAATCGCTCCGTGTTAGCTCCTTCTTCAATGCCTCCAGCTTCTTCTGCAAAAGCCTGATGAGGGGAATGACCTGACTCAGGCTGGCAGTGTCTGAACTGACTTCACGTGTGGCAAGTTCAAAGGGCATCAGAACCTTGCACAACGTTGAAATCATTCTCCACTGCACTTGAGACAGGTGCATTCCATCTCCTATATCGTGCTCAATTGTATAGGCTTGAATGGCCTTTTGCTGCTCCTCCAACCTCTGAAGCATATAGAGGGTTGAATTCCACCTCGTTACCACTTCTTGCTTCAGATGATGGCAGGGCAGGTTCAGTAGTTTTTGGTGGTGCTCCAGTCTTCTGTACGTGGTGCCTGTACGCCGAAAGTGTCCCGCAATTTTTCTGGCCACCGACAGCATCTCTTGCACGCCCCTGTCGTTTTTTAAAAAATTCTGCACCACCAAATTCAAGGTATGTGCAAAACATGGGACGTGCTGGAATTTGCCCATATTTAATGCACACACAATATTGCTGGCGTTGTCCGATGCCACAAATCCACAGGAGAGTCCAATTGGGGTAAGCCATTCCGCGATGATCTTCCTCAGTTGCCGTAAGAGGTTTTCAGCTGTGTGCGTATTCTGGAAAGCGGTGATACAAAGCGTAGCCTGCCTAGGAAAGAGTTGGCGTTTGCGAGATGCTGCTACTGGTGCCGCCGCTGCTGTTCTTGCGGCGGGAGTCCATACATCTACCCAGTGGGCTGTCACAGTCATATAGTCCTGACCCTGCCCTGCTCCACTTGTCCACATGTCCGTGGTTAAGTGGACATTGGGTACAACTGCATTTTTTAGGACACTGGTGAGTCTTTTTCTGACGTCCGTGTACATTCTCGGTATCGCCTGCCTAGAGAAGTGGAACCTAGATGGTATTTGGTAACGGGGGCACACTGCCTCAATAAATTGTCTAGTTCCCTGTGAACTAACGGCGGATACCGGACGCACGTCTAACACCAACATAGTTGTCAAGGACTCAGTTATCCGCTTTGCAGTAGGATGACTGCTGTGATATTTCATCTTCCTCGCAAAGGACTGTTGAACAGTCAATTGCTTACTGGAAGTAGTACAAGTGGGCTTACGACTTCCCCTCTGGGATGACCATCGACTCCCAGCGGCAACAACAGCAGCGCCAGCAGCAGTAGGCGTTACACGCAAGGATGCATCGGAGGAATCCCAGGCAGGAAAGGACTCGTCAGACTTGCCAGTGACATGGCCTGCAGGACTATTGGCATTCCTGGGGAAGGAGGAAATTGACACTGAGGGAGTTGGTGGGGTGGTTTGCGTGAGCTTGGTTACAAGAGGAAGGGATTTACTGGTCAGTGGACTGCTTCCGCTGTCACCCAAAGTTTTTGAACTTGTCACTGACTTATTATGAATGCGCTGCAGGTGACGTATAAGGGAGGATGTTCCGAGGTGGTTAACGTCCTTACCCCTACTTATTACAGCTTGACAAAGGGAACACACGGCTTGACACCTGTTGTCCGCATTTCTGGTGAAATACCTCCACACCGAAGAGCTGATTTTTTTGGTATTTTCACCTGGCATGTCAACGGCCATATTCCTCCCACGGACAACAGGTGTCTCCCCGGGTGCCTGACTTAAACAAACCACCTCACCATCAGAATCCTCCTGGTCAATTTCCTCCCCAGCGCCAGCAACACCCATATCCTCCTCATCCTGGTGTACTTCAACACTGACATCTTCAATCTGACTATCAGGAACTGGACTGCGGGTGCTCCTTCCAGCACTTGCAGGGGGCATGCAAATAGTGGAAGGCGCATGCTCTTCACGTCCAGTGTTGGGAAGGTCAGGCATCGCAAACGACACAATTGGACTCTCCTTGTGGATTTGGGATTTCAAAGAACGCACAGTTCTTTGCGGTGCTTTTGCCAGCTTGAGTCTTTTCAGTTTTCTAGCGAGAGGCTGAGTGCTTCCATCCTCATGTGAAGCTGAACCACTAGCCATGAACATAGGCCAGGGCCTCAGCCGTTCCTTGCCACTCCGTGTGGTAAATGGCATATTGGCAAGTTTACGCTTCTCCGACGACAATTTTATTTTAGGTTTTGGAGTCCTTTTTTTTCTGATATTTGGTGTTTTGGATTTGACATGCTCTGTACTATGACATTGGGCATCGGCCTTGGCAGACGACGTTGCTGGCATTTCATCGTCTCGGCCATGACTAGTGGCAGCAGCTTCAGCACGAGGTGGAAGTGGATCTTGATCTTTCCCTAATTTTGGAACCTCAACTTTTTTGTTCTCCATATTTTATAGGCAGAACTAAAAGGCACCTCAGGTAAACAATGGAGATGGATGGATTGGATAGTTTACTAGTATACAATTATGGACGGACTGCCACGGTTAGGTGGTATAAAAAAACCACGGTTAGGTGGTATATATTATAATAATAATACAATTATGGATGGACGGACTGCCTGCCGACTGCCGACACAGAGGTAGCCACAGCCGTGAACTACCGCACTGTACACTGGTTGATAAAGAGATAGTAGTATACTCGTAACAACTAGTATGACACTATGACGACGGTATAAAGAATGAAAAAAAAACCACGGTTAGGTGGTATATATTATAATAATAATACAATTATGGATGGACGGACTGCCTGCCGACTGCCGACACAGAGGTAGCCACAGCCGTGAACTACCGCACTGTACACTGGTTGATAAAGAGATAGTAGTATACTCGTAACAACTAGTATGACACTATGACGACGGTATAAAGAATGAAAAAAAAAACACGGTTAGGTGGTATATATTATAATAATAATACAATTATGGATGGACGGACTGCCTGCCGACTGCCGACACAGAGGTAGCCACAGCCGTGAACTACCGCACTGTACACTGGTTGATAAAGAGATAGTAGTATACTCGTAACAACTAGTATGACACTATGACGACGGTATAAAGAATGGAAAAAAAACCACGGTTAGGTGGTATATATTATAATAATAATACAATTATGGATGGACGGACTGCCTGCCGACTGCCGACACAGAGGTAGCCACAGCCGTGAACTACCGCACTGTACACTGGTTGATAAAGAGATAGTAGTATACTCGTAACAACTAGTATGACACTATGACGACGGTATAAAGAATGGAAAAAAAACCACGGTTAGGTGGTATATATTATAATAATAATACAATTATGGATGGACGGACTGCCTGCCGACTGCCGACACAGAGGTAGCCACAGCCGTGAACTACCGCACTGTACACTGGTTGATAAAGAGATAGTAGTATACTCGTAACAACTAGTATGACACTATGACGACGGTATAAAGAATGGAAAAAAAACCACGGTTAGGTGGTATATATTATAATAATAATAATACAATTATGGATGGACGGACTGCCTGCCGACTGCCGACACAGAGGTAGCCACAGCCGTGAACTACCGCACTGTACACTGGTTGATAAAGAGATAGTAGTATACTCGTAACAACTAGTATGACACTATGACGACGGTATAAAGAATGAAAAAAAAACCACGGTTAGGTGGTATATATTATAATAATAATACAATTATGGATGGACGGACTGCCTGCCGACTGCCGACACAGAGGTAGCCACAGCCGTGAACTACCGCACTGTACACTGGTTGATAAAGAGATAGTAGTATACTCGTAACAACTAGTATGACACTATGACGACGGTATAAAGAATGGAAAAAAAACCACGGTTAGGTGGTATATATTATAATAATAATACAATTATGGATGGACGGACTGCCTGCCGACTGCCGACACAGAGGTAGCCACAGCCGTGAACTACCGCACTGTACACTGGTTGATAAAGAGATAGTAGTATACTCGTAACAACTAGTATGACACTATGACGACGGTATAAAGAATGGAAAAAAAACCACGGTTAGGTGGTATATATTATAATAATAATACAATTATGGATGGACGGACTGCCTGCCGACTGCCGACACAGAGGTAGCCACAGCCGTGAACTACCGCACTGTACACTGGTTGATAAAGAGATAGTAGTATACTCGTAACAACTAGTATGACACTATGACGACGGTATAAAGAATGGAAAAAAAACCACGGTTAGGTGGTATATATTATAATAATAATACAATTATGGATGGACGGACTGCCTGCCGACTGCCGACACAGAGGTAGCCACAGCCGTGAACTACCGCACTGTACACTGGTTGATAAAGAGATAGTAGTATACTCGTAACAACTAGTATGACACTATGACGACGGTATAAAGAATGGAAAAAAAACCACGGTTAGGTGGTATATATTATAATAATAATACAATTATGGATGGACGGACTGCCTGCCGACTGCCGACACAGAGGTAGCCACAGCCGTGAACTACCGCACTGTACACTGGTTGATAAAGAGATAGTAGTATACTCGTAACAACTAGTATGACACTATGACGACGGTATAAAGAATGGAAAAAAAACCACGGTTAGGTGGTATATATTATAATAATAATACAATTATGGATGGACGGACTGCCTGCCGACTGCCGACACAGAGGTAGCCACAGCCGTGAACTACCGCACTGTACACTGGTTGATAAAGAGATAGTAGTATACTCGTAACAACTAGTATGACACTATGACGGTATAAAGAATGAAAAAAAAACCACGGTTAGGTGGTATATATTATAATAATAATACAATTATGGATGGACGGACTGCCTGCCGACTGCCGACACAGAGGTAGCCACAGCCGTGAACTACCGCACTGTACACTGGTTGATAAAGAGATAGTAGTATACTCGTAACAACTAGTATGACACTATGACGACGGTATAAAGAATGGAAAAAAAACCACGGTTAGGTGGTATATATTATAATAATAATACAATTATGGATGGACGGACTGCCTGCCGACTGCCGACACAGAGGTAGCCACAGCCGTGAACTACCGCACTGTACACTGGTTGATAAAGAGATAGTAGTATACTCGTAACAACTAGTATGACACTATGACGGTATAAAGAAAGAAAAAAAAATACCACGGTTAGGTGGTATATATTGTAATACAATTATGGATGGACGGACTGCCTGCCGAGTTCCGACTGCCGACACAGAGGTAGCCACAGCCGTGAACTACCGCACTGTACTGTGTCTGCTGCTAATATAGACTGGTTGATAAAGAGATAGTATACAATACATACAACAATATACTACTATACTGGTGGTCAGGCACTGGTCACCACTAGTCACACTGGCAGTGGCACTCCTGCAGCAAAAGTGTGCACTGTTTAATTTTAAATTAATATAATATTATGTACTCCTGGGGGCTCCTGCTATAACAACCTGCAGTGCTTCCCAGTCTCCCCCACAATTATTATAAGCTTTGCCTTTTATACATTGATGTGCAGCACACTGGGCTGAGCTGAGTGCACACAGACTGAGTCACACTGTGTGACTGGCTGCTGCTGTGTATCGTTTTTTTTCAGGCAGAGAACGGATATAGCAGAGAACGGATATATATTAAAATAAATAAAAGTTAACTAACAACAACTGCACTGGTCACTGTGGTAAACTCTGTCTGACTCTGCACAATCTCTCTCTCTCTTCTAATCTAATTTCTAATGGAGAGGACGCCAGCCACGTCCTCTCCCTATCAATCTCAATGCACGTGTGAAAATGGCGGCGACGCGCGGCTCCTTATATAGAATCCGAGTCTCGCGAGAATCCGACAGCGTCATGATGACGTTCGGGCGCGCTCGGGTTAACCGAGCAAGGCGGGAGGATCCGAGTCTGCTCGGACCCGTGAAAAAAAACATGAAGTTCGTGCGGGTTCGGTTTCAGAGAAACCGAACCCGCTCATCTCTACAATATACTCTACCTCTTGAACACTATGATCTGCCTCTGGCTTGTGCCTCTCCTCTCTGGTAGTCACATCTCACTTACAACTCTAAAGCAGAGTACACACTAGACAATATCCGTATATTGTTCCGACATGGATCGGAACAATATATTGTGCACATCATCTACTGTGTACCCATTATATGTGTGCTCATGTCAGTCAATGGCAACATCCCCCTTAGTCCCTGGGGATGTCGCTAGCGATTACATGCTGTCACAAGAGACCCCCACTCCCCCATCGGACTTGGCATCGGCAAGTGTGTATGCACTTGCCGTATGCCGGGTCCCATCAACAGCAATGCCAAACTGGGTACACATTGTCTAGTGTGTACCCAGCCTTAGTATTCTCCTATGCTGTGCTCACACTAATGGACCACCCTACCCCACCTGTCCAGACTTCCCACAACTTTTACATTTTTTCAGTCACATGTCCAGTTTGAGTTTCTCTAGATCAGGCATGTCCAAACTGTGGCCCTCCAGCTGTTGAGAAACTACACATCCCAGCATGCCCTAACACAGCTTTACGATTCTCTGACAGCAAAACTGTGTCAGGGCATGCTGGGATATGTAGTTTCACAACATCTGGAGGGCCACAGTTTGGACATGCCTGCTCTAGATCCTATTGTATCAGTATTGCCTCTCGTTCTATACTGTAAAGCTGGGTACACAATGGGCCGATATATTGGCCGTTAAATCAGCGAACGGCTGATATCGTGAGCCTGTCGACAGATGATTATCCCCGATATGTTTGCAATGGATGGCAAATATATCGGCAGATATGTAGTGGGTAATCTAGCTGTGTGTACGCATGGTCCACCGTACGGCCATATACTTGTTGTGTGGGGGGGGGGGGCTGCAAAGGGGGTTTGTGAATTTTGCTGTCAGCTGTGGCTATAGAAAATCACTATGAAATGAGTGGAGAGAGATCTGTTCTACTTCAGCAGTCCCCTCTGTCTTTCTTTCTTGGTGCCCCTTTGACAGCTGGAGCCTGGCGGCAAGTGCCTCCAATGTCTCTGGGAATTATGCCACTGCCTCCTCCTCCATCTCTTACAGTGTGTATGCACAACTTAATCTTCCACATGGACAATGACACTGCAAGGATGGAACCCAACTTTTAAAACTTTTACAGTAACTTTTATCGCCGAAAGTGTCACTGTTAGGCTTTGCTGGGACAGCTGTTTCCAGAGCTGCTGTCCCAGGAATGGGAGCAATGGTTTATTGTTCCAATACGTTAGTAAGTAATCATAAATCGCAGTGATTTTGATTGAAAAGTTGTGCTTACTAATATTTTCCATAAATAGATCCTTGACTGTTATCATAACAATATTTTAAAATACTTTGCAGAGACATTTTACTGCTTACCTGGTGCATCTATAAATGACACCCATGATTCTGTCTAGGTGCCATCTCCTACAATATAGTCACCACCCTTCCTGATTTTGAAAATAATGAAATTATTAATTTTAAATAGTCCTCTTTGCTCTAAGTTACAATTTATTATCAAGTCCTCATAAAAGCATATAGTTTAATATATTCCTTTATACAGAAGAAAGGCTATAATATAGTGTTTCACTATTCTACTGTACTATACTGTTTCACAATTCTACTTTACTATACTGCTTCACAATTCTACTGTACTATACTGTTTCACTATTCTACTGTAATATACTGCTTCACCATTCTACTGTACAATACTGTTTCACTATTCTTCTGTACTATACTGCTTCACTATTCTACTGTACAATACGTTTCACTATTCTACTGTACTATACTGTCACAATTCTACCGTACTATACTGTTTCACTATTCTACTTTACTATACTGTTTTACAATTCTACTGTACTATACTGCTTCACTATTCTACTGTATAATATGTTTCACTATTCTAATGTACAATACGTTTCACTATTCTACTGTACAATACTGTTTCACTATTCTACTGTACTATACTGTTTCACAATTCTGCTATACTATACTGTGCCACAATTCTACTGTACTATGCTGTTTCACTATTCTACTGTACTATACTTTTTCACTATTCTACTGTACTATACAGTTTCACTATTCTGTACCATACTGCTTCACAATTCTACTGTGCTATACTGTTTCACTATTCTACTGTACTATACTTTTTCACTGTTCTACTGTACTATACGGTTTCACTATTCTACTGTACTATACTTTTTCACTATTCTACTGCACTATACTTTTTCACTATTCTACTGTACTATACTGTTTCAAAATTCTACTGTACTATACTGTTTCACTATTTTGCTGTACAATACTGTTTCACTATTCTACTGTACTATACTGCTTCACTATTCTACTGTACAATATGTTTCACTATTCTACTGTACTATACTGCTTCACTATTCTACTGTACAATACTGTTTCACTATTCTGCTGTACTATACTGCTTCACTATTCTACTGTACTATACTGCTTCACTATTCTACTGTACAATATGTTTCACTATTCTACTGTACTATATTGTTTCACAATTCTACTATACTATACTGCATCACAATTCTACTGTACTATACTGTTTCATTATTCTACTGTACTATACTTTTTCACTATTCTACTGTACCATACGGTTTCACAATTCTACTGTACTATACTGTTTCACTATTCTGTACTATACCGCTTCACAATTCTGCTGTACTATACTGTTTCACAATTCTACTGTACTATACTGTTTTACTATTTTACTGTACTATACGGTTTCACAATTCTACTGTACTATACTGCTTCACTATTCTACTATACTATACTGCTTCACTATTCTACTGTACAATATGTTTCACTATTCTACTGTACTATACTGCTTCACTATTCTACTGTACAATACTGTTTCACTATTCTACTGTACTATACTGCTTCACTATTCTACTGTACTATACTGCTTCAGTATTCTACTGTACAATATGTTTCACTATTCTACTGTACTATATTGTTTCACAATTCTGCTATACTATACTGCATCACAATTCTACTGTACTATACTGTTTCATTATTCTACTGTACTATACTTTTTCACTATTCTACTGTACCATACGGTTTCACAATTCTACTGTACTATACTGTTTCACTATTCTGTACTATACCGCTTCACAATTCTGCTGTACTATACTGTTTCACAATTCTACTGTACTATACTGTTTCACTATTTTACTGTACTATACGGTTCCACAATTCTACTGTACTAGACTGCTTCACTATTCTACTGTACTATAGTGCTTCACTATTCTACTGTACTATACTGCTTCACTATTCTACTGTACTACACTGCGTCACAATTCTACTGTACTATACTGTTTCACTATTCTACTATACTATACTTTTCACTATTTTACTGTACTATAGTGTTTCACAATTATACTGTACTATACTGTTGTACAATTCCAAAAAATAGACCCATTTCCAGGAACAATCAATGACTAATGACAAATCTGTAAAATTAGGAAACAGTTGGCAGCTATGTCTTATACTGTTTATTCATAAATATGAATGAAGTCCTCCATATGCTGGGCATGCACGGACAAATAAAATGCCTGTCAGACCGACAGATATTTATCTGGCAGCCTTAGGACAGTGCCGATATCACAAGCATAAACTGGGATATCTCTCACAGTGTATGTCACCTGATATTGTCATTTTGCCCCCAGGGAGGAGACATTTGTCCCCATGTGAAGGAACATGACAAATGTCCGTTGGTTGGCTGCGGTAGGGCATACACTGCCCGATGCAGCCAAACGGACACTCAGAAAATATTGCTTCAGATGGACATGCTGGACGCTCCCCCCATGCCCAACCGATCGATATTTTCAGATCGGCTATCGGATCGGCCAGTAATCGGAGCATGTATATCCAGCATTAGAATCCTAAAAAGTGCTAATTAAAATAATATTTAGTTCCCAAACAGGGGTGTAGCGAGGGTGGTTCCAGTGGAATATGAGCTCCAGGTGCCGGAAAAGTTAGAGGGCGCTCCGCAGAGGAGGAGGCGTACACTGACTCGGACTCTAAGACTAGGTAGGGAACAGGGCAGGCAAAGGCAACAGCAGGAGACACTGACAGCCGGCACATGCTGGAGCTCTCCCTGCTCCTCAAGCTGTTGCGGATCAGCTATTTCTGCCCCTCACGCAATTCTGGGACATTATTTTCATTGAGAGATTGGGAGGTTATCAGATCTGGGGAGGGGGTCAGTTTTGGGGCATTATTTTTATTGAGAGATTGGGGGATTATCAGGTCAAATAATCAGGGAGGTCACATTTGGGCCATTATTTTCATTAAAGGATTGGGGGTTGTGAGGTCAGGTCAGTCGGGGCATACATAGTGCTTTTAATTTATTTGAATTAAAAAAAGTAAATAATTGAATACAGCTACTTCCATAGTGGCTCTACTGTGGTGTAACATGTATGAGGGGTTCCTTCCTACCATGACATAACTTGTATAAGGGGATTTACCATGGTGTAATGTGTATAAGGGACTCTACTGTGGCAAAATATGTATATGGAGCTCTACTGTGGCGTAAGGTGCATAAGCAGCTCTACTGTGTGGTGTAATGTGTGAAAGCAGTTCAAGTGTGTGGCGTAACATATATAAGCAGGTCTTCTGTGGCATAACGTGTATAAGCGGCTCTACTGTGTAGTGTAACGTATATAAGCGGCTCTACTGTGGCGTAACGTGTATAAGCAGCTCTACTGTGTGGTGTAATGTGAATAAAGGACACTACTGTGTGGTGTAATGTGAAATAACAGACACTACTGTGCGGTGTAATGTGAATTGGTACTATTATGTGGCCACACCCCAATATTTTGGTGTGCTCTGTCCATATTTTATACATGGGGAACCCAAAGAAAATTTTCGCAATGAGCTCTACAAGGTCTAGAACTGACCCTGCCACCAATTTTAATATGGTTTCTTTTCAAATGTAACATGCCATCCAATTCAGTACAGGGGAGAGGGGCGCCAAAACATACCCTTGCTCCGGGCACCATGGCACCAAGCTACACCTCTGTTCACAAATGTATTATAAATCAGTCTTTTATTTTATCACATGACTTGGCTTTATATGATTTTTTTTCATCATTTGTATAGGAAAGCCTGATAAAGGAGCAAGAGTTTGGTGCACTTTTTATAACACATTTTGTACCCCACTTTGATCATTTAAAATTTTGATGGAAGATCCTGTATAATGCGGCTCTTTTGTCAGCAAGAATAAAGAAAGAAAGATATTTCTCTCTAAGAGATAGAAGGTCCCAGATCACAGAAAACTGTACGACATATGCAGAACCTTTTTTATGCATCACATACTTTCCTAGAAGAAAAAAATGCTAAAAATGAATCATAGTCTAAACTGTAATATGGGAGCTCACATCTCTCTCCTGAGCTCATTACTTAGAACTTCTAGTTATGTGGAAGGCAGATGGAGACGCAATCTAAAGAGACTTTCTCATGCTCCGGTTGGGAGCCCTTTGCCAGAATTTCGGCCACTGGGAGAAATACCAAGATGTATCAGACAGGACAGAACATATAAACATCCCAGCTACGCTTCCTTCCTTCCACCAGAAAATACGCTATACTACGAAGAGAAAACATTAATCATCTCAACCGTGAGAAATTCTAAAACATGGGCACTGATCTATTAATCTTCAGCCAGATAGCAGGACGCGATCAGTTTCCAGATTATTGTCCTGCAGTTTGGAAAGCAGCGCAGATATCACATGAGATTTTCAGAACAATAATGTATCTTGGGTACAATTAGCTGATTTTGTGAGCTGTTTGTAAAATATAAGCTTACCAATGTTTTTCTGGCATAGACATCTAGAATGTGCAGCTGTATCAACAAAAGCTAGATCTTGTGATGTCAAAAGAGATTTATTCATATTCATGTTTGTCCATTTGTTTGCAGAACGGGTGTACTCTTATGGCACTCTGAATGAACTGATGACCTTGGCAATGTCAAGGTTAATAAACCTGCCAGTAAACTTTTCATCGTTAGAAGCTTATTGGTAAAATGAAGATTCTTTGACAGGGACCAAATATAGTAAATGTTCTTGAGCATAAACCAGAAGAATATAAACAGTTTAGAGTAGTGATGAGCGAGGTTCGGTTTTACTCGGTTTTACTCGGTTCTCAAAACGGCATCTTATTGGCTATCCAAAACACGTGACATCCGTGAGCCAATAAGATGCCGTTTTGAGAACCGAGTAAAACCGAGTAAAACCGAGTAAAACCGAATCCGCTCATCACTAGTTTAGAGTAGTGGTTCTGAATCATTTTCCAACTGGGCACCCCCTGGCAGCCCATTTACGTTATTTGTACCGCCAATATTTGCAAAGCAAAACATCTGTAATTAATGCCTTGGGAGTAAGTAATAGAGTGGCTGCCAATCAGGGATGGATTGGCCCACCAGGACACCATGACAGATTCCGATGGGCCATTCCTATATCCCCCTCAGCCAGCCGATTCACACTCAAGCTGGGCTGGTTCACACTGCTTCCAGTACTTGCAGTTCATTGGAACGCAATCCGGAAGTTAGGCTAGCGGGCATTTCCAGGTGCTGCTAGCCATGAAAAGTGGTGAAGCTGTTCTGCCAACGGGGGACCTGGAGAAATCTAACCAGCCCAGCAGCATCCTCTCTCTGGCCCCGGAAAAAGGTCTCATCAACGAGCCCTGCCTGGGAGCAGCAGCGTAGCGATGGTCGGAGCCGGGTTCACTACACCCACCGCCACCCTAGCTCCCGCACTCTCACTGAACTGGCCAGAGTGGCAACTGAGCACTGAAGGGAACCCAGCAGGGAGGTTATTTTTAATGACATTATTTGCATTAACATGATGGTGTAAGGGTTAGGGCGTCCCCGGTCACAGTGTATGGTCTGGGGACTGAACAGGAGCAGGATGTACCTTGTTCTCAGGATGTCAGCTGATCAGGCAGCACTCACAGCCAGCCCTGGGATAATTTCTTATGCAAAGTCCTTCAACCCTATAGCTACCCTATGTCTGTCCATGATGATGGGCCTATTTATGTAATGCAGTGGCTACATATGTGGGCCCTCATTCCGAGTTGATCACTCGCTAGCTACTTTTAGCAGCCGTGCAAATGCACAGTCACCGCCCACGGGGGAGTGTATTTTCGCTTTGCAAGTGTGCGAACACCTGTGCAGCCGAGCTATGCAAAAACATTTTGTGCAGTTTCTGAGTAGGTCTGGACTTACTCAGCCCTTGCGATCACTTCAGTGTTTTTGGTGTCGGAACTGACATCAGACATCCGCCCTGCAAATGCATCGACACGCCTGCGTTTTTCCAAACACTCCCAGAAAACGTTCAGTTCCCACCCACAAACGCCCTCTTCCTGTCAATCTCCTTGCGAACGCCCGTGCGAATGGATTCTTTGTTAAATCCATAGCTCAGAAACGATCCGCTGTGTACCCATACGACACGCATGTGCATTGCAGTGCATACGCATGCGCAGTAGAGACCTGAACGCTGCACTGCAAAAAACGGCAGCGAGCGATCAACTCGGAATGACCCCCGTAATGTGGTGGCTACGTATGTAATGTGGTGGCTATGTATGTCATGTGATGCTATTTGTGTAATGAGGTGATTGTCATATAATGCAGTGCTATATGTGTAGCGCGGTGCTATACCTGTAATGTGGTGCTATTAGTGTTATGTGGTGCTAATTGTGTAAAGCAGTGCTATACGTGTAATGTGGTGCTATACATGTAATGTGGTGCTATACGTGTAATGCGGTGCTATACGTGTAATGCGGTGCTATACATGTAATGTGGTGCTATACGTGTAATGCGGTGCTATACGTGTAATGTGGTGCTATACGTGTAATGCGGTGCTATACGTGTAATGCGGTGCTATACGTGTAATGCGGTGCTATACGTGTAATGCGGTGCTATACGTGTAATGCGGTGCTATTCATGTAGTGTGGTGGCTATGTATGTAGTCAGGGGCGGATTGGCCACTGGGACAGATTACGCTGCGCTGGTCCCGTGTCTGTGTTTCACTACTTGTATGTGCTCCCTTCCTGTACTGTGCTGTATGTAGTGTGTGCTCCCTCCCTGTACTGTGCTGTATGCAGTGTGTGCTCCCTCCCTGTACTGTGCTGTATGTAGTGTGTGCTCCCTCCCTGTACTGTGCTGTATGCAGTGTGTGCTCCCTCCCTGTACTGTGCTGTATGTAGTGTGTGCTCCCCCTCCCTGTACTGTGCTGTATGTAGTGTGTGCTCCCCCTCCCTGTACTGTGCTATATGTAGTGTGTGCTCCCTCCCTGTACTGTGCTGTATGTAGTGTGTGCTCCCCCTCCCTGTACTGTGCTGTATGTAGTGTGCTCCCCCTCCCTGTACTGTGCTGTATGTAGTGTGTGCTCCCACTCCCTGTATTTTGAAACATATAGGGTTAAAAAAAAGGGGTTTGTAGAATGAAAAATCAATAAAATCAGAAGTAGATTAAAGGCATGACTGCAGTGTCAGTAGATACTGAAAGTGGGCATATCAGTCCTTGTATATTCAGATGTACGGATGTACATCAGGGAAGGGCATTGTAGCAGCATACGCATAAAGTTGCAGGTAAACATTAACATAACGTAAAGCAAAGGAGGCCCCAACTGTGCCTGTCTCAGAATCAGGATCTCTGAGGAGTGACCCCGCCCTCTTGACAGGCCCCTCCCCCTCAACAGACTCCACCCCCACTAGGGCTGCTTCCATAAATTTCCCGGGCTGGTGTTCAATCCCAATCCACCCCTGCTGCCAATGGAGGATTTCCCATTAGGCGCATGAGGCACTTGTCTAGGGGCGGCACTTGGATGCTTGTGTTGGTACAATGAGCCAAAAATGTATCAATAGCTGCAAAGTATATACACTGTACTTTACCATATGCCATCTTGAATGGAGTGAAAGCGGGTAGTATATTCACATATTGCTCCTGTAAGCTGTCCTGTTTAGTAAATATATCATAGTGGCTTTTTCTTTATTATTCTATTAAATTGGCTATTATCAAATGAGGGCTTATAACTAATCAATAAAAATAATAAAATTAGGCAGGCAAGGGGGTGGCTGTTACTGTTGTGCATGCAGCTCCATTGTCAATACCAGGCTTGTTTTGTTGTTATGGTTGGGTCCTCAAGGATTAAGTATGTAGGTAGTGAATGGTGTTTCCTGGTGCGCGCACCTCCTACCTGTGTGGTCTCACTCCTCGCCTTGGTGTAGGCTGTGACCTGGTCCCAGATCTTTCTCCTCCTTCTCCCTGGTGTTGGTTGTGATAGCCGCAGACTGTGTATGTGTGTGGGGAGGGTGGGGTGGGGGGGGGGGGGGGACTACTTGGTCTGCCATGATCCTGCAAACACATTTCCTTTTCTAATTTCTGTTTAACATAGTGTTTGACCATATTGTCAGGTTTTTTGTCTCCTCCATGGTGGTGGCACTGGCGTATCTATTATGGGTGCAGTGTATGCGGTGCACACAGGCCCATGGGTCCAGAGGGGGCCCACACCGCACCCATCTCTTCTATACCTACCTTTCCGGCGTCCATCAGTGACTGTGTGTGGACCCCCTCCTCTCCTGTAGCCGTCACTGCAGCTGCTAGCGCACTGAGCGCTAGAGACTCTGGCACAGTGCCAGAGTCTACAGCGCATGCGCAGGACTCTGGAAAAATGGTGCGGTGGCCATTTTTCATAGTCCTGCGCATGCGTTGTTGACTCTGGCACGGTGCCAGAGTATCAGCACGGAGAGCGCTAGCAGCGGTGGTGATGGCTACAGGAGAGGAGGGGGAACACACACGGAGCCTGCACACAGGTTCCCTCCTCTCTAGAAACGCTGCTGGGAGGTGGCCATTTTGTTGAAGACATTTCTATAAAGATATCCTCATTTGCAGCTACAGAGGCAGACCTCCACCCCCCCCCCCCCCCTCGCTCTGAGCCCAGTACTGCAGTCCTGGCAGCCCCCTGATGGTGGCCCTACCTCCCACACTCCTAAAACTTACTGGCAGGTTAATCAGCTTCTGGCATAAAAAAATTAACCCTAGTGTGTGTCCATGTGGTATAGTATATATATTGCAAGCTCCACTGGGGAAGGGGCTGAAGCAAGTGCTGTGTAATATATGTGCACTATATAAATAACTGTTAATAAATTAATAATAAATATAAGATACGTAGGGCAAGATTTTTCAAACCTTATAAAGAGGAGGTGTTGCCCAAAGAAACCAGATTCTAGATATTTATCAAGTATTCTATAGAAAATGATAACTAGTATAATGTACTGGCCACACACCCTTTCAGCTTTCAATTCTATCACAGATATAAAAAGAGACTATATAAGAACAGTTAGAATATATATAAAAAAAAAAAAAACCCACAGACGCATAGGGGGGAATTCAAATGTTTGAAAAGACGTTGGGTGTCTGTTTTTTCCTGTCTATTAGATAGGAAAAAACAGACACCCAACTGACTTTTAAAACAATTGAATCTTCCCCATAATGTAAAATTTGGGTAGAATAACTCATATAAATGAGTAAATGACTCAGTAAAATGGTAAAGCAATGCCGAGTCTTCCTGAGGTGTAGTTTTGGCATAGATGTCTGTCAGTGGAATGGCTTTTCAAACAAAAAACTCTTGATCTGAATCCCCTAATATCACCCATACTACTGAAGTCAAACCTTCTATCTCATAGGCCACTCCCACTTTTAAGGCATGGGGGATGAGAGCATTCTGCAAAGAAAATGACCAATGGCATTCAGTGAATACTAATTGACAGTGCTGATTATCAAGGATTGCAGAAATTACAGCGTGAAACACGACTGGACTGGCCATCTGGAAATTCTGGCAAATTCCAGAAGGCCAATGGGCCGATGCCTGCCCAGCATGCTTATATGGTAAGTGACATGTGGCCACTCCCTGTGATGCATTGGCACAACGCCTTTTCTGGGACACGTGCACATTGCAGGTAATGCTGAGGCTTTTATTTGGCCCAGACCGTTCCTAGTATGAAACATAAAGCTTTCACTAAACTCCTATAGAAATAAGAGGATACCCAGAACTTGTGAGACCAACTGTGTTTGCAGTTTTCAGGATCAAAATACAATCACCATCATCTTACTAGTCATGATTGCTCCGCCTGTTACTCAGTCGCAAGAAAGAAAGAAAGAAAGAAAGAAAGAAAGAAAGAAAGAAAAAAGAAAGACAATGCACATGCACACTCTAAACACTGAGAACAGTGACAATCAGAACAATTATTTTAAACTCTGCAATTAACTTAGAGTAAAATTGAGGTTTTTAGTATATTTTTGGCCAAAAATATGGGCCCACCTACCAAAGCCAGGTGACTTATCAGGTAGGTCCATACCATTCCTAGGGTACAAGTTCAGAGCACCTTACAGTCCAAAACTCCATCAATGCCATTCTTTTAGCATCTAGCCTTTATTTTGTTTGTATTTTGATTATATTTTTATCAATATGCGCCCTCTCAAAAATGTTCTCTGGGGGCCCAGTATTCAAGATTCATCTGTGCCACAATGACAACTGGTAAAATCTGTTGTAAAATATTAGTTGATGATGTAATAATGTTATAAGGTACCGTTAATGGATTAAGAAAACCAGCTAAAGCTTTCAGATCTTAATGGTCCTTTCTTCAGGTCTACAAAATGTTGAAAGCTTGCAATATATTCCAATTAGCCATTCAATATTGTATATTTACATTAAATTTTTTGTTTTGCTTTTAATACAAATGTTAATTGCATTCACATTTTCATTATTATACAAATACATTAATCTTTCTATTCATGGTTGCATCATTGTTGTCCTCAAATACTCTTATTTCCAGCACTGGTTGTAGAATTTCCTAGATTTTCACTTTCTAGCTAAGGCATGTCCAAACTGTGGCCCTCCAGCTGTTGTGAAACTACATATCCCAGCATGCCCTGACACAGTTTTGCTGTCATAGAATGCTAAAGAGAAAGCTGTCAGAGAATGCTGTGTCAGGGCATGCTGGGATGGGTAGTTTCTTAACAGCTGGAGGGCCGCAGTTTGGACATGTCTGTTCTAGCTCATCATCATACCTACAGTGGATCCCATCTAAAGCCGGGTACACACTACATTTTAAACAAATTTGCAGATAACGACCATTCGTTCCATAAATTCTTAAAATCGTCCATCGTGTACCCACTACACCGCTAGCGATGCGTGCTGGCAACATCCCCTGTCGTCTATATAATCTGGGGATGTCTCTAGCAATGCCATGCTACCGAATGCAGCATGGCCGTGCTCAGCAATCACGCCCCCCACCCTGTTGCTCCATTGCTGCACTTACTGATGCCGTCACCCCCAACGACCCTGTCACTCCCGATCTCGCTGGGGACACATTATCGTCTAAAAAGTGGGCGACCATTGCTGGGCAGAGAACCTATGGATCCCTATCCCAGTAAATTATGTGATAAGCAGCCCATAGGCTAATGCCATCTAATGATGGTGTTAGCTCCCGGGGCCAAACAATAAAGCAGTCCCCTAGAAATCTACTAGGGCAGCTTTTGCAAACAAAAATGGAAGACTGCATCCGAAGTCTAAGCCTTGGAGAGAGATAAAGTACCAGCTCCTAACTGCCATGTTACAGGCTGTGTTTGAAATGACAATTAGGAGCTGTTAGCTGGTACTTTATCTCTCTCCATTTTATCTCTCTCCGACGCTTAGTAAATAGACCCTTTAATATTTGAGAGTACCCCCCAAAATACCAGCCAATATTAACTGATAGAAAGGTCCTTTAGAGTGGGCTTGAGTTGACAGAAGTGCCTTCTGGATTAGAACTTAAATGTAGCCTCTATCATGAGTTCCTCTTTAAGAGTAAAATCTTAGCTGAGTTTAGTTGAGTTCAATTGAAGATCCAGAGGGTACAATAGGGGTATGGCAATTTTATATAGTGTCTGTTCACAGACAAGCTGACACTTGTACAGGAGTGATCGTACCCCAGGATCCACCACTGCTTGAGTTACACAGCTCATCACCCAATTATCCAGGGACATCAATTTAGGATGATTAAAATAACAAAAAATGTGTAACAATGAACGAGGGGGGAAAAAGTGAGCATGGTCCAAAAATCTATGAGTGTACTTTATGTGTGGACATAGTGTTAAAAAACCAAAAAAAGATTAAAAATGTTATTTCAAACAGTAAGAGATAAGACATAAGACATAAGACAGCCTATTTATATTCAATGAAGAGCCTATTCTAGTGACGCACTTACAATACAGACTGCATTCTACTAACTCATATACAATACAGAGAGAGCATTGCTAACTCATACACAATACAAAGAGCGCTCTAGTAGCCCATATATAGAACAGTGAGCTTTCTAGTAACACATATACAGAACAGAGACTATTCTAACAACTTGGAAATAATACAAAGTGCTTTGTAGTAACAGATATAAAATAAAGACAAAATGATAGTGACTTAGGGGCATATTCATCATGAAAACATTGTGAAATGAGAATTTTTCGTTTTCAGTTCTCATTCTTTCAATTGACAATTTTTGGGAAATTCATCATGCCTCCCATATAAAAATATCACTTCCAAAAAACTGCTATTTTTGCAGACTCGGGTGAGGGAGAGAGATGCAGGAGATGGAGGAGAGGGAGAGAGAGAGAGAAAGAGAGAGAGAGAGAGAGAGAGAGAGAGATGAGGGACAAAGAGATAGAGGGGAGGAGAAAGAGATGGGAGAGAGAGTGGTGAAGGAGAGAGAAAGAGTGATGGGAGAGAGAGAGTGGTGAGGGAGAGAGAGAGAGAGAGGAGAGAGAGAGGCGGGAGATAGGAGAGAGGGGTGAGGGATAGATGGGAGAGAGGTGAGGGAGAGATTGGAGAGGGGTGAAAGAGAGAGGGGGGTGGCATCCAATCCTATATAACCCTCCATTAAGATGTGTGGCGACAGGAAAATATAGGGATGGCAGGACTGCCATGCCACGTGATGTCCAGCCCCTGCAGGAGGCTGTACCTGGGCTGTGGGCATCATTGGCGGTCCTCACCTGTTAGCCGCTCTGTGGAACAGAATACCTAGTGCATGCATGAAACATATTACATAGCACCTTTACTGCTTGGCTCCCCTCACCCTATAGTTGTCGGGATCTCCGCAGGCAGCGGGCGCACCCCAAGCTGTCTGGACTCGGATCCTGAGGAGCGATAGTAAGCACAGCTGGGGTGTGGATCCTGAGGCTCGCATCTCTGAGCGGTGAATCCGAGATGTAGTTGTGGTTGGAGGCATCTCTGGGCAGCAAGTATATCCGGGTGGAAGCTCTGCAGGTCACTGGTACGATGGTACGATGGTGTCCCTAAGAAGCAGATGGATGGTGGCAGGCGATGAAAGTGGGAACCTTAGAGACGGCAAGCATGCTCCCATCCCCGGCTCCTACTGGTGTTCCTGCGAGAAGTCTCCTTCAGTGCTGCACGGCCACTGAAGTAGCTGCTGGCCGAACTTAAGAGCCAGACAGAGTTCTCTGCTCCCTGTCCTTCCGGCGCCCAGGGCACGTGACCCCCTAGTCCCCCTAGTTGCAGCCATGGTACAGGTATAATGGCTTCACAATACAGAGCCGACAAAAGTCTGTTGGCTTCGCAATGCAAACCCCAGATCTCCGGTTGCAAACAATGCGGATTAACATAATAGTTTACTTACCTGGAACTTTGTTGAATTGTCAGAGTTATCAATTGGTGGCTGGTAGGACCACTACCCAACACAGCCAAAGTGGTTGTCAGTGGGAGAATTTTTACCTCCTGCCTCCCAGACTCTAAAACCCTGCTAACCATTTATGGGTAAATAAGTTTGATTTATAATTCACTGTATTTTTTTCTATCATTTGCAGGTAACCACATCTACAGTATATGCAAAAGTGATGTGTGTGGCATCACCTAGAATATATCACACATGTGGCCTGCATATAGCTTCTGCCTGAAAGTGTCCCTTTTCTGCCAATGCTTTTAATGCTCAAGCAATGCTACAACTAACACAGGTCCATTTAGTCTCACTGTTTTCAAATTAGTAGACATTTTTGGCAGAGGTTTTTGCTTCTTGGATCCCAGCCTCAGAACAGACAGATAACATTTCTATCACGTTTAGCACTAGCTTTTGGCCCAGAGGAAGTTTTCTCCCTCAGTTTTTATTTCACACAACTGGAAAGTAGAGGAACGGAAGATGCCGGGGTCAGGATCCGGCAAGGATTGCCAGATGATTTTACCAGGTGCAAAACAAAACTGGAAAAAAAAAACCTAACTATTTTGTAACTGGATGAACGAAAGTACGGTACATAGCAAAATGGAGCTTTGCAGAGACGTGTGGGTAACTCGGGAAGTGAAAGGTTAATACTCACAGCTGCAGGTCTCAAAATAAAAGGAATGCTGATTCTTCATTTATCACTGACTCATTCACATCCTCTGCACAGAATGTCTGTAAGAAGGACCAACAGTACTGTGATTTAGTGTTCATTTATAAGAGAACATTCATCAATAAACCATTTCTGGGATTTCTTTTTTTAAGAAAGTCCTGTGCGTATATCTTTTACATTGTGAGTTCTTCATTTAACACTTATTTCCTACATTGGAGTTTGTAAAATCTGCTTCTTTACAATATATTTATCTCAAGAAGATAGTGTAAAATAATTTATACAGTTTACATCTATATTCCTATTTCAAGATGGGGATAATTCACAGGACAGTGTCACGATCCGGGTATCTGGACGCCATTACCTGCCTTTCAGATGTCTCCTGAGGCTCACTCAGCATTCCAAGGCCGGATCTCATCTGTGTCCACATATTGCACATCCCTCCTGTCACGCTGAGATGCTGTCACAGCGGCGCCATGTTTGAATCCTGCATGGCGTCTCCCGTTCTCCGCGGCCTCCGCCGCCGCTCTTGTGTTATATGTGCAGGTTATCAGTGTATTGTTCCATGCCTGCCGCGGCCTCCGCTGTCATCCACGAGTATCAGCATACATTTCTCAGTCTGGCGTCTCCTGTCCTCTGCGGCCGGCGCCGCCATTGCAGTTATGTTTCCACATGGTTTCCTAAACCAGTTTTCCCTCCAAGTTCTAACATGGGCGCAGCCATGTTGGATTCAATCACATGCTTCAGTTCCTCCAATCCACTGCCTGGAAATCTGCATAATTGCCCAGCCAATACCTGCATTGCTGCAGGTATAAGTATCCTGTGCCAGGGCCAGCAAATGGTCAGTGCTTTGTTTGTCATACCTTGTTCCAGTCTCTCTCCTGTGGTTGTGTTTCCAGGTTCCAGCTCCTGTCTCCAGCATCCACTAAGAGACCCGCACCTGCCTACCATCCTGCGGTGCAGCCTGACTCTGCAGTCCTCCGTGGCTAAACCAGTTTCCAGCTTCCAGCTATTTCATCTGCTTCCAGCAGTATCCACTACCACCGGTAATCATCCTTCAACTCCTCTGTTTCCACGCTCCCTAGCATCTTACTATATTCACTCCGTGTTTCATCACCTGGCTGGTTCCACCCAGCATTCATTCAGTGACTTTATCATCTGGCTGATTCCATTCCGCATCCACTCCGTGTCTTACCACCTGGCTGGTTCCATCCAGCAATTACAACAGCTGATTCAAGTTACCAGCTTCATCTGTTCCATCTACTGGCATGTTCCTTGGATATCTTCACTACTACAGCCAGGCCTGGTAAGGTTATTCCATCTAAGGACTTTAACAACTGTTCTTAACCTACCAGTGTCCTGTGAAACCATTTCATGGTCAGAGTGCTCCAGGAATCATATTATTTAACATTGCCATTTTTATTATTTGCTGTCTGTTGTTACACGGAGTTTGTCAATAAACTTTTAATTTACTTTTACCTGGTTGTCATGGTCACACCTTCGGGTTTCCTTTTAACACTTACATGTCCAGGGGTCTGATTAAACCTCCCCGGTTTAAGTTTCTCTCAGCCCCTACAACTGAGGCTTCCTCCTGTCAGCTAAAACCCTCAGTTGTGACAGACAGTACCTGCTAATAGTTTTCCAAAAAATATATTCCCCTTATTAAGTGGACAGTTACACTGTGCTGTATATAATTAGAGATGAGCGGGTATGGTTCTCAGAGAACCGAACCCGACCGAACTTCAAGATCCGAGACGGGAACCAAGTCCGGCTCGGGACTTCCCACCAGACTCAGATCCCAAAATGAGGCAAACATCATCAACCCACTGTTGGATTCTCACGGGTTTTGGAGTCCATATAAACAGCCACGTGTCGCCACCATTTTCACTCTGGACTTGGAGAGTGAGGGAGACAGACCTCTGTCTCTCTGTGAGTTGTGGCATCAGGTGGGGTCAGTGCGTGCTCTCTAGGGGTGCTGTCCTGTCACTGTGGTGTCCCTGTGATGTTAGGGGTGCTGCAGCTGTACACGGGTGTTGCTGTCCTGGCTGTCACTGTGCTGTGCATGGCACTGTCCTGTATGCTGTAAAAATTCAGGGGTGCTGTAAAAATACAGGGGTGCTTACCCTGTCCTGTATGCTGTAAAAATTCAGGGGTGCTGTAATAATAAATGTACACTGGCCCTGTCTTGTATGCTCTTACAATTCAGTGGCCCTGTCTTTTATGCTGTAAGGATTCTGGGGTGCTGTGAAAATACAGGGGTGCTGGCCCTGTCCTGTATGCTGTAAAAATAGAGGGGTGTTGTTGTTAAAATAAAAATACACTGGCCCTGTCCTGTATGCTGTAAAAATACAGGGGTGCTGTTGTTAAAATAAAATTACACTGGCCCAAATACAGGGGTGCTGTTGTTAAAATAAAATTACACTGGCCCTGTCTTGTATACTGTAAAATTACAGGGGTGCTATTGTTAAAATAAAAGTACACTGGCCCAAATACAGAGGTGATGTTGTTATAATAAAATTACGCTGGCCCTGTCCTGTATGCTGTAAAAATACAGGGGTGCTGTTGTTAAAATAAAAGTACACTGGCCCAAATACAGGGGTGCTGTTGTTAAAATAAAAATATGCTGGCCCTGCCTTGTATACTGTAAAATTACAGGGGTGCTGTTGTTAAAATAAAAGTACACTGGCTCAAATACAGGGGTGATGTGGTTAAAATAAAATTACACTGGCCCTGTCTTGCATGCTGTAAAAATAGAGGGGTGCTGCTGTTAAAATAAAATTACAATAGCCCTGTCTTGTATACTGTAAAATTACAGGATTGTTGTTCAAATACAGGGGTGCTGGCCCTGTCCTTAATGCTGTAAAAATACAGGGGTGCTGTTGTTAAAATAAAAGTACACTGGCCCAAATATAAGGGTACCATTGCCAAAATAAAATTACACTGGCCCTGTCTTGTATACTGTAAAATTACAGGGGTGTTGTTCAAATACAGGAATGCTGCCCCCTGTCCTGTATGCTGTAAGAATACAGGGGTGCTGTTGTTAAAATAAAATTACATTGGTCCTGTCCTGTATGCTGTAAAAATACAGGGGTGCTGTTGTTAAAATAAAATTACAATGGCCCCAATACAGGGGTGCTGTTGTTAAAATAAAATTACACTGGCCCTGCATTGTATATTATCAGAAAAAAATAAATTGTCAGCTGAGAAACGTAAAATTGACAATATTCCATTCACGACACAAAGAGGCAAGGAAAAACTAAGGCCTTGGCCTATGTTCATAACTGGTGGTTCAGCTTCTCATGAAAAAAATAAAATAAAAATTAAGCTTGTTAAAGCACAGGAAAAAACAACAACTGTGCATTCAGAGATATCACAAATCCCCAAGGAGAGTCCAAGTGTGTCCACGGTTGCGATGTCTAGGCCTGACCTTCCCAAGACTACATGGGAAGAGGAGGCTCATACCACCATTTGCACACCCCCTGCAAGTGCTGGGAGGAGCACCGTCAGTCCAGCTGCTGATATTGAGGATGTCACTGTAGAAGTACACCAGGATGAGGAGGATATGGGTGTAGCGGGCGCTGAGGAGGAAGCTGACAATGAGGATTCTGATGGTGATGTGGTTTGTTTGAATGAGGCACCAGTGGAGACAGTTGTTGGCCATGGGATGAAAAAGCCCATTGTCATGCCTGGGAAAAATACCAAAAAAAGCCACCTCTTCGGTGTGGAATTATTTCTCCACAAATCCAGACAACAGGTGTCAAGCCAAGTGTTGCCTTTGTCAATCCATAATAAGCAGGGGTAAGGATGTTAACCACCTAGGAAAATCCTCCCTTATACGTCACCTGCAGAGCATTCATCATAAGTCATTGTCAAGTTCAGAAACTTTGAGTAATAGCATAATAATAGCACAATAGCGTAATAGTACCTAAATCCCTTATTCCTGTTGTACCCAAGCTCCTGCAATCCACACCACCAACTTCCTCAACGTCAATTTCCTCCTCAGTCAGGAACGTAAGTAGTCCTGAAGGCCATGTCATGGGCATGACTGATCAGTCCTCTCCTACCCGGGTGTCACGAACCGATCACTCACTACTGTGGGTTCTGGGGTCTGTCCGCTGCTGGCGCTGTTGCTCGCGGTGCTGTGGTCAGCGGCAGAGGTGATGCAGGTTCTGGGAGCCAGTAGTGCGGGGACCGAATGGCCGAAGGCACCGCTGTGTGTCTGCAGTATAGGAGGTGGCCATGTTGGAGACCAAATGAGCACCTGAGAGCACTTGTGAAACACCTGTGGGTAAGTGTTAGCCAATACATCACGTGCTTGTGCTGCCTTTAAGTAGGGTGGGATTATGTTACTCTGAGCCAGTGCTTTGTTGTAACTACTCTATGCCCTAGCTCTGTGCTGTCTCTGTGATATCCTGTGTAGTTCCAGTGGTCCTGATATCGCCTCCGCTCCCAGGGGTCTGCATGCAGCCTTCACTGCAAGAGATCCACCAGCTCCCTGCTGTTCTGTCAGTTAATCGCTCTCCAAGTGGCAACAAGTGGAATCCCCGGAGTACCTGTGTGAGGTTTCTCTGTTCAGTGACTGCCTGCTATAATCACAGTCTGTGGAAGTTTCCACTTCATCCTGGTTCTCGTTCTCTCATCATCCAGTTTAACTCATTCTTCACAATTGTCATCTGCTGCAGTTTCACAGCACTTCAAGTGTTATCTTCACAACTTGCAAGTATTCCATTCAGTATTGTATTTTAATTGTTGCTGCAATCAAGGACAATTCTTCACAGCCTTCCAGTTTAACCTTTAAGCTTCAGTACGAGTCTCTACAATTATTAATTTATGTCTACAATATCCAGTTTACACTCCTTACAGTTTGGCACCAATCATTGCTTCATTTGGACATTTCTTCATTCATTCACAAGCCTATTTAAACTCAGTTGTATGAACAATTCTTCAAAACATCTTTAAGACTGTTCCTGCTTATTATTATACCATTCACTGCAATATGTCAGTATATGTATGGTGACTAATAATTGTCATTTAACTCCTTACTGGAATTGTTGCCTTTAATAAATATATGAAATGGAACTTCCTTCGTCTTCCCTGTTTTCATCATACCCCAGCACCTACACCTTTGGTTGGTCCAGGGTTAACGGATTCACTAAAACACTCGGCCCTGACATCGGGATTCCTCCAGAGGATACTTGAGAGGTACGCCTACTGCTGCGGCAGCTGTTGGTGCTGCTGGGAGTCGTTCATCATCCCAGAGAGGAAGTCGGAAGACCACTTGTACTACTTCAACTAAGCAATTGACTGTCCAACAGTCCTCTGCAAGGAAGATTAAATATGACAGCAGTCACCCTGTTGCAAAGCAGATTACTGAGGCCATAACAACAATGCTGGTGTTAGACGTGCGTCCGGTATCCGCAATTAGTGCAGCGGGATTTAGACAGTTGATGGACGTACTGTGTCCCCGGTATCAAATCCCGTCTAGATTCCACTTCACTAGGCAAGCGATTCCCGGACTGTACAGGGACATTAAGAAAAGTGTCCTCAGTATCCTGAAAAATGTAGTGGGTACAACCACATTTTTCAGGACACTGAGGACATGTGGACAAGTGGAGCAGGGCAAACTAAGGACTACATGACTGTGAGAGCTCATTGGGTAGACGTATTGCCTTCCGCAGCAGCAACAACAGCATCAGCATCTCACAAACGCCAACTTGTTCCTAAGCAGGCTACGCTGTATATCTAATACACAAGAAGAAAATGGGGTTGTACTGCTAGGTGCACAAAAATGAAATAAAATTTAACTTTTGATGATACATTGTATTAAGAGACCGATATTTCGGACAGTGTGCGAAAAATAGGGTTAAAATTGGATGAGAAATCCAGAAATGTGCTCTAAGATAGAAAAGTGATGAGAAATAAAAAATGTGTCTGCTCCTTTGGTTGCACTGACTCTCTTATAGAGTATGTTTTGATAATCAATTTGATATCATTTATATGTATTATATACCCCTAATAGAAAAAAACACAATGTAAATACATTTCAAAGTACCCATCATTTGATAACCCACTGTGGATTTAAATTCACTGTATCATATAGGGCGAAAATAACCTCCGTAAATTCTGCTGCTCACACCTGTGACTAGTGTCCACAGATGTTGAATAATTAAAGGCTCAAATTGTAATGCATGAAACCAACTGCTCGCTATTTTAGATAGATTTTATGGAGCAATTTGACCAATATGCGGGTATCTACCCTGAATCCCCAATCACAATGATGGCAGGGTACTGAATCCCATATGTCACAAAACTGCTACAGACAATCAGACCACTAGGTCTGCATCAAATCTGAGATGTATGTGCAATAAGCCATACATACTAGTGTAATAAATCACAGGATTGGCTGTGGTGTGCCCAGTAGCCTAATAGGTATGCGTCTCATTAGCGTTAATTCTCATGCTGCGTATATATTGATTGGCAAATGTTACCCTAATCACTGTGTGGTAATGTGCTACCCTGGATATTCCTATGTCGGGTGCATCCCAATCTCCCAGGACAGGGATCTCATTCTCACAATGATGATCTAATCTATGAGTATTCTCATTTATCTTGTGGGAGCCGTCTGTCCCTGCTATTGATGCTGACAGGGACAATATTAGTGGTAACACTGAAATACACTGGATAAATAAATTGCATCTGTATGTGTTGATTACACTTGTATCCAGTTAAATTTCAGATCTTTATATTTGCCATATGTTAGCAGTGTGAGTAGTCTGGACACAGGACACACCTAACAAAAATAAAATATTATAGGGCTGCTCTTGATTTGTATATGTGGGAACCCCAGTGTTCCTATATTCTCTGCGCACTGACTAACAGTCCTATGCGTATACAATATGCATGTAGCTAGATGGTACTGTCAATTGTGTATCCCACTGGGTATCTAAAGCCATAACAGCTGGAACATGACTTAGGCTTAGCCGGTACTGGCCGTACAGTGCTGGGACACCTCTGGATGCGCAATAGCAATTTATTATCAAGAGCCTATTTTAAATATAGATGATAGCACTGCAACAATCTATGAGCTGATCAGCAATCGTCCGATTAGCAAGGTGTTCCCATGCTCATTGTGCAGTGCATATCACCTATTGTACGCCCTCAATTAGGTATTAAAAGCCTATTCCTAATACAAGTGACGGCGCTGAAGCAGTGTTGAAACTAATCAGCATTTGTCCGATTAGCGGATGTTCCCGAACACACTGTGCAGAGCCTGTCAGTTATCATGCAGTTACAATATATGATACAGGTATCAAAGATAGTATTGTTTGTGGGTATCTCGACTGCATCAGCTTTTGATCGGCATTTGTCCGACCCACGGGTGTTTCCGTGTTCGCCGTGCAATATTCTGATAACCCCGGGTACACAAAATAAAGTATAATGGTCAGTGCAAGAGCATCGGAGTAGACCACAATGACGATGCGCGCATTTCGCAACAAGCTTTTTCGAGGCTGTGCGCAGAGAATATAGGAACAATGGGGTTCCCACATATACAAATCAAGAGCAGCCCTATAATATTTTATTTTTGTTAGGTGTGTCCTGTGTCCAGACTACTCACACTGCTAACATATGGCAAATATAAAGATCTGAAATTTAACTGGATACAAGTGTAATCAACACATACAGATGCAATTTATTTATCCAGTGTATTTCAGTGTTACCACTAATATTGTCCCTGTCAGCATCAATAGCAGGGACAGACGGCTCCCACAAGATAAATGAGAATACTCATAGATTAGATCATCATTGTGAGAATGAGATCCCTGTCCTGGGAGATTGGGATGCACCCGACATAGGAATATCCAGGGTAGCACATTACCACACAGTGATTAGGGTAACATTTGCCAATCAATATATACGCAGCATGAGAATTAACGCTAATGAGACGCATACCTATTAGGCTACTGGGCACACCAGAGCCATTCCTGTGATTTATTACACTAGTATGTATGGCTTATTGCACATACATCTCAGATTTGATGCAGACCTAGTGGTCTGATTGTCTGTAGCAGTTTTGTGACATATGGGATTCAGTACCCTGCCATCATTGTGATTGGGGATTCAGGGTAGATACCCGCATATTGGTCAAATTGCTCCATAAAATCTATCTAAAATAGCGAGCAGTTGGTTTCATGCATTACAATTTGAGCCTTTAATTATTCAACATCTGTGGACACTAGTCACAGGTGTGAGCAGCAGAATTTACGGAGGTTATTTCCGCCCTATATGATACAGTGAATTTAAATCCACAGTGGGTTATCAAATGATGGGTACTTTGAAATGTATTTACATTGTGTTTTTCTCTATTAGGGGTATATAATACATATAAATGATATCAAATTGACTATCAAAACATACCCTATAAGAGAGTCAGTGCAACCAAATGAGCAGACACATTTTTTAATTCTCATCACTTTTCTATCTTAGAGCACATTTCTGGATTTCTCATCCCATTTTAACCCTATTTTTCGCTCACTGTCCGAAATATCGGTCTCTTAATATAATGTATCAATAAAAGTTAAATTCTATTTCATTTTTGTGCACCTAGCAGTACAACCCCATTTTCTTCTTGTGTATTAGGTGTTATTCATGGTTGTCTTAGGTAGCACCCCCGACATGAGATTATAGGATTTTTCCAGATATATTAATCGGGGTCCTCCCCAGATATTTTCCTATGGAATTTTGAGAGTGCAGATTTTTCTTTGTTTCTTGTTTACGCTGTATATCACCAGTTTCCGTAAGAGGCACACCACTGACAACCTCTTACGGAAACTGAGGGACATCATCGCACAATGGTTTACCCCACTTAGACTCTCCTGGGGATTTGTGATATCGGACAATGCCACCAATATTGTGCATGCATTACATCTGGGCAAATTCCAGTATGTCCTATGTTTTGCACATACAATTAATTTGTTAGTGCAGAATTAAAAAAAAAAAAACGACAGGGGCGTGCAGGAGATGCTGTCGGTGGCCCGAAAAATTGCGGTCCACTTTCGACATTCAGTGACTACGTGCCGAAGACTGGAGGACCAACAAACACTCCTGAACCTGCCCTGCTATCACCTAACGCAAGAGGTGGTAACAAGGTAGAATTCAACCCTCTATATGCTTCAGAGGATGGAGGAGCAGCAAAAAGCGATTAAAGTCTATACATCCACCTATGATATAAGCAAAAGATGGGGAAAGCACCTGACTCAAGCGCCGTGGAGAATGATTCCCGTATTGTGCAAGGTTCTCCAACCTGTCAGATCTGTGGTTATGTCTGTCCCCGGAGGGGGCACTAGTGGGTCAGTGGTGCTGCGATGGAGAAACAGAGGAGGCTGTAAGAGATTCCTGCACATGTGCGCAATGATATTTATTAAATGCTCGCGAGTATAAACAGTAATTGAAGCAGATGAAACTTGAGATGAATGGTACAAGAAATGCTGACAACGTTGAAATAAACAGTTATAGGTATTTAGCTGGTCTGGAAACCAGTGCAGTAATTAGGCAATGAAATACAGGCAATGAACTAGTCTGGAAACTAGTATAGCAATCAGATGGTGATCACTCCCACAGTTGGTTTGGAAACCAGCAACGATATTCCACACAGTCAGTTTGTAATGCAAAGTCCACAACCAAGCAAGGTTAAGCAGAAGACAACTTGAAACACATATGAAGTGGTTGTATTAAGTGCCAGATGCCATAGCACAATGCTGAATGCAAGTTAACCATACACAGGTGAAGATAATGAATAGCACCTGAAGAAAGTCTCTTATGGCAAAAGGTCGAGGCTGACTCTAACAGAACTTAGAGCTGAAGTAAATGCTGGGACCTGTAGTTCCACAGGAATACTGGAACCGGGAGATCACTTGGAGAGGCCAGAAATAGGAGATCGCTGGAAACAGGACATTGAAGAATGGAGACTGGAGATTAGAACTGGAACTGGAGATTGGAAATAGGAAACTGGAGCCAGCAATGCGATGCGTTGTCCAAGGTGATGAGACTGAGCCGATGCTCTGGACTTATACCCCCTGGTCGGCAGTCATTGGATACTTGGATCATGTGAGCAATAACAGTGCAGGATTGGGTGCTCTCCGGTCAGCTGACCGCAAGTGTCATGGCGGCACCCATGCTGTGCAGATGGCCGGTACACAGGAGGGCACCCACAGAATGGACTTCAGGGGTTCACCACAATAGTGGGTACTGCGCTCCACAGACAGGATGCTCATACAGCCGCAGACTGGGGCCATGACCTCCGGAGGCCTGCACACCAGCACGCCGGTAAGTGAGACATCACTGAATGCTGATTCCTGACACAACCCTTCGAACTTGCCACACGTGAGGTCAGTTCAGACACTGCCAGCTTGAGTAAGGTCATTCCCCTTATCAGGCTTTTGCAAAAGCAGCTGGAGAAATTGAAGGAGGAGCTATGACAGAGCGATTCCGCTAAGTATGTGGGACTTGACGATGGAGCCCTTCATTTGCTTTGCCAGGATTCAAGTGTGGTCTGTTGGAAGAGCACTACATTTTGGCCACCATGCTCGATCCTAGGTTAAAAGCCTACATTGTATCTCTCTTTCCGTTGGACACAAGTCTGCAGAGGTGCAAAGACCTGCTGGAGAGAAAATTGTCAACTCAAGTGGAACGTGACCTGTCAACAGCTCCTCCTTCATTTTCTCCCAAAACTGGGGCTGCAAGGAAAATAATAAAATTTCCTAGCCCACACGCTGGCGGTGATGCAGGGCAGTCAGGAGCAAGTGTCAACATTTGGTCCGGACTGAAGGAGCTGCCAACAATTACTGACATGTCTCCTGTCACTGCATATGATGCTGTCACCATTGAAAGAATGGTGGAGGATTATATCGGTGACAGCATTCAAGTATGTATACTGGCAGGAAAAAGAGGCAATTTGGAGGCCCTTGCACAAACAGAGGTGCAAAGACCTGCTGGTTAGTAAATTGTCAACTCAAGCGGAACGTGACCTGTCAACAGCTCCTCCTTCAATTTCTCCCACCACTGGGGCTGCATGGAAAAGGATACAATTTCCTAGCCCACCCACTCGCGGTGATGCAGGGCAGTCAGGAGCGAAAGCTGACATCTGGTCTGGACTGAAGGACCTGCCAACGATTACTGACACGTCGTCTACTGTCACTGCATGTAATTCTGTCACCATTGAAAGAATGGTGGAGGATTATATGAGTGACAGCATCCAAGTAGGTATGTCAGACAGTCCGTACATATACTGGCAGGAAAAAGCGGCAATTTGGAGGCCCTTGCACAAACTGGCTTTATTTTATCTAAGTTGCCCCCCCTCCAATGCGTACTCCGAAAGAGTATTTAGAACAGCCGGTATCCTTGTCAGCGATCGGCGTAGGAGGTTACTTCCGCAAAATGTGGAGAAGATGATGTTCATCAAAATGAATTATAAATTCCTCCAGGAAGACCTTTACCAGCAATTGCCTCCAGGACGAATTAATACTCTGTGAGGATGAGGATGTACACACTGAAAGGGGTGAGGAATCGGAGGATGAGGACGACATCTTGCCTCTGTAGAGACAGTTTGTGCAAAGAGAGATTAATTGGTTCTTTTTTGGTGGGGGCCCAAACCAACCAATCATTTCAGCCACAGTCATGTGGCAGACCCTGTCGCTGAAATGATTGGTTTGTTAAAGTGTGCATGTCCTGTTTATACAACATAAAGGTGGGTGGGATGTTCCCAAGGACAATTCCATCTTGCACCTCTTTTTTTTCTTTGCATTATGTGCTCTTTGGGGCCTAGTTTTTAAAACTGCCATACTGTCTGCCACTGCATTGCCACTCCTAGATGGGCCAGGTGTTTGTGCCGCCCACTTGTGTCGCTTAGCTTAGTCATCCAGCTACCTCGGTACAATCTTTTAGCCTAAAAACAATATTGTGAGGTGTGAGGTGTTCAGAATAGACTGGAAATGAGTGGAAATAAATGTTATTGAGTTTAATAATACCGCAGGCTCAAAAATACCCCCAAATTCTGTGATTCTAGCTGTTTTTATGTTGTTGTTTTTTCAAAAAAATCCAGATCCAAAACCCGAAAAGGTGGTTTTGGCAAAACCAATCCAGATCCAAAACACGAACGGAGATCCAAAACCAAAACACAAAACCCGAAAAGTGTCCGCCGCACATCTCTATATGTAATATATGGGACAATGTACCCCTTGCTTAAACTAAAGCTGGGTACACACTGGCCGATATATCGGACGTTCTATCGACCAGAGTGTACGAGCGATAGGTTTGTGAACTCCATCATTCACAGACCAATCGCATCGGCCCTGCTGCACAACCGATGGTCAATATATTGTTAGATATATTGGCACGTCGGTGTGTATGTACGGGCGGTCAGCCGACCGCCCGTACACAAGCTGCAGGAACCAGCAGTGACTGATAGCTGAACTGGGCAGGCGTATGTAAATGCCAGCCCAGTACATGACGTCAGTCCCCTACGGATCAGGCAGTGTGTATGCACAGCACACTGCCCGATCTGGCTTTAGATATATCTGCAGATATATCTTTAGATACTGTATGTACCCAGCATAAGAGGGATATCCAGTTAGAGGTGAAACAACAGAATTTTTCGCACTTTGTTCCGAGGTTTCAACAATTTTTTTTTTTACACGCTATCCAATTTGGATCGCCCGTAAAAAAAATAGCTTTCCTCTCAAAACCACACAGGTTTAGTGAAACCTGTGTGTTTTCGGTAGAAACAGCCCCAATTTTGCCTGAAAATGGGGCTGTTTCCGGAGATTTAGTTTGGCCTGCCTAAGGCAGGTAAAACAAAATCCTAGATAACCGCGGCGACCTGCAGTGTCCCATGCCCGCAGCAGCAGGCTGGTACTGGAGGGAAGGCGCCGCAGCCCAGTAACTGGCACTCAGCGCTGGGACCCACCGCGGGAAAGCCAGGGCAGTGCCGTGACCCGCATCTCCACCTTTTCCCCGACCCTGGCAGCAGTCACATGGTGGGGGAGCGGTCATGTGACCGGGGGAAGCTGAAGGTGGAGCGCTGCACTAGAAAATGTCAGGAGCCAGCACAGAAAAAAATGTGCGGCACAAACACTTGGCCCATCTAAGAGTGGAACTGCAGTTACAGACAAGATGGCAGATTTAAAAAATAGGCCACAAACAGCACATGATGCAAAGAAGAAAAAGAGATGCAATGAGGTAGCTGGATGACTAAGCTAAGCGACACAAGTGTGCGGCACAAACACCTGGCCCATCTAGGAGTGGCACTGCAGTGGCAGACAGGATGGCAGATTTAAAAAATAGGCCCCAAACAGCACATGGACATATAGAAACAAACAGCAGTGGACATATAGCAGCAGCGTATATCGTCACAGCAGGTTGGTACTGGAGGGAAGGCACCGCAGCCCAAGAGCTGGCACTCAGCGCTGGGACCCCCCGCGGGAAAGCCAGGGCAGTGCCGTGACCCGCATCTCCCCCTTTTTCCCGACCCTGGCAGCAGTCACATGGTGGGGGAGCGGTCATGTGACCGGGGGAAGCTGAAGGTGGAGCGCTGCACTAGAAACTGTCAGGAGCCAGCACACGCTGCAGCACAGAAAAGCATTGATAAGCCGCAGCTCATGCAGGCTTATCAGGGCTAATAGAATAGCCCTGGGCGATATCATTACCCGCAGTAATTTATCCTGGGTAATTGGATATTCACCTAAGACTATTGGGCCAAATATAACAGTCCTCAATATGAGGGATACTGTGCAATTCCAGCAAAATAGTCATTATATTTGAAGTGGCAAAATAGTTTAAAGGCAAAATCAACCTAGTTTTGCCTGAAAACTAATACCCCTTTCCGATATCAGAGCCGGGGAAATTGGCGGGTCTAGCGTGCTGGAAAATTCCCGGGTCTGAGCTCCATGACCCTGGTCGGGAGAAGGGTCGTGGACCAGGGACTAAGTCCTGGGTTGATTCGTTTCAGACATACCAAAATCCTGTGTTGGTGCATGTTCACGTGCATAAGCGCGGGATTTGGATGCTTGTCTGAAAGGGGTATAATTGCTGCTTTAAACTGAATTACCTCAATTCAGAGTTGATCGCAGCAGCAAAACCATGGTGGTCATTCCGAGTTGTTCGCTAGCTGTTTTCAGTCGCTGTGCAGTGATCAGGCAAAAAATCGGCAATTCTGCGCATGCGCATGAGGCGCAATGCACATGCGGCACAATGCGCATGCGTGACGTACTTTCACAACAGCCGATGCAGTTTCACACAAGGTCTAGCGACGCTTTTCAATCGCACTGCTGGCGCAGAGTGATTGACAGGAAGTGGGTGTTTCTGGGAGGTAACTGACCGTTTTCGGGGAGTGTGTGTAAAAACGCAGGCATGTCAGATACAAACGCAGGCGTGCCTGGGGAAACGCAGGCGTGGCTGGCCTAACGCAGGGTGTGTTCGTAACCAGGGCCGGATTAACAATGGGGCTGATAGAGCTGCAGCTCCAGGCCCACCCTCTAAAATAGGCCCACAGCATTGTTCTGCAGTAGACAGGAAATAAAATTTCCTTCTACAGCAGCCTCCTAGGTAGGCATTGCCCACTCCGCCCTCAACACCCTAGGCCCCCTTCTCGTGGCCGCGTTGCTGGTGGATCAAAAGGTGCCACTGACAGAGACCGTATAAGGCTTTACTTGCCTTCCATGCCCTGCATATACAATGTGTCTCGGCAGCGCTTCCTCCACGCCTGGTGATGTGAAAGCATGTTCAGGGCCAGCTCGAGGGCTGCTCCAGCTGAGCAGCCGCGTGGGCGCTATCTCATAGGGGGAACTGTGCTGCAATAAGAACTAGTGCGCTGCGCTGCTGAATCCCTCCTCCGCCCTGTTAAAAGCAGCTGCAGGGACTGATCGCACAACTGTCACTCCCACAAATACCAGCCCCCTGCCAGCCTCACTGGAACTGTGTGTGCTTCCTGGTTGCTGGTCCCTCCCCCGGGCCGGCAGTCACCAATGACGTGCTGTGAGGAGGCTTCCCTTCCTGTGCTGCAGCTGCACACTCAGAAGAGGCTCCAAGCTAAAGACAGACTTGTTCAAGAATTGTGGTATGTACAGTACATAACTGCAGTGGGTTGACGGTGTATAAAAGCAATCTGTGGGTGGGGTAGTGGTTTATTAAAGTTATAGAAGTGTAAAAAAGTTATCCTGTGTTGTGTGTTATTTATGTAGGGGGTATATTATTTTGGGGTGTGGTATGATATCTGTGGGGTGTATTATTGTGTGGGGGTGGGGTGTGTGTAAATTATATCTGTGGGGTGTATTATTGTGTGGGGGTGGGGTGTGTGTAAATTATATCTGTGGGGTGTATTATTGTGTGGGGGTGGGGTGTGTGTAAATGATATCTGTGGGGTGTATTATTGGGTGGGGTGTGTGTAAATGATATCTGTGGGGTGTATTATTGGGTGGGGTGTGTGTAAATGATATCTGTGGGGTGTATTATTTGGTGGGGTGTGTGTAAATCAGAGCCAGCCCTAGGCATAGGCAAACTAGGCAATTGCCTAGGGCATCTGGTATACCTAGGAGCACAAGCAGCTTCTGCTGATTAAAATGATATGCAGCATGCCTATATTCTGTGTGTAGCATTTCGTATGCAGATACAGCCACAGTCGCGCACAGTATATAGGCATGCCGCATATAATTTTAATCAGCAGAAGCTGCTTGTGCATCCTAGCCACATAGCAATGCAAATAAAATGCATTTTCATAAAAAAAATAGGCACCCCACGTTAGCAGAGCTGCCAGTTGACTCACGCCAGGAACTACATGTGTCATTATGTGTATAAGGGCATTAATAATGTGTAACATATGTGTAAGAGGCACTATGTGTGTCATTGTGTGTATAAGGGCATTAACAATGTGCGGCATATATGTAAGGGAAATTATGTGTATAAGGGCATTAATAAGGTTTGGCATAATGTGTAAGGTGCATTATGTTTATAAGGAAATTAATGATGTGTGTCGTATGTGTAAGGGGCATTACTGTGTGGTATGTGTATAAATGCATTACCAATGTGTGGCATTATGTGTATAAGGTGCACTACTGTGGCGTAACGTATATAAAGGGCAGTAATGTGAATAAAGAGCAATATGGTGTGGTGTAATGTGAATAAGGAGCAATATGGTGTCGTGTAATGAGAATAAAGAGCAATATGGTGTGGTGTAATGTGAATAAGGAGCAATTCAGTATGATGTTATGTGAATGAGGGGCACTACTGTGAAGAGTAATGTATATAAGGTAAAGTGGTACTACTGTGTGATGTAATGCGAATAAGGGACACAATTGCATGATAAATTGGGAATAAAGTTGCATTACTGTGAGGCAAAATTTGAATTGGGGGTACTATTGTGTGGCCATGCCCCTTGCCAGCAAAAACATATACCTTTTTGGGCTGTGCGCCGAATGTGTGTACTGTTCTTATTTAAATTACAGGGGGTAGGAAAGCAAAAAAAAGGACTGCTTTGGGTGGGGGGTGATGGTGCTGGGAAAGGGGTGCATGGTCAGAGGCGGAACTAGCGGTAGTGCTAGGGGGCACCAGCCAAAATCTTGCCTAGGGTATCATATTGATTAGGGCCGGCTCTGGTGTAAATGATATCTGTGGGGTGTATTATTGTGTGGGGGTGGGGTGTGTGTAAATGATATCTGTGGGGTGTATTATTGTGTGGGGGTGGGGTGTGTGTAAATGATATATGTGGGGTGTATTATTGTGTGGGGGTGCGGTGTGTGTAAATGATATCTGTGGGGTGTATTATTGTGTGGGGGTGGGGTGTGTGTAAATGATATCTGTGGGGTGTATTATTGTGTGGGGGTGGGGTGTGTGTAAATGATATCTGTGGGGTGTATTATTGTGTGGGGGTGGGGTGTGTGTAAATGATATCTGTGGGGTGTATTATTGTGTGGGGGTGGGGTGTGTGTAAATGATATCTGTGGGGTGTATTATTGTGGGTATCCGTTCAGAAGGTCGACCATGTTATGGTCAACAGTCATTAGGTCGACCACTATTGGTCGACATTGACATGGTCGACATGGACACATGGTCGACACATGAAAAATGGTCGACACATGGAAAAGTCGACATGAGTTTTTTAACTTTTTTTTCTTTTGGGGAACTTTTCCATACTTTACGATCCACGTGGACTACGATTGGAACGGTAATCTGTGCCGAGCGAAGCAGTAGCGGAGCGAAGGCACCATGCCCGAAGCATGGCAAGCGAAGCGAGTCATGCGAGGGGATGCGGTGCACTAATTGGGGTTTCCAGTCACATTTCGCAAAAAACGACACAAAAAAAGTTTAAAAAACTCATGTCGACCTTTTCATGTGTCGACCTTTCATGTGTCGACCATTTTCATGTGTCGACCATGTGTCCATGTCGACCATGTCAATGTCGACCAATAGTGGTCGACCTAATGACTGTCGACCATAACATGGTCGACCATTCATACCGGAACCATTATTGTGTGGGGGTGGGGTGTGTGTAAATGATATCTGTGGGGTGTATTATTGTGTGGGGTGTGTGTAAATGATATCTGTGGGGTGTATTATTGGGTGGGGTGTGTGTAAATGATATATGTGGGGTGTATTACTGTGTGGGGGTGGGGTGTGTGTAAATGATATCTGTGGGGTGTATTATTGGGTGGGGGTGGGGTGTGTGTAAATGATATCTGTGGGGTGTATTATTGTGTGGGGGTAGGGTGTGTGTAAATGATATCTGTGGGGTGTATTATTGTGTGGGGGTGGGGTGTGTGTAAATTTTATCTGTGGGGTGTATTATTGTGTGGGAGTGGGGTGTGTGTAAATGATATCTGTGGGGTGTATTATTGTGGGTATCCGTTCAGATGGTCGACCATGTTATGGTAAACAGTCATTAGGTCGACCACTATTGGTCGACATTGACATGGTCGACATGGACACATGGTCGACACATGAAAAATGGTCGACACGTGGAAAAGTCGACATGCGTTTTTTAACTTTTTTTTCTTTTGGGGAACTTTTCCATACTTTACGATCCACGTGGACTACGATTGGAACGGTAATCTGTGCCGAGCGAAGCGGTAGCGGAGCGAAGGCACCATGCCCGAAGCATGGCGAGCGAATGCTGTGCACTAATTGGGGTTCCCAGTCACATTTCGCAAAAAACGACACCAAAAAAAGTAAAAAAAACTCAAGTCGACCTTTTCATGTGTCGACCTTTCATGTGTCGACCATTTTCATGTGTCGACCAATAGTGGTCGACCTAATGACTGTCGACCATAACATGGTCGACCATTCATACCGAAACCATTATTGTGTGGGGGTGGGGTGTGTGTAAATGATATCTGTGGGGTGTATTATTGTGTGGGGTGTGTGTAAATGATATCTGTGGGGTGTATTATTGGGTGGGGTGTGTGTAAATGATATCTGTGGGGTGTATTACTGTGTGGGGGTGGGGTGTGTGTAAATGATATCTGTGGGGTGTATTATTGGGTGGGGGTGGGGTGTGTGTAAATGATATCTGTGGGGTGTATTATTGTGTGGGGGTGGGGTGTGTGTAAATGATATCTGTGGGGTGTATTATTGTGTGGGGGTGGGGTGTGTGTAAATTTTATCTGTGGGGTGTATTATTGTGTGGGGGTGGGGTGTGTGTAAATGATATCTGTGGGGTGTATTATTGTGTGGGGGTGGGGTGTGTGTAAATGATATATGTGGGGTGTATTATTGTGGGTATCCGTTCAGATGGTCGACCATGTTATGGTCGACAGTCATTAGGTCGACCACTATTGGTCGACATTGACATGGTCGACATGGACACATGGTCGACACATGAAAAATGGTCATCACGTGAAAAAGTCGACATGAGTTTTTGAACTTTTTTTTCTTTTGGGGAACTTTTCCATACTTCACGATCCACGTGGACTACGATTGGAACGGTAATCTGTGCCGAGCGAAGCGGTAGCGGAGCGAAGGCACCATGCCCGAAGCATGGCGAGCGAAGCGAGCCATGCGAGGGGATGCGGTGCACTAATTGGGGTTCCCAGTCACATTTCGCAAAAAACGACACCAAAAAAAGTTAAAAAACTCATGTCGACCTATTCATGTGTCGACCTTTTCATGTGTCGACCATGTATCCATGTCGAGCATGTCAATGTCGACCAATAGTGGTCGACCTAATGACTGTCGACCATAACATGGTCGACCATTCATACCGGAACCATTATTGTGTGGGGTGGGGTGTGTGTAAATGATATCTGTGGGGTGTATTATTGTGTGGGGTGTGTGTAAATTATATCTGTGGGGTGTATTATTGGGTGGGGTGTGTGTAAATGATATCTGTGGGGTGTATTACTGTGTGGGGGTGGGGTGTGTGTAAATGATATCTGTGGGGTGTATTATTGGGTGGGGGTGGGGTGTGTGTAAATGATATCTGTGGGATGTATTATTGTGTGGGGGTGGGGTGTGTGTAAATGATATCTGTGGGGTGTATTATTGTGTGGGGGTGGGGTGTGTGTAAATGATATCTGTGGGGTGTATTATTGGGTGGGGGTGGGGTGTGTGTAAATGATATCTGTGGGGTGTATTATTGTGTGGGGTGTGTGTAAATGATATCTGTGGGGTGTATTATTGGGTGGGGTGTGTGTAAATGATATATGTGGGGTGTATTACTGTGTGGGGGTGGGGTGTGTGTAAATGATATCTGTGGGGTGTATTATTGTGTGGGGGTGGGGTGTGTGTAAATGATATCTGTGGGGTGTATTATTGTGTGGGGGTAGGGTGTGTGTAAATGATATCTGTGGGGTGTATTATTGTGTGGGGGTGGGGTGTGTGTAAATTTTATCTGTGGGGTGTATTATTGTGTGGGAGTGGGGTGTGTGTAAATGATATCTGTGGGGTGTATTATTGTGGGTATCCGTTCAGATGGTCGACCATGTTATGGTAAACAGTCATTAGGTCGACCACTATTGGTCGACATTGACATGGTCGACATGGACACATGGTCGACACATGAAAAATGGTCGACACGTGGAAAAGTCGACATGAGTTTTTTAACTTTTTTTTCTTTTGGGGAACTTTTCCATACTTTACGATCCACGTGGACTACGATTGGAACGGTAATCTGTGCCGAGCGAAGCGGTAGCGGAGCGAAGGCACCATGCCCGAAGCATGGCGAGCGAATGCTGTGCACTAATTGGGGTTCCCAGTCACATTTCGCAAAAAACGACACCAAAAAAAGTAAAAAAACTCAAGTCGACCTTTTCATGTGTCGACCTTTCATGTGTCGACCATTTTCATGTGTCGACCAATAGTGGTCGACCTAATGACTGTCGACCATAACATGGTCGACCATTCATACCGAAACCATTATTGTGTGGGGGTGGGGTGTGTGTAAATGATATCTGTGGGGTGTATTATTGTGTGGGGTGTGTGTAAATGATATCTGTGGGGTGTATTATTGGGTGGGGTGTGTGTAAATGATATCTGTGGGGTGTATTACTGTGTGGGGGTGGGGTGTGTGTAAATGATATCTGTGGGGTGTATTATTGGGTGGGGGTGGGGTGTGTGTAAATGATATCTGTGGGGTGTATTATTGTGTGGGGGTGGGGTGTGTGTAAATGATATCTGTGGGGTGTATTATTGTGTGGGGGTGGGGTGTGTGTAAATTTTATCTGTGGGGTGTATTATTGTGTGGGGGTGGGGTGTGTGTAAATGATATCTGTGGGGTGTATTATTGTGTGGGGGTGGGGTGTGTGTAAATGATATCTGTGGGGTGTATTATTGTGGGTATCCGTTCAGATGGTCGACCATGTTATGGTCGACAGTCATTAGGTCGACCACTATTGGTCGACATTGACATGGTCGACATGGACACATGGTCGACACATGAAAAATGGTCATCACGTGAAAAAGTCGACATGAGTTTTTGAACTTTTTTTTCTTTTGGGGAACTTTTCCATACTTCACGATCCACGTGGACTACGATTGGAACGGTAATCTGTGCCGAGCGAAGCGGTAGCGGAGCGAAGGCACCATGCCCGAAGCATGGCGAGCGAAGCGAGCCATGCGAGGGGATGCGGTGCACTAATTGGGGTTCCCAGTCACATTTCGCAAAAAACGACACCAAAAAAAGTTAAAAAACTCATGTCGACCTATTCATGTGTCGACCTTTTCATGTGTCGACCATGTATCCATGTCGACCATGTCAATGTCGACCAATAGTGGTCGACCTAATGACTGTCGACCATAACATGGTCGACCATTCATACCGGAACCATTATTGTGTGGGGTGGGGTGTGTGTAAATGATATCTGTGGGGTGTATTATTGTGTGGGGTGTGTGTAAATTATATCTGTGGGGTGTATTATTGGGTGGGGTGTGTGTAAATGATATCTGTGGGGTGTATTACTGTGTGGGGGTGGGGTGTGTGTAAATGATATCTGTGCGGTGTATTATTGGGTGGGGGTGGGGTGTGTGTAAATGATATCTGTGGGATGTATTATTGTGTGGGGGTGGGGTGTGTGTAAATGATATCTGTGGGGTGTATTATTGTGTGGGGGTGGGGTGTGTGTAAATGATATCTGTGGGGTGTATTATTGTGTGGGGGTGGGGTGTGTGTAAATGATATCTGTGGGGTGTATTATTGTGGGGGGGTGGGGTGTGTGTAAATGATATCTGTGGGGTGTATTATTGTGTGGGGGTGGGGTGTGTGTAAATGATATCTGTGGGGTGTATTATTGTGTGGGAGTGGGGTGTGTGTAAATGATATCTGTGGGGTGTATTATTGTGTGGGGGTGGGGTGTGTGTAAATGATATCTGTGGGGTGTATTATTGGGTGGGGGTGGGGTGTGTGTAAATGATATCTGTGGGGTGTATTATTGTGTGGGGGTGGGGTGTGTGTAAATGATATCTGTGGGGTGTATTATTGTGTGGGGGTGGGGGGGGTGTAAATGATATCTGTGGGGTGTATTATTGTGTGGGGGTGGGGTGTGTGTAAATTATATCTGTGGGGTGTATTATTGTGTGGGGGTGGGGTGTGTGTAAATGATATCTGTGGCGTGTATTATTGTGTGGGGGGTGGGGTGTGTGTAAATGATATATGTGGGGTGTATTATTGTGTGGGGGTGGGGTGTGTGTAAATGATATCTGTGGGGTGTATTATTGTGTGGGGGTGGGGTGTGTGTAAATGATATCTGTGGGGTGTATTATTGTGGGTATCCGTTCAGATGGTCGACCATGTTATGGTCAACAGTCATTAGGTCGACCACTATTGGTCGACATTGACATGGTCGACATGGACACATGGTCGACACATGAAAAATGGTCGACACATGGAAAAGTCGACATGAGTTTTTTAACTTTTTTTTCTTTTGGGGAACTTTTCCATACTTTACGATCCACGTGGACTACGATTGGAACGGTAATCTGTGCCGAGCGAAGCTGTAGCAGAGCGAAGGCACCATGCCCGAAGCATGGCGAGCGAAGCGAGCCATGCGAGGGGATGCGGTGCACTAATTGGGGTTCCCAGTCACATTTCGCAAAAAACGACACCAAAAAAAGTTAAAAAACTCACGTCGACCTTTTCATGTGTCGACCTTTCATGTGTCGACCATTTTCATGTGTCGACCATGTGTCCATGTCGACCATGTCAATGTCGACCAATAGTGGTCGACCTAATGACTGTCGACCATAACATAGTCGACCATTCATACCGGAACCATTATTGTGTGGGGGTGGGGTGTGTGTAAATGATATCTGTGGGGTGTATTATTGTGGGTATCCGTTCAGATGGTCGACCATGTTATGGTCAATATTCATTAGGTCGACCACTATTGGTCGACATGGACACATGGTCGACACATGAAAAATGGTCGACACATGGAAAAGTCGACATGAGTTTTTTAACTTTTTTTTCTTTTGGGGAACTTTTCCATACTTTACGATCCACGTGGACTACGATTGGAACGGTAATCTGTGCCGAGCGAAGCGGTAGCGGAGCGAAGGCACCATGCGAGGGGATGCGGTGCACTAATTGGGGTTCCCAGTCACATTTCGCAAAAAACGACACCAAAAAAAGTTAAAAAACTCATGTCGACCTTTTCATGTGTCGACCTTTCATGTGTCGACCATTTTCATGTGTCGACCATGTGTCCATGTCGACCATGTCAATGTCGACCAATAGTGGTCGACCTAATGACTGTCGACCATAACATGGTCGACCATTCATACCGGAACCATTATTGTGTGGGGGTGGGGTGTGTGTAAATGATATCTGTGGGGTGTATTATTGTGTGGGGTGTGTGTAAATTATATCTGTGGGGTGTATTATTGGGTGGGGTGTGTGTAAATGATATCTGTGGGGTGTATTACTGTGTGGGGGTGGGGTGTGTGTAAATGATATCTGTGGGGTGTATTATTGGGTGGGGGTGGGGTGTGTGTAAATGATATCTGTGGGGTGTATTATTGTGTGGGGGTGGGGTCTGTGTAAATGATATCTGTGGGGTGTATTATTGTGTGGGGGTGGGGTGTATGTAAATTTTATCTGTGGGGTGTATTATTGTGTGGGGGTGGGGTGTGTGTAAATGATATCTGTGGGGTGTATTATTGTGTGGGGGTGGGGTGTGTGTAAATGATATCTGTGGGGTGTATTATTGTGTTGGGGTGGGGTGTGTGTAAATGATATCTGTGGGGTGTATTATTGTGTGGGGGTGGGATGTGTGTAAATGATATCTGTGGGGTGTATTATTGTGTGGGGGTGGGGTGTGTGTAAATGATATCTGTGGGGTGTATTATTGTGTGGGGGTGGGGTGTGTGTAAATGATATCTGTGGGGTGTATTATTGTGTGGGGGTGGGGTGTGTGTAAATGATATCTGTGGGGTGTATTATTGTGTGGGGGTGGGGTGTGTGTAAATGATATCTGTGGGGTGTATTGGGTGGGGGTGGGGTGTGTGTAAATGATATCTGTGGGGTGTATTATTGTGTGGGGGTGGGGTGTGTGTAAATAATATCTGTGGGGTGTATTATTGTGTGGGGGTAGGGTGTGTATAAATGTTATCTGTGGGGTGTATTATGTGGCGTGCATTATTATGTGGTGTAGGAGTATATAAATGTGAAGAGGGTTGGAATGTATTATATGGGGTGGGTGTTTATTAATATGATTTGAGGGATGTGGGGTGTATTATTATGTGGGATGGGTGTGTATTAATGTTACCTGAGGGTTGATGTGTTTAAACACTATCTGCAGGGTGGATCATTTTGAGGGATGGGGTGTATTTAAGTTTTGGTGTGTGTATATTAATGATATCTTGGAGGAATAGTGGTATTGCTATACAGTGGAGTAGTGGGAATACATATGATATCCCGGCGCTCGGGATGCTGGCAGTTAAAATACCGACTGCTGCATCCCGGCGCTGGGAATCCTGACACCTTTGGGAAAAGGTACCTAACCCTAATCCCTAACCCCCCTAAGCCTCCCTCCCCTGCAGCCTAACCTTAACCCTCCCCGGGGGTGCCTAACCCTAACCCCCCTCCCCGCATTCTAAACCCAACCCGCGTAGCCTAACCCTAGCGGGTTAACATGGTGCTAGCTGACCTGGGGCCACCCCCTGTGCCAGCGCACAATAGGCCCTTCATAAATTTCAGCTCCAGGCCCATCAGGATCTTACTCTGGCACTGTTCGTAACGTCAAAACAGGAACTAAACAGTCTGAAGTGATCACAAGCTAGGAGTAGGTCTGGAGCTGCTCAGAAACTGCACAATCTTTTTTTGTAGCAGCGCTGCAATCCTTTCGTTCGCACTTCTGCTAAGCTAAGATACACTCCCGGAGGCCGGCGGCTTAGCGTTTGCACGGCTGCTAAAAGCAGCTAGCGAGCGAACAACTCGGAATGAGGAAAGTGGAACGGCTCCCAAGCGCTGCTTTCTATGTATACACCAATCACTTTCTGTTGGATTTCAAAAGTATAGATCCTCAAAAGAGAAGAAAAAATATATTCATGCAATATCAGTATCCATATGCGTGTTTATTGTTCATGTCGATGATCCTCAACTGACCTTTAGGCTGTGCCCTATGTTCACATCAAGGTTTCTTTATATCCCCAAAATTCATAACATCACTTCTTAGCTTATTGGTATATGGCTTACCATCGGTAAATGCCCTATATGCATCAAAAGGTTTCTTTTTAGTACCCCATTCGTCAGGACCAGACTGGATTCCGAGTGGCTCTTATATTCTTATGATATGCAGAGTACATCAACCCAATAGTCCATGCAATATTTGGTATAAACCGATTTATTTGTATAAAAGATATATAAAAAATATATAAAAGTATCCGGTCCACTATACCATAGGTCACAGAAATATACAATTTCCCCAAACGGGGGGAATGAAATCTTTAGTTGAACCCTTCTCTGGGTTAAAAGATTTTAAAGATATGGAGGCAGTAATTATTAAAAGGGTGGAGAAAAATGAAAGAGAAATAAAAACCAAAAAGCAAAAGAAATTTATAAGGGATGTGAAAGAGAGTAGAATTGAGCAAGAAGGAACATCTGGAGAGGTAGATGGAGGAGAAAATTCTAGGGGTGACAATAAGATCAAGAAGGATATGAAACCTTTAGAGGTAAAGAATAAAACCCATTATTATAGAGGCCCCAGGAATATCAAAAGGTCAAATGACTATCCCCAAAGGGGAGGTAGAGATCATGACACCCTGAGGAGGCCCAATTATTATCGTCTAGTCCATATGGAATATGGAAAACAATATAACAAAAGGGAATATAGGAAACCATATAACAATAATAATCAATAGGAGAGTGAAGACACACGTAGAAGTCCATATGAAAGAAATTATGGAATAAATGGACGAGGAAACCAGGATCAACCTGATCATTTTTTAGAGAGGAGACAAATAGGAAAAAAGAGATGGTGACATTGCCAAAGGCTAATAAAAGCCGAGGCAAGAGGGGTGGGAGGTACAAACATTTGAACTCAAAAAGACGGAGACATCTAAAAGGTATTAAAGAAAAGGAAGGTGAGGTTGGATTTGAGAAGAACAAGGAGACAGAGGAAATGATAATTAATAAGGAAACTAGACAGGAAACAACCACTAAAGTTTACAACTTAAGTAAACATCAACTTACCACTCATGAGATGAGTGTCCTTGAAAAAGGACTTAAGTTTGCACCTTCAAATAAATGTGACAAATTTAATGTGTATGTGGACTTTGAAAAGTTCATTAGACGCCTCACCCTAAAAAGATTTTTCGAGGAATTACCCAATAATCAGGATCAAAACTATGAGGATGGGGAAGTAAAATTTAAAAAGAAATCTACGTTCTATCCCAAACATAAGAAGGGGAATTTCATCGAGGCATTTGAGAAGTCAGTAAAGAAGGATTTAGAAAATGCCATTTAAGGCCCAATAGAAAAACCAATCTTACAAGGGATGAACGAGAGGCCATTAAATCATTAAGAGATAACAAAGAGATCATTATTAAGCCTGCGGATAAGGGGGGCAGTGTAGTGGTTATGGATATAGAACTGTATAATGAAGAAGTTTATAGACAACTATCCGACTGCCACACATATAAGAAATTGAAAAGTAATCCAGGGAGAGGTATTGATGATAAAATAAAGACCTTCCTAGCCTTATATATGTCTGCAGGTGTAATCACAGAAGTGGAGAGTTCATATATCACTATCGAGGATCCCTCTATCCCTGTATTATACGTCCTCCCTAAGATTCATAAAGATAAGGAGAAACCTCCTGGGCGTCCCATAGTAGCAGGGACCAATGCAGGACTTTCGAACTTATCCTTATATATAGATCGGATACTCCAACCCATTGTTAAATCCACCAGGTCATATCTTAAAGATACAATTAGTACGATTAATAAACTAATGACGGTGAATTGGAAACCAGGTTTTCTATTGGTAACCGCCGATGTTACTTCTCTATACACAATAATAAATCATGATCAGGGTCTGGCAGCAACCAGATATTTCCTTGAAGCTCAGAATATGACCAATGAGAGGAGAGATTTTGTGCTGGAAGGAATTTCACTTATCTTAAGGAATAATTTTTTTTTTGTATGATGGGTCTTTCTATTTACAGGTAATGGGGACTGCCATGGGCACCAGGCTGGCACCCAGTTATGCCAACCTATTCATGGCACACTGGGAGGAGCAAAATGTGTGGGGTGGCCATGAATATGGTGCCAGTCTGGTGTCCTGGGTCCGTTATATCGATGATATCCTCTTTATATGGGGAGGGGATAGAGCCTCTTTGGATGTCTTCTGTGAGTACTTGAATGACAATCAGTCCAATATAAAACTTACGTTTGCGATTAGTGAGAAAGAGGTTAATTTTTTGGATTTGCGCATTTTCATAGAAGATGCAAAGATTAAGACGAGCAATTATATTAAAGCAACAGATTGCAACTCATTCATAGAATCTACCAGTAATCATCATGCTAATTGGTTACAGAGTATACCTATCAGTCAGTTCCAGAGAATTCGACGTAACTGTACAGATATGGAATCATATCAATATCATGCCCAAATATTGAGTAATCAGTTTAAGGAAAAAGGATATAAGGAGAATAGTGTAGTAAAAGCAATGAAGCGTGGAGCTGATATGAATCGTGAGGATATGTTAAGGAAAGACTCTAAAACATTAAGAAAACCCAATGGCATTCCCTTTGTCACAGAATACAATAGCCAATATAGACAAATAGAAAAAATAATTAGAAAACATTGGTGTATTCTTGAACGAGACCCACTGCTCACAGAACATAGATCTAAGAATCCTTCCTTTACTTATAGACGTGCTAACAGTATTAAGGATAAAATAGTGAGGAGTACTGTAATGCCATGTAGGATGACCACTAGGATTAAGTCAAAGGGCTTTTTCCGGTGTGGTTTATGCATTATGTGTAAAGCATGTAAAAGCACAAATAGTAAGATCACGGAATATAAATCTAACCAAAATAATAAAATCTATCAGATTACGGATTTCATTACATGTGACACAGCCAATTGTGTATATTTATTAGAATGTTCATGCGGCGCACAATATGTGGGACGGGCTACACGCCCACTAAAAACACGAATGGCAGAACATGTGCGGAATGTGAAAAAAGGGCTTGAGAGCCATAATGTTTCAGCACACTTTAAACTTAAGCATGAATGTAAAATTAAACATCTGATTAGTTTCTGTGGTATTATGCATATAAAATCAGATTGGCGGAGGAATAATGGAGAAGTCAAATTAGCCCAGGCTGAGATGAGAAAAATTTATGAGTTACAAACACTTGTACCAAGGGGTCTCAACGTTGAATTTGAGACCAAATGGTTTTTATAGATTCACATATGGATGTTGATCAATAACCTATGACATCCCATAGTCCCTAGAAATAATGATGACCAAAGAAAGTATGTCTATTTATTCATTGTAAGTGGATTTTGGATTAATGAGAATTGAATGATCACCATTGCAAAGTATTTGCGGGTTTGATGTACAAATTTATGATATAAGATTATACCTGTCTTTTCTTTTTCGGTTTGGAATGATATTAATGGGCCTCAATTATGAAACGGGTGCGCCACATCTACACACTGTATACCTTAGATGGATAAAGAAAAGAAAGTGATGCGTGTCATGGCCTCCGGGACTCGCTTCCGTATTTGCGTCTCAAAGACCGGAAACACGTCACCGCTACTTCCTGTCCGGCCGGAGCTTCAGATTAACGGAGCCTGCTAGTTACGGGGAGAGTATGAGTTCCTTGGTAATGTTGTATTCATGCTTGGGAAGGACTATCTGATGTGAAAGGACTGACCCTGAGAAGATTAAGAGTCCATTGTAACCTGCAAACCAGGGAAATCCATCTGATTGAAAAGACGTGCGGTTACTATGGTAACCGAGGACAATTTACGATGCTGGATCCTGCAATGCATTATAGGAAGTATTCTGTTGCATTATGGGGGTTTTGTTGGAGGGAATATGTGGTTTTGAATTGGATGGATTAGGATAGTTAGGTTATTGAATGTATAGGAAGTTTAGGGTTTTATAGATTCAATACGCATTTTGGATTATACCCAATTTATGAAATATGCAATTTTAAGAAGCTGCTTGGTGTTTTATGAATTCTGGATGGGTTGATTCCTACATATATGAATTTCTGTATAGAACAAGAGTGTATTTTATTGTGTTGTTTATGTGTATATGGCTTTTTTTAAACAAGTAAATTCTGGTTGGTTAATTAAAGACATGTGACCAAGTCAGGGGGGATAAAATGACCGACAGGGTCCATTACTACCCCACACCTTGAGGAAGGAACATTGGTTCCGAAACGCGTCGGTGGAACTTCGGCACTTTCCATAGGTCCAACAGCGTCACTCATTGTGAGGAATTGGTTAAATATTTTTGTGCCATTCTTTCCTTTTGGCTAAAATATACTTTTTACCTTATATACCATTCCCCTTTTCTTGTTCCCCCTTTTTTTTCATCTGAGGGGTGTGCGGTGTAATAGATCTTGCCGTTTGGGGACATAGTATATTTCTGTGACCTATGGTATAGTGGACCGGATACTTTTATATATTTTTTATATATCTTTTATACAAATAAATCGGTTTATACCAAATATTGCATGGACTATTGGGTTGATGTACTCTGCATATCATAAGAATATAAGAGCCACTCGGAATCCAGTCTGGTCCTGACGAATGGGGTACTAAAAAGAAACCTTTTGATGCATATAGGGCATTTACCGAAGGTAAGCCATATACAAATAAGCTAAGAAGTGATGTTATGAATTTTGGGGATATAAAGAAACCTTGATGTGAACATAGGGCACAGCCTAAAGGTCAGTTGAGGATCATCGACATGAACAATAAACACGCATATGGATACTGATATTGCATGAATATATTTTTTCTTCTCTTTTGAGGATCTATACTTTTGAAATCCAACAGAAAGTGATTGGTGTATACATAGAAAGCAGCGCTTGGGAGCCGTTCCACTTTTCTGGTTGTATATTGTGTTAAGGAGTGGTGCTCTTTAGGAGTGGCGACCTGAGTTGCAGTTTTTTAAGGCGCAAGTCAAATTTATCTGTTTTGTTTTTTAACTCGGAATGAGGGCCCATGTGCACTGCAGGGGAGGGTAGATATAACATGTGCAGAGAGAGTTAGATTTGGGTGGGGGGTGTTCAAACTCATATCTAAATTGCAGTGTAAAAATAAAGCAGCCAGTATTTACCCTGCACAGAAACAAAATAACCCACCCAAATCTAACTCTCTCTGCAAATGTTATATCTGCCCCCCCTGCAGTGCACATGGGGGGTAATTCTGAGTTGATCGCAGCAGGAAATTTTTTAGCAGTTGGGCAAAACCATGTGCACTGCAGGGGAGGCAGATATAACATTTGCAGAGAGTGTTAGATTTGGGTGTGGTGAGTTCAATCTGCAATCTAAATTGCAGTGTAAAAATAAAGCAGCCAGTATTTACCCTGCACAGAAACAAAATAACCCACCCAAATCTAACTCTTTCTGCACATGTTATATCTGCCTCCCCTGCAGTGCACATGGTTTTGCCCAACTGCTAAAAAATTTCCTGCTGCGATCAATTTGGAATTACCCCCATGGTTGTGCCCAACTGCTAACAAATTTGCTGCTGCAATCAACTCTGAATTATCCTGTGTGTGGCTGTAGACTAGAGGGACAGTTCAGGTGAGTATTTGTTTGGCCTGAGGTAGAGGCTCAGTTAAGGTTAGCGACTGTCCCCCCAACTTGGGTTTAAGGTTCTCCATGGCTATTGGTAAATCTTTTCTGACTCATTATTCCTCATCCTATGTGCACTGCCAGCAAGGTAGTTTCCCCACTAATCCATTGAGCAGTGGAGCACTCTGCAGCTAAGACCGTGGACAGACACCCAGGTAACATGCTGTTGGGAATGTGGTGCTGCCACCTTCTTCGTGCCTGCTATCCTACCCCTAGTCTGCCCGTATGAGGGGTGCCCCTGCGGGTATGTAGCTCCAGTCTCTTGAGTGATTCGCCACCAGAAGTATGTCATATTAGCTAGCCACTGACTCATTCCCAGTGCTAACCCCCTGACTGCTCTCACTGGGGTAAATTTACTAAGGTGGGAGTTTTTTAGAACTGGAGATGTTGCCTCTGGGAGGAGGCAGCCAGGTCGGCTCAACAGGGGGCATGGTGCGGCAAAGGGAGGCATAACGGGAAGGAGCAGGGGGCGTGGCAGCAAGATTGGTCAGTTTATCTCCGTCCCTGCTGCGCTATGCCGAGATTACCGGCATAATGTGGGCAGGGTCGCCGCTGCAGGGGATACTTCAGTGTTTCCCCAGGGGGTGCGGGGACTCAGCTGCCGTCCGGGAGACTTGCCAACTCTTCCGGGTGGCCGGGAGTGCCACACGATTTTTGAGAGCCTCACGGCCATTCTAGGAGAATAGGTAAGTATGACCAGGAGTGCAGCACAGACCTGCGGGGAAGCGGATGCCCGGCCTTCAGGAAGGGAGCCTGGAGATGGGAGCACTCACCTGGATGGATGAGGAGGAGAGAGCCTGGGTATCGACCACTGGCCAATGACAACGTGACCAGAGGGCAGCGGGACCGGATCGGCCAAAGGGGACGAGAAAGTCAGAGCACCTCGGTGGAAGCATAGTCGGCCTTTCATTACCCATCCATGCAGTAAAGATCATGGGGAACCTCCAGGGAAAAAGTTGTAGCCACGAGGAGCAACGGGACCTTGTGAGAAGAGAGGACAGCCACGGAAGCCCATCGGGAAGAGGGGCCGGAGGAGCTGGCAGCAGAGCACCAAAGCTGGGGGGGACATGCAGAGCTCTGGACAACCTCGTCTGCGAGGTCCCAGGGTGATCAGGAGAGAGTACTGTGACAGCATGCGAGGATTCCAGTGGGAAGAGGAACATCCACTAGCGACGGGAAATAGAGAAAACCCAAGAGCACAGCGGAATCTGTTCCAGTGTGGTCTAGCCTGTTGCGGTGCACAGCATCTTGAGCAGCGACGAAGATTGGAACCTGGTCGTAGGTGGCAGAAGCACTGCAACTCTGTGTGAGACATTGCTGCAATCTCTGCCCTGTTCATTTCCTGCTGAAGGGGATTAAAGTAAAAAGGTGGTAGGCTCCCCTTCCTCTATGGTGACCCTTGTGTACAAAGTAATAAGGGGGTAGGATTCCCTTTTCTTCTAGTGCCCCCCAGGTGTACAAGTAACAAAGGGGTGGGCTCCCCTTCCGTTCTGGTGCCCCCCTGGTGTCCAAAGTAATAAGGTGGTAGGCCCCCCTTCCCTTCTGGTGTCCCGCTGGTGTACAAAGTAATAAGGGAGTAGGCTCCTCTGCTGTGGCTAGTTATAGGTGAAGACTCCCTTCTGTGGTTATTGCTGCACCATTGTTAGAGGTATAAGACAAAGTGTAAGCTCCCCTCTTTTTCTAGTACAAATAACTACAAGTTTAAGCCAATGGCAGATTCAGTGGAGGGTGATCAGGGCGAACACTCAGTCCCAAGCCCCGTCCACCACTGATCCTGCGCGGCTGGACCTGGCAATCAAAACGAGTACGGGTCAGCATTTTGTTGTGTGAGGATGCCGATGCCTGGAGCGCTGCGCAGCACTGGACTCCCCACACCCAGTCACAAGCACCTTCCTCCTCAGTCTGCACCCTGCGCTCAGCCCGTGCTCCTAGGTCAGCACGGGAAGCCGATGCACAACCTTCCAGCAGCGCATGGACGGACGCCCATGGATGGTTCTCCTGGTTGGGGCAGTTCGAACAAACTTCCTTTGCTGAATCCCGGCTGGCAGGCCAGAAGGAGAAAGAGAAGGATCAGCTCCTTCCCCGCTCCCCCTCTATCTTCATTTTGCATGTACGGATTATCTTCTTTGGGACAGAGAAAGTGACAGCCCACCTCCCAGGTAATCTGTCCAGCATGGATGTGCACTTGGTGCTCGGCCTGGCCGCTGTGGGGGAGGTGGCTGCTGCTGCTGCTTACTCCAGCAGCCGGGGAAGGGGGAAGAGAATCTGTGTCCTGGGCTGGGATCACAGGCCGTGCTAAGCCGCTACTGCTGAGAGTCTCTGGTGTCTTCCGTGAGCCCTGTCCTCCTTTAGGTGCATATGAGGCTTCCAGGTTGCTTAAATCTGATGGTTCTATATACATCCAAGTGCCAGTTTCCAGTCTTGATCCACCACTGCTTCATAAGGGGATGTGAGGGGTAATAAGGGATTTGGGGGACAGTAAAGGATGCACAGTGGTGTGTGTGTGTGTGTGTGTGTGTGTGTGTGTGTGTGTGTGTGTGTGTGTATATCACTATATATATATATATATATATAACACCAAAGAAATCAGGTGGCACTCGCAGACTTGTAGCTTGTAGTGAAAACAACCTTCACTCCGTGAAGGAATTTATTGTGAAAACAGGTAACGTTTCGGGGACGTATCCCCTTCCTCAGACAACTCAACAATGCAAAATACAGTGTATAAATACCATAAAATGACCCCACTTACCCCCACCATCACGACTCCCAGCTGCGTGAACCACGGCGTGTCTCGGCGTCTCCCGGCCCGCACTTCCGGCTTCGACGTCACCGCCCAACCGGAAGTGACGCGTTCAGGCTTCGCCGGTCACCATGGCGACGCGCTGGGAGCCCTGTGGATACAAACAAAACATGGCACAGATTATAGCTACTAAGCATATGTGAACAAATGACACATTTCACAACGGCGCTCACTTGGAGCTCGAGTGTCAATAAAAACATGCATCACATACATAAACATCACACAAAAAGACATAGACATTTAAAATCGTGCATAATTGTTAAAAACCTACTTAATAAAACCAGTCTGGTGCAGATCACCCTGGTATGTAAACTGTGCTCACATGTGACAAATGTCACTAGATAAAACATGACATGGATGGCTCAAGTATAATAACTATGCAACAATCATATGATAAACCTGTGCAAGACATGCTCACTCTCAGACATTATTGATTGGCAGGGACTGATTTTTTGTAAAGAACGTTTTACTAAAGGGATGTATACATTAGTAAGTGGACTCACATGGATCCTAGAGGAAATTGATTAGTCCTAAGGACTCATTCAGACCTCTAGGGGCTAGACAATCCAGGCGAAAAATCCACCTGGATTCTAGTTGTAGCAATTTTTTCCCCCGGTCGCCACCCCTTATAGACGCTGGAACGTGATCTATGGCCCTGTATCTTACACTTGCCAACGTGTGGTGTTGTGTGGCAAAATGCCTGGCCACAGGTTGGTCGCTGGTCCCTGATACTAGGGCTGCCCGTATAGCGGACCTATGTTGGGTAAGTCTGACCTTCAGTTGGCATTCCGTTTTGCCCACGTAATAGAGCCCGCAAGGGCACACTTACCCAACATAGGTCCGCTATACGGGCAGCCCTAGTATCAGGGACCAGCAACCAACCTGTGGCCAGGCATTTTGCCACACAACACCACACGTTGGTTCACGCCTTGACAAAGGGGTCCAAGGACCCCGAAACGTTGGTTCTATATGTGACCACTGTGATGTTGTATTATATTTGAAATACATTTTTTTCAATAATTTCAAACGGAGTGCCGCTGCCATTTTTCTTCTACTCCATATATATATATATATATATATATATATCTTATAGATAAGGACGAGATGAACAATGGTCATATAGGTCCAACCGGTACGCACCCCTAAGGTCCCCTTCCCCACCTCAAAAAACTGGTTATTTTTTAGAGGAACGAAAGGGGAGACACCAACTACTAAAAGGAAATACGGAGGACCAACATGGGAGGATGAATACCCCCCAAGGTACAAAAAGAGGGTATCAAGAGGGAGACGAGGACAGAGAGGTGGAAGATCAAACCCCCAAAAAAAGAAAATCCTTGATGAACCCAGACAGAACGCGTCAGGGGTTATCAACCTTTCAAAGAAGGAGCTTTCTACAGCCGAGACCTCGGTTTTAGATAAGGGGCTCAAATTTGCTCCAGAAGAAAATGTGAGCAAGTTTGATCTATTTATTGATTTGAATAAATATGTAAGAAAATTAACTGTCCAACGACACTTCCTTGAGAATCCTACTCCCAAACGCTCTTATGTACCGAAAGAAAAACCCATTGTATCCCTTCCATCTAAATTCTTCCCTGTAGAATCTAAAGGTAATTATTTGGAAGTTTTCTACGAATCAGTAAGGGATGACTTTAGAGCCATGAACGTTTATGATAAAAAGTATAATAACAATCTAAGTACTTATGAGATCAAAGCTATCAAAGGAATTAAAAAGGATCAAAATCTTATTGTGAAGGCCGCAGATAAAGGGGGATCTGTTGTATTGTTAGATCGTTCTTCCTATACAGATGAGGCCTATAAGATTCTGAGAGATACCAATACTTACGAGAAATTGGACTATAGTCCATTGGTTGAATTCCAGGAATCCCTACAAAAGTTACTGTATAAAGCCCATAGTTCTAAACTAATCTGTAAGGAGGAACTTGAATACTTAAATACTAAACAGCCAACATCACCGGTCTTTTATCAGTTGCCCAAGGTCCACAAAAGGAGAGACCACCCTCCTGGACGTCCAATCATTGGAGGGGTAGATTCCCTTACTGCTAATGTCTCTCATTATATTGACATTAAATTACAACCTTATGTAAAAAAATCAAAGTCATACCTTAAAGATTCTGCTAATGTTCTTAGATTATTAGACGATTACATTTGGACTGAAGGTGATTGTTGGATTACAGTAGATGCCCAGGCATTGTACTCCTCAATCCCCCACGAGAATGGCATTGATCCCGTCAATAAAGTATTAAGTAATGACCTTACTAAATCTCCTGAGGAAACCTCTTTTATTCTAGAATGTATTAAGTTTATATTGGAGCACAATTTCTTCGAGTTTGATGGCTCCTTTTTTCTCCAAAAATAGGGTACAGCCATGGGCACTAAATTTGCGCCCTCTTACGCTAACATTTTCATGAGTGAGTGGGAGGAGAAATACATTTACGGTTCATCTTATTACAAAGACAACATTAAATATTACCGTAGATATATTGACGACCTCCTATTCATCTGCCAAGGTGACGATCTCAGTATTACAGAATTTATTTCTTATCTGAATATCAATGATGTCACGTTTACGCACAAATTCGACAGGAACTCTATTGAGTACCTTGATTTAGAACTAGAAGGATCTAGGTCTGGTAAAGTCATTACCAGAACCTTTTTTAAGGCAGTTGATGCTAACAGTTACATCCCCATATCCAGTTGTCATCATCCTGTATGGAAGGAGGGGGTGCCATACTCTCAATTTTTAAGAATTAGAAGGAACTGTAGTAGTTTAGAGGACTATTGGTCACAAACCGACCTTTTTAAAGAATAGATTCTTGGAACGAGGTTATAACCCTGCATCCATTGATGATGTTAGACTTAAGGCCTCTCTTCGTAATCGAGAGGAATTGATTCAGGATAAAGTGGTTACAGCTAACTGTTCTCAACAGTACAATAGACCCTTCATTATGCAATATTGTTGTGATGCAGGAAGAATCAGAAAAGTGATTGAAAAACACTGGGGTATACTCTTAAAAGACCCCATATTGGGGCCTAGCCTCCCTAAAAAACCTAATATGGTATATAGAAAGGCCAACAATTTGAAGAACATATTGACACCTAGTCAGTTGAAGCCAATTAAGGTAGATAATCTTCATGGTTTACCACAATTAGGTTTGAGTGGGGGGCGCTTCCCTTACCAACATTGTATATGTTGTAAACATGTCAAGACTTCAATTTCAGATTAAATTGGATAATGGTCGACTATATAAACTTCAGGACAAAGTGACGTGCTTGACTGAGTATGTAATTTACAAGGTAGATTGCCCTTGTGGCTTGTCGTACATAGGAAAAACTAAGAGACAGGTTAAGCTCAGAATTCAAGAGCATTTGCGAAGTATAAAAAATAGAGTCATTTCTCATAATCTTCCCAAACACTTTAACGAAGCACATAATTCTGAAGTTAAGGGCTTGAGTTTTACTATACTGGAAGTTATAAAACCTCATAGCAGGGGAGGCAATAGGGATTTGGTATTATCCCGAAGGGAAACCTTCTGGATATACACCCTTAACACTCTTTCCCTGAGAGGACTGAATGAGGGGTTAGATATTGTGTCTTTTCCTTAATGTTTTTGAAACCAGTGATGTACTCATCATGCTACGAGCTAGTTTTTTGCTCTTTGTATTATATGATTACTCTGTTTTTGTAAAGAAGTAATACAAATATGTACTCCTTTTATAATATATATATTATATTCCCATGCGGGTAATTTTAGTTATATTATTTATTTTTCATTTTTTCATTTTATTTATTTAGTTATATTTTATTTATTTTTATCTTTATTTTTACTTTATTTATATTTATTTTTAGCTTTATATATATATATATATATTTTTTTTTTTTATATATATATTTTTTTATTATTATTATTTTTTTATTATTATTTTAGGGAGTCTCTGGTTATTATGATATGGCCATATAGACATACTAATATTCTAGGCTAGTATTATAATCTAATTAACACTGTAGGTGTCTGCATGACTCTATGCTTACATGGGTACTTGCATGGGGAAGTACAGATATGCATGTTTATAGGGATATGTACCTAGAAGGATGGTGTCATAAGGCACTTTAACATATAGGCATTTGGAAAGATTGCTAATTCACAGGGTTAGATACTGCACGATAGAATAGGTTTAGTAACCCAATATGTGGTTTAAGTACAAAGCGCCTTTTGCGTTCCACTGCGGGTCCGAGTGGAACGCACGCGTCACTTCCGGCCATCATCCTTGGTAGCACACATGGTGCTATGACGGTTTTGCACTCCACCTCGCTTGTGTGTGGAGCGCGGACGTCATATCCGGCGGGTGCGTTCCACCGCTGGAAGCGCTGGAGCGCACGGTTAAAGCCCGTAGCTCCGGGGCTATATGAAGCACTGAAAAGTTTTAAATCTATTTGGGTTGGGGTGGTGGGATGTCCCGACAATGAATAGTTGTTTGGGATTTGTAGAGTCTTGGTTATTAGTGAGTTCACTTTGTAATAAAAGTATAAAATAAAGATATATAATATACATATAGAATATATATAATATAATCTATATGTATATGTGTCATTACCTCAGGAGGGGAACCAAAAATTTGTGATTTTGAATTTAGGATAAGGGATACTCAACCTGTATATATATATATACACTGCTCAAAAAAATAAAGGGAACACTTAAACAACACAATGTAACTCCAAGTCAATTACACTTCTGTGAAATCAAACTGTCCACTTAGGAAGCAACACTGATTGACAATCAATTTCACATGCTGTTGTGCAAATGTAATAGACAACAGGTGGGAGTTATAGGCAATTAGCAAGACACCCCCAATAAAGGAGTTGTTCTGCAGGTGGTGACCACAGACCACTGCTCAGCTCCTATGCTTTCTGGCTGATGTTTTGGTCACTTTTGAAAGCTGGCGGTGCTTTCACTCTAGTGGTAGCATGAGAAGGAGTCTACAACCCACACAAGTGGCTCAGGTAGTGCAGCTCATCCAGGATGGCACATCAATGCGAGCTGTGGCAAGAAGGTTTGCTGTGTTGTCAGCGTAGTGTCCAGAGCATGGAGGCGCTACCAGGAGACAGGCCAGTACATCAGGAGACGTGTAGGAGGCTGTAGGAGGGCAACAACCCAGCAGCAGGACCGCTACCTCCACCTTTGTGCAAGGAGGAACAGGAGGAGCACTGCCAGAGCCCTGCAAAATGACCTCCAGCAAGCAAAAAATGTGCATGTGTCTTCTAAAACGATCAAAAACAGACTTCATGAGGGTGGTATGAGGGCCCGACATCCAAATTTGCTCCAGAAGAAAATGTGAGCAAGTTTGATCTATTTATTGATTTTAATAAATATGTAAGAAAATTAACTGTCCAACGACACTTCCTTGAGAATCCTACTCCCAAACGCTCTTATGTACCGAAAGAAAAACCCATTGTATCCCTTCCATCTAAATTCTTCCCTGTAGAATCTAAAGGTAATTATTTGGAAGTTTTCTACGAATCAGTAAGGGATGACTTTAGAGCCATGAACGTTTATGATAAAAAGTATAATAACAATCTAAGTACTTATGAGATCAAAGCTATTAAAGGAATTAAAAAGGATCAAAATCTTATTGTGAAGGCCGCAGATAAAGGGGGATCTGTTGTATTGTTAGATTCGTTCTTTCTATACAGATGAGGCCTATAAGATTCTGAGAGATACCAATACTTACGAGAAATTGGACTATAGTCCATTGGTTGAATTCCAGGAATCCCTACAAAAGTTACTGAATAAAGCCCATAGTTCTAAACTAATCTGTAAGGAGGAACTTGAATACTTAAATACTAAACAGCCAACATCACCGGTCTTTTATCAGTTGCCCAAGGTCCACAAAAGGAGAGACCACCCTCCTGGACGTCCAATCATTGGAGGGGTAGATTCCCTTACTGCTAATGTCTCTCATTATATTGACATTAAATTACAACCTTATGTAAAAAAATCAAAGTCATACCTTAAAGATTCTGCTAATGTTCTTAGATTATTAGACGATTACATTTGGACTGAAGGTGATTGTTGGATTACAGTAGATGCCCAGGCATTGTACTCCTCAATCCCCCACGAGAATGGCATTGATCCCGTCAATAAAGTATTAAGTAATGACCTTACTAAATCTCCTGAGGAAACCTCTTTTATTCTAGAATGTATTAAGTTTATATTGGAGCACAATTTCTTCGAGTTTGATGGCTCCTTTTTTCTCCAAAAATAGGGTACAGCCATGGGCACTAAATTTGCGCCCTCTTACGCTAACATTTTCATGAGTGAGTGGGAGGAGAAATACATTTACGGTTCATCTTATTACAAAGACAACATTAAATATTACCGTAGATATATTGACGACCTCCTATTCATCTGCCAAGGTGACGATCTCAGTATTACAGAATTTATTTCTTATCTGAATATCAATGATGTCACGTTTACGCACAAATTCGACAGGAACTCTATTGAGTACCTTGATTTAGAACTAGAAGGATCTAGGTCTGGTAAAGTCATTACCAGAACCTTTTTTAAGGCAGTTGATGCTAACAGTTACATCCCCATATCCAGTTGTCATCATCCTGTATGGAAGGAGGGGGTGCCATACTCTCAATTTTTAAGAATTAGAAGGAACTGTAGTAGTTTAGAGGACTATTGGTCACAAACCGACCTTTTTAAAGAATAGATTCTTGGAACGAGGTTATAACCCTGCATCCATTGATGATGTTAGACTTAAGGCCTCTCTTCGTAATCGAGAGGAATTGATTCAGGATAAAGTGGTTACAGCTAACTGTTCTCAACAGTACAATAGACCCTTCATTATGCAATATTGTTGTGATGCAGGAAGAATCAGAAAAGTGATTGAAAAACACTGGGGTATACTCTTAAAAGACCCCATATTGGGGCCTAGCCTCCCTAAAAAACCTAATATGGTATATAGAAAGGCCAACAATTTGAAGAACATATTGACACCTAGTCAGTTGAAGCCAATTAAGGTAGATAATCTTCATGGTTTACCACAATTAGGTTTGAGTGGGGGGCGCTTCCCTTACCAACATTGTATATGTTGTAAACATGTCAAGACTTCAATTTCAGATTAAATTGGATAATGGTCGACTATATAAACTTCAGGACAAAGTGACGTGCTTGACTGAGTATGTAATTTACAAGGTAGATTGCCCTTGTGGCTTGTCGTACATAGGAAAAACTAAGAGACAGGTTAAGCTCAGAATTCAAGAGCATTTGCGAAGTATAAAAAATAGAGTCATTTCTCATAATCTTCCCAAACACTTTAACGAAGCACATAATTCTGAAGTTAAGGGCTTGAGTTTTACTATACTGGAAGTTATAAAACCTCATAGCAGGGGAGGCAATAGGGATTTGGTATTATCCCGAAGGGAAACCTTCTGGATATACACCCTTAACACTCTTTCCCTGAGAGGACTGAATGAGGGGTTAGATATTGTGTCTTTTCCTTAATGTTTTTGAAACCAGTGATGTACTCATCATGCTACGAGCTAGTTTTTTGCTCTTTGTATTATATGATTACTCTGTTTTTGTAAAGAAGTAATACAAATATGTACTCCTTTTATAATATATATATTATATTCCCATGCGGGTAATTTTAGTTATATTATTTATTTTTCATTTTTTCATTTTATTTATTTAGTTATATTTTATTTATTTTTATCTTTATTTTTACTTTATTTATATTTATTTTTAGCTTTATATATATATATATATATTTTTTTTTTTATATATATATTTTTTTATTATTATTATTTTTTTATTATTATTTTAGGGAGTCTCTGGTTATTATGATATGGCCATATAGACATACTAATATTCTAGGCTAGTATTATAATCTAATTAACACTGTAGGTGTCTGCATGACTCTATGCTTACATGGGTACTTGCATGGGGAAGTACAGATATGCATGTTTATAGGGATATGTACCTAGAAGGATGGTGTCATAAGGCACTTTAACATATAGGCATTTGGAAAGATTGCTAATTCACAGGGTTAGATACTGCACGATAGAATAGGTTTAGTAACCCAATATGTGGTTTAAGTACAAAGCGCCTTTTGCGTTCCACTGCGGGTCCGAGTGGAACGCACGCGTCACTTCCGGCCATCATCCTTGGTAGCACACATGGTGCTATGACGGTTTTGCACTCCACCTCGCTTGTGTGTGGAGCGCGGACGTCATATCCGGCGGGTGCGTTCCACCGCTGGAAGCGCTGGAGCGCACGGTTAAAGCCCGTAGCTCCGGGGCTATATGAAGCACTGAAAAGTTTTAAATCTATTTGGGTTGGGGTGGTGGGATGTCCCGACAATGAATAGTTGTTTGGGATTTGTAGAGTCTTGGTTATTAGTGAGTTCACTTTGTAATAAAAGTATAAAATAAAGATATATAATATACATATAGAATATATATAATATAATCTATATGTATATGTGTCATTACCTCAGGAGGGGAACCAAAAATTTGTGATTTTGAATTTAGGATAAGGGATACTCAACCTGTATATATATATATACACTGCTCAAAAAAATAAAGGGAACACTTAAACAACACAATGTAACTCCAAGTCAATTACACTTCTGTGAAATCAAACTGTCCACTTAGGAAGCAACACTGATTGACAATCAATTTCACATGCTGTTGTGCAAATGTAATAGACAACAGGTGGGAGTTATAGGCAATTAGCAAGACACCCCCAATAAAGGAGTTGTTCTGCAGGTGGTGACCACAGACCACTGCTCAGCTCCTATGCTTTCTGGCTGATGTTTTGGTCACTTTTGAAAGCTGGCGGTGCTTTCACTCTAGTGGTAGCATGAGAAGGAGTCTACAACCCACACAAGTGGCTCAGGTAGTGCAGCTCATCCAGGATGGCACATCAATGCGAGCTGTGGCAAGAAGGTTTGCTGTGTTGTCAGCGTAGTGTCCAGAGCATGGAGGCGCTACCAGGAGACAGGCCAGTACATCAGGAGACGTGTAGGAGGCTGTAGGAGGGCAACAACCCAGCAGCAGGACCGCTACCTCCACCTTTGTGCAAGGAGGAACAGGAGGAGCACTGCCAGAGCCCTGCAAAATGACCTCCAGCAAGCAAAAAATGTGCATGTGTCTTCTAAAACGATCAAAAACAGACTTCATGAGGGTGGTATGAGGGCCCGACATCCAAATTTGCTCCAGAAGAAAATGTGAGCAAGTTTGATCTATTTATTGATTTTAATAAATATGTAAGAAAATTAACTGTCCAACGACACTTCCTTGAGAATCCTACTCCCAAACGCTCTTATGTACCGAAAGAAAAACCCATTGTATCCCTTCCATCTAAATTCTTCCCTGTAGAATCTAAAGGTAATTATTTGGAAGTTTTCTACGAATCAGTAAGGGATGACTTTAGAGCCATGAACGTTTATGATAAAAAGTATAATAACAATCTAAGTACTTATGAGATCAAAGCTATTAAAGGAATTAAAAAGGATCAAAATCTTATTGTGAAGGCCGCAGATAAAGGGGGATCTGTTGTATTGTTAGATTCGTTCTTTCTATACAGATGAGGCCTATAAGATTCTGAGAGATACCAATACTTACGAGAAATTGGACTATAGTCCATTGGTTGAATTCCAGGAATCCCTACAAAAGTTACTGTATAAAGCCCATAGTTCTAAACTAATCTGTAAGGAGGAACTTGAATACTTAAATACTAAACAGCCAACATCACCGGTCTTTTATCAGTTGCCCAAGGTCCACAAAAGGAGAGACCACCCTCCTGGACGTCCAATCATTGGAGGGGTAGATTCCCTTACTGCTAATGTCTCTCATTATATTGACATTAAATTACAACCTTATGTAAAAAAATCAAAGTCATACCTTAAAGATTCTGCTAATGTTCTTAGATTATTAGACGATTACATTTGGACTGAAGGTGATTGTTGGATTACAGTAGATGCCCAGGCATTGTACTCCTCAATCCCCCACGAGAATGGCATTGATCCCGTCAATAAAGTATTAAGTAATGACCTTACTAAATCTCCTGAGGAAACCTCTTTTATTCTAGAATGTATTAAGTTTATATTGGAGCACAATTTCTTCGAGTTTGATGGCTCCTTTTTTCTCCAAAAATAGGGTACAGCCATGGGCACTAAATTTGCGCCCTCTTACGCTAACATTTTCATGAGTGAGTGGGAGGAGAAATACATTTACGGTTCATCTTATTACAAAGACAACATTAAATATTACCGTAGATATATTGACGACCTCCTATTCATCTGCCAAGGTGACGATCTCAGTATTACAGAATTTATTTCTTATCTGAATATCAATGATGTCACGTTTACGCACAAATTTGACAGGAACTCTATTGAGTACCTTGATTTAGAACTAGAAGGATCTAGGTCTGGTAAAGTCATTACCAGAACCTTTTTTTAAGGCAGTTGATGCTAACAGTTACATCCCCATATCCAGTTGTCATCATCCTGTATGGAAGGAGGGGGTGCCATACTCTCAATTTTTAAGAATTAGAAGGAACTGTAGTAGTTTAGAGGACTATTGGTCACAAACCGACCTTTTTAAAGAATAGATTCTTGGAACGAGGTTATAACCCTGCATCCATTGATGATGTTAGACTTAAGGCCTCTCTTCGTAATCGAGAGGAATTGATTCAGGATAAAGTGGTTACAGCTAACTGTTCTCAACAGTACAATAGACCCTTCATTATGCAATATTGTTGTGATGCAGGAAGAATCAGAAAAGTGATTGAAAAACACTGGGGTATACTCTTAAAAGACCCCATATTGGGGCCTAGCCTCCCTAAAAAACCTAATATGGTATATAGAAAGGCCAACAATTTGAAGAACATATTGACACCTAGTCAGTTGAAGCCAATTAAGGTAGATAATCTTCATGGTTTACCACAATTAGGTTTGAGTGGGGGGCGCTTCCCTTGCCAACATTGTATATGTTGTAAACATGTCAAGACTTCAATTTCAGATTAAATTGGATAATGGTCGACTATATAAACTTCAGGACAAAGTGACGTGCTTGACTGAGTATGTAATTTACAAGGTAGATTGCCCTTGTGGCTTGTCGTACATAGGAAAAACTAAGAGACAGGTTAAGCTCAGAATTCAAGAGCATTTGCGAAGTATAAAAAATAGAGTCATTTCTCATAATCTTCCCAAACACTTTAACGAAGCACATAATTCTGAAGTTAAGGGCTTGAGTTTTACTATACTGGAAGTTATAAAACCTCATAGCAGGGGAGGCAATAGGGATTTGGTATTATCCCGAAGGGAAACCTTCTGGATATACACCCTTAACACTCTTTCCCTGAGAGGACTGAATGAGGGGTTAGATATTGTGTCTTTTCCTTAATGCTTTTTGAAACCAGTGATGTACTCATCATGCTACGAGCTAGTTTTTTGCTCTTAATGCTTTTTGAAACCAGTGATGTACTCATCATGCTACGAGATAGTTTTTTGCTCTTTGTATTATATGATTACTCTGTTTTTGTAAAGAAGTAATACAAATATGTACTCCTTTTATAATATATATATTATATTCCCATGCGGGTAATTTTAGTTATATTATTTATTTTTCATTTTTTCATTTTATTTATTTATTTATATTTTATTTATTTTTATCTTTATTTTTACTTTATTTATATTTATTTTTAGCTTTATATATATATATATATATATTTTTTTTTATATATTTTTTTTTTAATTATTATTATTTTTTTATTATTATTTTAGGGAGTCTCTGGTTATTATGATATGGCCATATAGACATACTAATATTCTAGGCTAGTATTATAATCTAATTAACACTGTAGGTGTCTGCATGACTCTATGCTTACAGGGGTACTTGCATGGGGAAGTACAAATATGCATGTTTATAGGGATATGTACCTAGAAGGATGGTGTCATAAGGCACTTTAACATATAGGCATTTGGAAAGATTGCTAATTCACAGGGTTAGATACTGCACGATAGAATAGGTTTAGTAACCCAATATGTGGTTTAAGTACAAAGCGCCTTTTGCGTTCCACTGCGGGTCCGAGTGGAACGCACGCGTCACTTCCGGCCATCATCCTTGGTAGCACACATGGTGCTATGACGGTTTTGCACTCCACCTCGCTTGTGTGTGGAGCGCGGACGTCATATCCGGCGGGTGCGTTCCACCGCTGGAAGCGCTGGAGCGCACGGTTAAAGCCCGTAGCTCCGGGGCTATATGAAGCACTGAAAAGTTTTAAATCTATTTGGGTTGGGGTGGTGGGATGTCCCGACAATGAATAGTTGTTTGGGATTTGTAGAGTCTTGGTTATTAGTGAGTTCACTTTGTAATAAAAGTATAAAATAAAGATATATAATATACATATAGAATATATATAATATAATCTATATGTATATGTGTCATTACCTCAGGAGGGGAACCAAAAATTTGTGATTTTGAATTTAGGATAAGGGATACTCAACCTGTATATATATACACTGCTCAAAAAAATAAAGGGAACACTTAAACAACACAATGTAACTCCAAGTCAATCACACTTCTGTGAAATCAAACTGTCCACTTAGGAAGCAACACTGATTGACAATCAATTTCACATGCTGTTGTGCAAATGTAATAGACAACAGGTGGGAGTTATAGGCAATTAGCAAGACACCCCCAATAAAGGAGTTGTTCTGCAGGTGGTGACCACAGACCACTGCTCAGCTCCTATGCTTTCTGGCTGATGTTTTGGTCACTTTTGAAAGCTGGCGGTGCTTTCACTCTAGTGGTAGCATGAGAAGGAGTCTACAACCCACACAAGTGGCTCAGGTAGTGCAGCTCATCCAGGATGGCACATCAATGCGAGCTGTGGCAAGAAGGTTTGCTGTGTTGTCAGCGTAGTGTCCAGAGCATGGAGGCGCTACCAGGAGACAGGCCAGTACATCAGGAGACGTGTAGGAGGCTGTAGGAGGGCAACAACCCAGCAGCAGGACCGCTACCTCCACCTTTGTGCAAGGAGGAACAGGAGGAGCACTGCCAGAGCCCTGCAAAATGACCTCCAGCAAGCAAAAAATGTGCATGTGTCTTCTAAAACGATCAAAAACAGACTTCATGAGGGTGGTATGAGGGCCCGACATCCACAGGTGGGGGTTGTGCTTACAGCCCAACACCGTGCAGGACGTTTGGCATTTGCCAGAGAACACCAAGATTGGCAAATTCGCCACTGGCGCCCTGTGCTCTTCACAGATGAAAGCAGGTTCTCACTGAGCACATGTGACAGACGTGACAGAGTCTGGAGACGCCAAGGAGAACGTTCTGCTGCCTGCAACATTCTCCAGCATGACCGGTTTGGCAGTGGGTCAGTAATGGTGTGGGGTGGCATTTCTTTGGGGGGCCACACAGCCCTCCATGTGCTCGCCAGAGGTAGCCTGACTGCAATTAGGTACCGAGATGAGATCCTCAGACCCCTTGTGAGACCATATGCTGGTGCGGTTGGCCCTGGGTTCCTCCTAATGCAAGACAACGCTAGACCTCATGTGGCTAGAGTGTGTCAGCAGTTCCTGAAAGACGAAGGTATTGATGCTATGGACTGGCCCGCCCGTTCCCCAGACCTGAATCCTATTGAGCACATCTGGGACATCATGTCTCGCTCCATCCACCAACGCCACATTGCACCACAGACTGTCCAGGAGTTGGCGGATGCTTTAGTCCAGGTCTGGGAGGAGATCCCTCAGGAGACCATCCGCCACCTCATCAGGAGCATGCCCAGGCGTTGTAGGGAGGTCATACAGACACGTGGAGGCCACACACACTACTGAGCCTCATTTTGACTTGTTTTAAGGACATTACATCAAAGTTGGATCAGCCTGTAGTGTGTTTTTCCACTTTAAATTTGAGTGTGACTCCAAATCCAGACCTCCATGGGATAATAAATTTGATTTCCATTGATAATTTTTGTGTGATTTTGTTGTCAGCACATTCAACTATGTAAAGAACAAAGTATTTAATAAGAATATTTCATTCATTCAGATGTAGGATGTGTTATTTTAGTGTTCCCTTTATTTTTTTGAGCAGTGTATACATACATATATATATATATATATATATATATAAAATGTCTTCATTATTATTTAAAAATATACATGTAAATAAAATTGATGAAGAATAAAACAGTAAATAATTCAAGTATACTGTACAAGTTTTTAACAGATGTAGTAATGGCTGGCTGCTTATCCATCAGTATGCCAATCTGATGGTTTGGTCAAAGGTGGTCTAGGGACAGTGGAGGAGGGACATTTATTCTGTTTTATTTTTTATCAATGTCAGTATTAATTCTTAAAGCATCCCCCCAGAAGTAAAGTCTAGATCCGCCACTGGTTTAAGCCATTACTCTGAGACATTACAACAGTGTTACATACCTCCCAACATGTCCCTCTCCAGGAGGGACACACTGCTCTGCTTCTGGACTTTTTTCTTAATGTATGATTGCCTGCACCTGTGTTGAACAGGTTAATGGATAAGAAAGGTGTTTCAGCACAGGTAATGGCAATCATAAATTAAAAGGGAAGTCCAGGAGCAGAGCATTCTGTCCCTCCTAGAGAGGGTCATGTTGGGAGGTATGGTGTTACGCAAATTATGTTCATCTTCATGCGGTCTAATACCTATGTTGATGGTTGTGAAATTTAATGTTGCATTATTAAATGCTGATGCCGAGACTGTGTACTAAAAGCCATTCAGATGTGTAATTTCTTGCTGCCTCTGCTAATCACTAAGCTTCTTCACTAAAAAGGGCCTCATTACTACATGCTGATAACGAGACTACGCAACTAAAGTCGTTCAGTTTTGTTTGTTTCTGGCTTCACCTGCTGACCATTTAATGCTTACACTGGTTACCTGAGAATGAGTTATAAGGCCAAAGCCAGCCTGTTTCACTGTGCACCTGTTTCTTGCTACACTTGCCTGCTATCTGATGCTAATGCTGGCCCTCTGTGACTGAGTATGCTACTGTTACTGCTATGGCAATTATATCATTATTCTAACGCTGTTTGACATATTCCTCTGCAAAAAAGTGTCCTTTATTTTGAAACTGTTATGTACGGCTCTGTTGAACTCTTGAAATTGTTAACCTCTTCAATATTTATTCACTGGGGGGAGTGTATTTTCGCTTTGCAAGTGTTAGGCGCCGAGGGTCCGCCCGTCAGTGCGGCCCGGCGCCTAGCAACTAGGGACGCCGCATGCGGACAGCCGCCGGCTCCCTAGCAACGCTAGACGCCGGGCGCACGGAGCCGCTCAGACCCTAGCAACGGGGACGCCACTGTCGGACCGCGTTCCCCGTTGCTGGGTCTAGATTAATCACCTCATTGGTATCCTGGCCGTGCAGCATGCAGCTGCACGGCATGATTGTTAATTACCCTGTCTGGCTCCTGATTGGAGAGCTCCCAGTTAAAAGCACTCTCTGGACTTCTCACAGACGCCGGTAATAGCTTCCTGTTTGCTGTGTCTGTTGCAGAGAGTTTTCCAGTCCTGTCTATCCGGTCGTTCCTGTCCTCAGTGGTCCAGTACTCGGAAGTTGTCATCTTTTCCTGGAGTCCTGACCGAGCACCTTTAACATCCTGTGGTGTTCGTGAGTCGCGGCGTAGCCGTGTGTTGCGGCTTGACCGCTTACTATTTATTATTTGGTTATATTGTGTTTCGGAGCTTTTGCGGAGGATTCCGCTCCCACAAATCCACTCTGGTATCCAGCGGTGCTGGATAGGAGTAACGGATTCGTGGATTTTTGGTTGTCCTTTTCCCTGGCGGTTTGTCCGCACATACTTCTGGTTTAAGTTAGTTAGCTTGTAGCCCCTGGCCTGGTTGCTTAGTCAGAGGGCCCCTTGTTATCACCCTGTCTCGGATTTCCCTTTGTCTCCCATTAAGACCTGAGGGGGCATCGGAGTTGGGCAGACATAATCCGCCCTTCAAACGCGGCTGCCATGGGCTCAAGCAACCATAGTCTCGCAGGGGATTTCTGATAACACGGGCGAGACAACGGAGTTAGGGCGCCAGGGGTTACTAGGCTTTCCTGCTCCCGTAACCAGCATTCCATTCCAGTACTCTGACCTCTGTCATAAGATCACCTCTGGTCAGACGTACTGGTATCATAACAGCAAGTGTGCAAACGCGTGTGTAGCCGAGCTCTGCAAAAACATTTTGTGCAGTTTCAGAGTAGGTCTGAAGTTACTCAGCCCTTGCGATCACTTCAGTCTTTTTGGTGCCGGAATTGACGTCACACACACGCCCTCCAAACGCCCGGACACGACTGCGTTTTCTCTAACACTCCCAGAAAACGGTCAGTTGACACCCATAAACGCCCTCTTTCTGTCAATCTTCTTGCGATCGGCTGTGCTAATTGTTTCTTCGTTAAATCCATAGCTCAGCTACGATCTGCATTGTACCTGTACAACGCGCGTGCGCATTGCGGTGCATACGCATGCGCAGTAGTGACCTAGATCGCTGCGCTGCGAAACTTGGCAGCGTGTGATCAACTCAGAATGACCCCCTCAGTTTTAAGTGTGTGCACCGATTTGTAGGTGTTACACAAGCCTTACCTAAGGTACCGTATTTTCATCCAACTTTTAAGTAATAACATCTTTAAAGGAATCATCCACCGGCATACCCATTTACAACATCCAATTGGGGACGTAAGTACTATTATCAATTGGGTGCTACAAGTAGGGCTTATCCAACAGCCCACCACCCACACAGCTGCCAGTGGATTTTGCCTGTAGTTCCCAAAGTTGCATATGCTGTACTACAGAGCATGTGTAGTGTGAAGTATTGCCAGATCTGCCTGCACAATGGGGGTCATTCTGGGTTGATCGTTCACTAGCTACTTTTAGCAGCCGTGCAATGCACAGTCGCCGCCCTCGAGGGAGTGTACTTTTGCTTTGCAAGTGTGCGAACGCCTGTACAGCCGAGCGGGACGAAAAAGTTTTTTGCAGTTTCTGAGTAGCTCTGGACTCAGCCCTTGCGATCACTTCAGTCTTTTTGGTCCCGGAATTGACGTCAGACACCTGCCCTGCAAACACTTAGACACGCCTGCGTTTTTCCAAACACTCCCTGAAAGCGGTCAGTTGCCACCCACAAACGCCCTCTTCCTGTCAATCTCCTTGCGATCGGCTGTGCGAATGGATTTTTCATAAAACCCATCGCCCCGCAACGATATGCTTTGTACCCATACGACGTGCCTGCACATTGTGGTGCATACGCATGCGCAGTAGTAACCTGATCGCTGCGCTGCGGAAAACGTCAGCGAGCAATCAACTCGGAATGACCGCCAACGGACTTACGTGCAACTCTGAATGAACCCTATAGTGCGTTTTTGCACAAAAAGGAGATTTATGGTAGAATTACCATGGTTAAATCTCTTTCTGTGAGGTACACTGGATTCTACAGGGAATACATCGGGGTGTAGAGTTGGATCTTGATCTGAGGAACCAACATGCTAAAGCTTTGACTGTTCCCAGGATGCATTGCACCGCCTCTATTACCCTGCCTCCAGGCACTGGAGCTCAGTTTCGTTAACCAGTCCAATGCAGTATCAGGTAAGAGAGACGGTAGATGTTAGTCACATAGAACCACATTCTCATGACAGGAGAAGGGACTAGCGGCTAATGCCATACAAACCCAAAGAAGCTAAGTGCGTCAGGGTGGGCGCCCTGTGGAATCCAGTGTACCTCGCAGAAAGAGATTTAACAATGGTAAGTCTACCATAAATCTCCTTTTCTGCAGCGGGGTACACTGGGATTCCTCAGGGCTTACATCGGGGATGTCCTAAAGCAGTTAATCATGGGAGGGGATGCACCATAGCGAGCACAAGAACCCAGCATCCAAAGGAAGCATCCCAGGAGGAGGAAATATTAAAGGCATAGAACTATAGAACCTGATGAACGTGTTCACTGAAGACCATGTAGGCGCCTTGCAAAGTGGTCCAGTGGACGTGCCTCTGTGGGCCGCCCAAGAAGGTCCACCAGACCTAGTAGAATGGGTTTTAATAGCAGCAGGAGCTGGAAAACCAGCCTGTGCATAGGCTTGTGCAATCATCATTCTAATCCATCTGGCCAAGGTTTGCTTATTCGCAGGCCAGCCACGTTTGTGAAAATCAAAAAGTACAAAAAGGGTATCAGACCACCTGATAGAGGCAGTCCTCTCTACGCAAATACGGAGAGCCCGTACCACATCCAAAGACCGCTCTTTGTAGGACAAACTAGAAAAGATAAAGGCCAGAACAACAGTCTCAATTAAGATGAAAAGATTATACCACCTTAGGTAGATAACCAGGACGAGTTCGAAGAACTGCCCAGTCCCGGTGAAAAATCAGAAGGGTGGACGACAGGACAAAGCGCCTAAGTCCGACACCCTCCTAGCAGACAGAATAGCCAGTAAAAACACGACCTTAAGCGTAAGACATTTAAGGTCCACAGACTCAAGAGGTTCAAATGGAGACTCTTGTAGGGCATTTAAGACAACAGACAGATCCCATGGAGCCACAGGAGTGACATAGGGAGGCTGAATCCATAAAACGCCTTGAGTGAAAGTATGAACGTCAGGAATAGACGCAATTTTCCTCTGAAACTACACCGACAAGGCAGATATATGAACCTTGAGGGAGGCCAGACGAAGGCCTAAATCTAGGCCTTGTTGCAGGAAAGCCAAAAGCCTAGACGTTCTGAACGAATAGGCATCATATTTCTTAGCAGCACACCACATAAAGTAAGAGTTCCAGACCCTGTAATAAATCCATGCAGAAGCCGGTTTGCGGGCCTTCAACATAGTTTGAATAACCACCTCAGAAAATCCCTTGGCCCTCAGGAGTGAAGCTTCAAGAGCCATGCAGTCAAAGCCAGTCTGGCCAGGTCCAGATAGACACAAGGGCCCTGAATGAGGAGATCTGGGCGCTGAGGAAGTAGAAGAGGATGCTCTATTGATAGACCCTACAGGTCTGAGAACCAATACCGTTTGGGCCACGCTGGAATACCGTTTGGGCCACGCTGGAGCGACTAGAAATAGTATTCCTCTTTCTTGCTTGAACTTCCGTAGTACCCTGTGCAAGAGTGACACTGGAGGGAACACGTATGGCAGCCGAAAGTTCCATGGAATTGCCAGTGCGTCCACGAACGCTGCTTGAGGATCCCTTGTCCTTGATCTAAAGGCTAGAACCTTGTGATTGTGTTGAGACGCCATCAGGTCTACATCTGGTAGGCCCCACTTGTCCACTAGGAGTTGAAGGAATTCTGGATGAAGACTCCACTCTCCAGCGTGAACGTCCTGACGACTGAGGAAATCCGCTTCCCAGTTGAGGACTCCGGGGATGGACACTGCCAATAGTGCTGGCAAATAGCGTTCCACCCAACGGAGGACTTTTGATACTTCCAGCATTGCCATGTGGCTTCAAGTACCACCTTGATGATTTATGTACGCCACCATGGTGGCGTTGTCGGATTGTACTTGAACAGGCTTGTTCTGTACAAGAGGCAAGGCCAGTGTCAACACATTGAACACCACCCACAATTCAAGACTGTTTATCAGGACCCTGGAGAGAGTGTTGCTCCAACACCGCGCCCACACCGCACAGACTGGCAACCGTTGTCAGGAGGACCCAGTTGGAGATCCAGAAGGGACGGGCCCCTGATCAACTGTTGGTCCTGTAGCCACCAGCTCAGTGACAAACCTCTGGAGTCAAGGAGATCATTTGAGACTTGATCCGATGAGGCAGGCCATCCCACTTGGAAAGGATTAACCTCTGCAGTGGGCTGGAATTAAATTGAGTGTACTCTACCATGTCGAAAGCCGACACCATGAGGCCTAGTACTGGCATCGCCGAGTGTATCGACACTCTTGGGCGAAAGAGGAAATATCTGATCCTGTCCTAAAGTTTCAGGACTTTCTCTGGAGACAAAAACAATCGTTGGCTGTGTGTGTCCAGTAGTACCCCCAGGTGCACCATGCTCCGAGCAGGGACCAGAGATGACTTTTTCCAGTTGATGAGTAACCCGTGGGCTTGTAGGAATTGGACCGTCAGTTCCAGATGACAGAGGAGAACATCTTGGGAGTTCGTCAGGATCAGCAAGTCATCCAGATGCGGCAGGATCCTGATTCCCTGATGGCGACGATGACCTTGGTGAAGATCCGAGGGGCCGTGGCCAATCCAAAAGGCAGTGCCTGGAATTGATAATGTTGGTTGCCAATATCAAACCGCAGATATTGTTGATGTGACATGGCAATAGGTATGTGCAGGTAAGCATCCTGTATGTCCAGGGATACAATATAGTCTTCGGGTTCCATGGCCAGCACTATAGAGCGCAGTTTCCATACGGAATTTGGATACTCTCACAAACTTGTTCAATGATTTGAGGTTGAGTATAGGCCGGAAGGACCCATTTGGCTTCGGAACTAGAAACAGGGTCGAATAGTATCCCCTGCCTCTCTGAGACAGAGGTACCGGCACTACCATTCCTGTATCCAGGAGGGATTGCACAACCAAATGTAGAGCTTGTGCTTTTAATGGATCCGCAGGGATAACTGTTGTGCAAAACTGGCGAGGGGGACGTCTCTTGAAAGAGGTTGCGTACCCATGAGAGACAACTTCCCGCACCCAGGCATCCGAAGTGGTCTTTAACCAGGCCTGGGCGAACTGCAAAAGTCGGCAGGGGGAGGCACGCCCCGTCATGCGGCAGGCTTGTCTTGTTTGGAAGCAGGCTGACGGGCGGCCCAAGATTGTTTAGATTTAGGCTTAGTGGTTTTGGAAGCACGATCCTGTCGCGGATACGCCTGACCCTTTGCTTTCCCTGGAGGTCGAAAGGAATGAAAGGTGGTACTCTTAGCCTTCGGAGCAGAAGGATTAGTATTTGGGAGACACGCAGTCTTGGCAGTAGCCAAGTCAGTTACAATCTTGTTCAGATCCTCCCCAAATAGGATGTATCCCTTAAAAGGGAGCACCTCCAAGGTCTTTTTGGGATCCAGGTCCACCTTCCAGGACCTCAACTACATAATTTGATGAGCCAGGATAGACGTAGTAGATGATTTGGCCGCCATTACACCTGCTTCAGAGGCCACCACCTGAATATAGTGGGAGGCTGTGGTAATATAAGACATATATTGTCTGGCAGTGTCAGAAAAATCCTGAGGCAGCTCATCCTCAATTGTTTGAACCCATGCTTCAATTCCTTTCGCATATGGGAAAGGATATGTAGCATGCACCGGCGCTCCAACTTACAGATGCATCCCTTAAATCAATTGGGGATGTATGTACCAACAAGATCAGTAAAACAAATAATTTATTCCATAAAAGAATATGTTTATTTTGACAACTGAACTTACTGACATATAACATACATAAAGTGCAATAGTGAACATGATCGCAATGACCAATGTAAAGTGACCGTGCAGTAGGTAAAACAAGGGTCTCTCACCATATAGTGGGATTGCGGTGGTCTAGCTTTAAACAAAGCAATATGGGTCCGAGGCTGAAATTAGCCCGGCACCACCACAATAAGCTTTATTCAGCGTGAAAGTCCTTCCACTTGCTCCACTGCTCCTTGTCACAACACTCCTCCGTCCAAGAACAACGCGTTTCGGTCATGTAGCTATGACCTTTCTCAAGTATTGGATGGAGGATCCTCTTCCTGGGAGTGTATTTATCCCACTTTAGATGATTCCAATTGTTTACACCTGTTAGTAAAGGGTCCATAGTTACCGGGCGTTCTATCCCGGAAGTGCCGCGGTTTGCATTCCAGCCGCGACCGGAAGTGACGTACCGTGCGTTCCAGCGCTAGCCGGAAGTGGGATAGTTTACATTCCATTTCGACGCTGGTATTATAGACATAGCGGTTCTAATTCTAACTACTCCCACTTGATTGGATGTAGGATGCATCCCTCTTTTCATTAACTCCAAATGTATATTAAGTCCATAGTCGAGTGGGTGGATCAATCACTCAAACCGAGGCCCTCTCCGCCATTTTTAAAGAGGGAAAAAAGCCATTTTCCTGGTACAATCATTTAAAAAGCTTTTATCCTTTGTTGGGTTTCTTACTCCTTTTATGTAAAGGGACCCCCTCTGACCAAACTACGTGGTACTTCGTATTCCCACTAGTCCATCCCTATTACCCGAGAGGGGTCCCTCTTTTTTCACTGTTGTTGTGTATGGAGTTCCCACAAAGGATTCACATCAGGAATACATCACCATTGTTGATATATAGAAAGAAAAAGAAAAAGACAATTTTAAAACACACATAAAATATTAAAGTGCATCAAAAGATATATATGTAAAATCAGTCTAAAAACCACTTCAACTCAAAGTCGACATTGTGTCCATTTGGTCTTAGGGAATTTAAATCAAAGATCCAACGCATCTCATTCTGTGCGAGGCGTTTATCAAGATCTGTTTTTCCAGTTTGATTTAATTTGTTGAATTCCCAGATACCTCACGATATGCCCCTCACATTTCTTGTGTACCTTACTGAAATGATCTGAGAATGCCCAGGAGGCTGCCATAGTGCATTTCTCCACACATCTCTGGACAATGGGGATAATTCCAAGTTGATCGCAGCAGGATTTTTTTTTAGCAGTTGGGCAAAACCATGTGCACTGCAGGGGAGGCAGATATAACATGTGCAGATAGAGTTAGATTTGGGTGGATTATTTTATTTCTGTGCAGGGTAAATACTGGCTGCTTTATTTTTACACTGCATATTAGAATGCAGATTGAACACACCACACCCAAATCTAACTCTCTCTGCACATGTTATATCTGCCTCCCCTGCAGTGCACATGGTTTTGCCCAACTGCTAAAAAAAATCCTGCTGCGATCAACTTGGAATTACCCCCAATATGTGGCTGCAAAGGCACTGGAGGTCCCACAGGGGGCGTAAGACATGTCACAAGTGTACTCAGCATACAAGGTGGGTCCTGATTGGCCAGAGGTGCTGCAGGTTGACTGGATGTATGGCACTCAGCGCCTGAGCCAGCAGCTAAAACTTCCCCCACAGGTAAATCCGTGGCGCCAGTACTGCAGGATGCAGAAGCATCCGCGGATTTCACGCCCTGTGTGGCAGACATTATAAGGAATGTAGCCTTATGGCGTAACAGTACAATATAGCCAGACAAATAAAATACCTGCAAAAAACCCCTATGTTATGTGACGGTAAACACAGGACACAAAACAGAGGATTTAAGCAGTATGAGGTGACTGAAACACAGTAAAAATACCAAATTGTATATTCTGTGTAACACTATATATATATATATATATATATATATATATATATGGGACACTAACGCACCTAGCCCCTCAGGGTACAGAATATAGTGATAGCAATATGTGATACAGGAGAATGGAATCACACACAACAGGGAGAGACAGTGCCTCCCCTGTCATTAATGATTAAAATAATACAAAGAAGATATTTATGACAAATATTCTGTGTCATAAGTCATGGCCGTAACTAGGGGGGAGAGGGCAGGCAACTTGGGCGCCGGATTGGAGGGGGCGCCGAGACCTCCTAACACCCTCTCCCTATGTGGCAGCGGCAGCTCAGAGCCGCCGGAGCTTAAGCTCCAGACTCTACTAGCTGCCGCATTTCTGTGATGAAACTGAAAATAAACTACAGCTCCCAGCAGCCCTCGGGAGCTTTAGTTTATTTTCAATTTCTTCTCTGCTGTGCGCAGTGGAGCAGGATTGAGAGGGGGCACAGGAGACAAATGACTGCAGCATCCTTCCCCCGCCCCTGCCTTTAGTCCTACTAACTACATAGCGCCACTGCTGAGGGGGAAGCGGATAGGCAGCCGGAGGTCCGAAAAGGGGGCGGGGCTACACAGCACAGTGCCAGGCCAGCCAGCAGCATAGGAAGAGAGCAGAGCTCACTATAGAGCAGCAGCCTAAACAGTAAGTATGACTCAGGGAAGGGGCACTGTACTGTATGTGTGTGTGACTATGATATATGTGTGTCTGTATGAATGTGTGCATGTGTGTGACTGTATGTGAGTAGGTATGTGACTACATATCTGTATGTGTGTTTGTGTGTCACTGTGTGTGTATATATGTATGACTCTATATATGTATGTATACAGGTGTGTGGCTATATGTATATACAGTATGTGAGTGAATATATGTATATATGCGGGTGTGTATGTGTTTAGGTGTGTGATTTTATGTATATAGCAATGTCTAGTTATTCCCTCCATAGGAAGCTTTGCAGCAGCTAACAGCCATTTGCCCATATGGGTGGTCATTCCGAGTTGATCGCTCGCTAGCAGTTTTTAGCAGCCGTGCAAACGCTATGCCGCCTCCCACCGGGAGTGTATTTTAGTTTAGCAGAAGTGCGAACGAAACAATCTACAAAGTTTTTTTGTGCAGTTTCAGAGTAGCTCAAAACCTACCCAGCGCTTGCGATCACTTCAGACTGTTAAGTTCCTGTTTTGACGTCACAAACATGCCCTGCGTTCGCCCAGCCACACCTGCGTTTTTTCTGCCACAACTGCGTTTTTCCAAACACTCCCTGAAAACGATCAGTTGACGCCCAGAAACGCCGCCTTCATGTCAATCACTCTGCGGCCACCAGTGCAACTGAAAAGATCGCTAGACCCTGTGTGAAACGACATTGTTCGTTGTAATAGTACGTCGCGCGTGCGCATTGCGCCGCATAAGCATGCGCAGAAGTGCCAATTTTTTAGTCTCACCGCTGCACAGCGAACGAATGCAGCTAGCGATCAACTCGGAATGACCACCATGGAGTATACTCGTGTGTATGTGTGTGTATATACTACATTAATATCAGATAATTGACGATCAGCTTCACTGATATAATCCCTCAAGTCTAATCGAGAGATTAGTCAAAGCTTTACGTCCAGCATAAGTTAAATTACCCTAAATTTTGATAGGATTAGAGGTCAATTTATCAATTTCATTATGCATAGTTCTAGTATATGAACGGATAGCTGCGTTTGAAGACATAGGATCAAAATGTGATTTCACACGGATAGGACAATCGCTAATAGAATCCTCATTTGAGTCCCTGTTGGAAAAGAACTCTTTCAGTCGTAATTGTCTATTAAAACGTGCAAGGTCCACCTTACTCTCAAAACTTTGATGCTTAGTTGTAGGTATAAAACTCAGTCCACGTTGGAGTACCCGTAATTCAATATCAGTCAAGGGGACAGATGATAAGTTGTAAATCACTTCTTGGTTTTTGCCATCTTTTTTGCGCTCTCTTTCACACTGCCTTGACCTCTAATCCTATCAAAATTAAGGGTAATTTAACTTATGCGGAACGTAAAGCTTTGACTAATCTCTCGAGTCGAAAAGATATCACAATCCGCCCCGCCGATAAGGGGGGCGGTATTGTGATCCAAGATTTGAGGGATTATATCAGTGAAGCTGATCGACAATTATCTGATATTAATGTTTATATTAAGCTGATGCATGATCCCACTGATGAATTTATTTGTGATTTAAGCCATGTATTACAGGGTGCGGCCAGGGATGGTCTGATTAATTCTGATACAGTAGCAGCTTTAATGAACAAAACACCAGCCATACCTGTTTTTTACCTGATCCAAAAGCTTCATAAAAGTGCGACCCATCCACCTGGTCGCCCGATCATTGCCGCCCGCGATTCATTATTTTACCAAGTATCTAGATATTTAGATTATTATTTACAACCTGTTATTCAAAATCAGAGCACATACTTGAAGGATTCCTTTGCATTTTTGGAGAAATTGAATAATGTGAGTGTACCAGCTGGGGAAAGCTGGTTGTGTACAGCTGACATTGTCAGTCTGTACACTAACATCCCTCATGAAAGGGGTGTGTTCCTGCGGTCAGAAAACTAATTGAGGATAATCAGCAATTATATCATGATCCTGATGTGAATGTCTTCATTGACCTTCTTAATCTGGTTCTTACACGCAATTATTTTTTATTTAATAAATGTTATTACCTGCAAGTGCTGGGCTGTGCGATGGGGTCCACTGTGGCCCACGCGTTTGCCAATGCATTCATGTTTGACCTTGAACAACACCTTTTTTTTTTGCTAATGAGGATTACAAGAAAAACATTCCGTTTTTTCCGTTTTTTCTTAGGTACATAGACGACGTGTTTCTCCTATGGACTGACACACGGGAGTCTTTTGTTCAAATGATGACAGAGATTAATATGTGTGACCCTAACATTAAATTTACATTTAACATTCAGAAAGAAAACATTCACTTCCTTGATGTTAGTATTATTAGATCTGCAACTGGCTTTATCACCTCTATTTACAGAAAACGGACAGATTTTAACAATTATCTATTAGCTTCCAGTTTTCATCCTGAACCCCTAAAAAGGGGACTCCCTTACTCTCAATTGCTCAGAGTGCATCGCATTTGTAGCAATGAGCAAGATAAGTTGAATCAGATGGACTTGATGATCCAGAGATTCTTTTGAATTGAAGGCATTAGCAACTCCTAAATGTAAGTCAACAAGTAAGCACAAGGGTGATCAAGAATCTTTGGTGTATGTAAGTAAATTCACCACTGCAAGTAAAAATCTGACATCCAAGGCGAATAGGATCTGGCCGGTATTGCAAGCTGACCCTGATCTAAAATCTTTATCCAGTACCAAGTTGCTACCTTGTTATCGGAGAGGCAGGAATCTTCGTGAAATGTTGGTTCATTCCGACATTTCTGATTTTTCATCTCCACAATCCTGTAATTTTCTGAGCAAAAAGCCTGGCAATTACAGATGCCTGGGCTGTACAACATGTATCTATCTGGAAACGGGTGATACTTGTTATCACCCACATTCGGGTAAAGCAATTAAAATTACACACTGTTTGATTTGTACCAGACGTTTTGTAGTATACTACATAAAGTGCCCATGCGGGCTTCTATATGTAGGTAAAACCTCTTGTACCTTCAAAGAGAGGATGGCACAACATAGGAGTGCTATCAAATTAGCCCTAGAAGGCAGGACTTCGGAACAACCTGTCGCTAAGCACTTTAAGGCTAAGGGTCATAACTTGTCTAGTTTAAGATATAAAATGATCGATCACATCCCTGAGGGTCGTAGGGGCGGTGATCGGCATAAAGCACTTTTGCGTTGTGAAACCAGGTGGATTTATTTCTTAAATACCATAGCCCCACATGGATTAAATGAAACATTATCTTTCTCCAGCTTTCTGTTTTAGAACTTGGTTGTAATTTTTCATGCTATAGCCTTTATTTGCAGGCGATAATAGTATTAGAAATATGTATTTGATTATGTCAGATTATGTATGTAGTCATTATGATGCAGTAATCAGCTAGATGATATATATCGCTATGTTCATCTTTTTGATATATATTTTTTCATGACTTTGCCCTCAGAACCTGATGTTTTGGTGAAGGGTTAATATTCACACTTGAGTTTGCGTTCCGGGTGATGTCAGCAGAAACTGACGCGTTGGCGGAAATGGATGCGGCGTACACCCAGCACGATCTGCACATGGTGATATGCTGCTATATAGATAAGATAAGTTTCTGTGTTTGTTATGTAAGCCTGAAGACGGTTTTTTGAATAAAACCGAAATGTTGCTTGACGGGGTGATGTCCTGTTTTCAATGAATGAAGTCCTGAGAGTGCCGCTTTACTCGTAACTATACATGCAATTGCTTTTGCTGGAGAAGGCACCGGGCGTTTATATTGATATTTCTTTAGGAGTGCCAGGTCTGGAACTGTCTATATATATATATATATATATATATATAGATCATGTATGGCCCGGCACTCCTCCTCTGAATATAGCGCCCCCGGTGCCCTCAGCAACACTTGTAGGTAGTCGGGAGCCGCAGTCTTTTTCCCGACTATATATATATATATATATATATATGGATGCAACCACACCATGAGGCTCCAGCTGGGGCTATGTTGTAGATGAGACCAGCACTCCGGATATAGTCAAACAATTTTATGCCATTTAATAACACATCACAAACTGATTCTCTGTGCAAATTCAGCAATTTGTACTCGGCTGGGTAGGATGTATATCCCCAGTATACACAGGACGTGTGAGATACTTGATATTACTAAAATCATGTTTACAAATTGCTGAATTTGCACAAATGAACCCGTTTGTGATGGTACAAATTGCTGAATTTGCACAGAGAATCAGTTTGTGATGTGTTATTAAATGGCATAAAATTGTTTGACTATATCCGGAGTGCTGGTCTCATCTACAACATAGCCCCAGCTGGAGCCTCATGGTGTGGTTGCATCCATATTGAAAAGTCTTTGACCGAGCACCCTCCCCCCTTGGAGTTTTTTAGTGTTGTGCGGCCCATGCTGTCTACTATATATATATATATATATAATATATATATATACACACACATACTTCCATGCGCGGGGGGCGCCAAGTTAATGCCTTGCCTTGGGTGACATAAATCCTAGTTTCGGCCCTGCATAAGTATCTCCTTTATATTACTCTAATCATTAAAAGTAGTTTAAATGTGTTTGGGAGGCACCGATCACCTCCTGTTGTTTATGGGAAAGGGGCTGGAGCAGGGAGCAGGCGGGGCCAAGCCATGGGCAGTAAAAGCCCATTGAAAATCTATTACAAAGCGGCACCTACTAAAGTGATACAGGACGTGCGTTCAACCCATGAAAGCACGCCCCTGTCAGTGAGGCCACAGTGATTGGCCAGCGGATCCGTCACTGGATCTGCTGTCATCACTGGGTGGGTGCGGCGGGACGCTGTGGAGGTGCAGTCGTCAGTGGAGGCGGAGGTGCGGGCATCAGGGGCGGCAGAGGTGCGGGCATCATTGGCGGCAGGATACGACGGAGGAGATAGCCATAGTGGCAGGCAGGGATCCGAGATCCCTACGTGTCATTCTGCAGAGTTTGGCAGCGGAGTGGTACCAGTTTCAAAAATGGTGCCTCAGCGTTATTTCTGAAATTCAAGATGGCCACCGCGAGCCAATCACGGCTCGCTGCATCATCACCCCTCCCTCTCTGGCTGACTTATATAAGTCAGTGCGAGGCAGCGGCGTCAGTCCGACGGCGGAGGAGGAGCAGTGAAGAGCCCCTAAAGTTAGAAGACGGTGTAAGTCCTGGAAGGGCGGCGGCTATGCAAAAGAGCTTAACAGCCGCCGCCCACCAGGTGAAGACGCCGGAAGCCCTGGGGAGGCGGCGGCCATGCAAAGACCCTGAATCATTTTTTTTTTCTTTTAAACGTGTGATGTTTTTATTTTAATATTTTCTTTACAGGTGGACTACAGGTGCCTTTATGTCCGGGCATGCTGGCACTTGTGGTTCTCCAAGTGCCAGCATGCTGGGACCTGTATGCCTCCTGTAAAGAACAATATTAGCATACAATGAACCCCGCACCCAATGCCACCAGGGGTGCGGGGTATAGCACTGGGCTTACAGCCCAGTGCTGGTTGTTGCTGGGGGGGGGACCCCTTTTTTTTTGGGGGGGGGGGGGCACTGTCCGAGGAATTCCAGCCCTGTGCTGAATGGCTTGGGGGGGCTGTTTAATGTTATGGCAGGGGGACTCCACACTGAGTGTCTCCCCTGCTATTGCATTACCCCCCAAAACCGCCTCCCTCCCCCCTGACTGGATCAGCCTAGTGCTGGTTTTAGTGATGTATGGGGGACTACACTTTTTTGTTTTCCTATTTGGAGGGGGGGGGGGGGGGGTTTGGTTAGCAGTCAGTGCCTCCCCAGCCACTGACCTCACCGCACATAACTGAGCTACAGGCACACTCAGTCACATGTACAATGCAGAGGTTATTACATATAAACAATAAAAGTGCACTGGACTAGTACATTGTCATTATATAGATATAACAATGGACAGTAGATACTGGATGTATATCACAGAATACTTGTACTAAATATTCAGATAGCAGCAGTACACTTGTTCTAAACTAACACTGTCTAAAATGGCATGTAGAATACTTAAGTGTCTGTAAATGCACAGCGCTGATGAGACAGGTGGATTTACAGAGGAGACAGTGCCCTGCAGTCCCAGAGATCAGCCCAGCTAGTAGTGTAAAGATGGCGCCAAAATCTCTGTCAGGGAGTGAGGGAGAGTGAAATGCAGCTCCAGGGCGGGAACACCAGCAGTAGATGACGCCCGGAGCTAGGGGAGGGGATACAGGTCAACGCCTTATCCCCTATGCTGGTCCTCACCACCGGGTACTGTGGAGCCTATATCAAATGGATTTTATTAAATATGACCTGTGCTCCCTTGCCCTGGTGGATATAGTGGGGTCCCTGTGCAGTACAGTGACCAGGAGCGGACGGCAATTAACCGGCGGATACCACCTGGGGGACCATCTTACCTCCTCCCTGATGTGCAGCCATGCGATCCTGGAGAGCGTCAGCGGTGGTGTGCCTGATGACCGGCACGCCTCCGCTGCAAGTACCCGGGAACCCGGCCGCGGGAGTATGCAGCGCTGCTGGTGAGGTGATGGAGGTGATGGAGCCGCAGCACAGAATGTCAGACTGACATAAATAGTGCTTCTTAAAAAAATCTTTTCAGGGCCTAGCGCAGCCCCACCTGTTAGTTACCTGCACTGCAGGCACCAACTTACAAATTGAGCTCCAGTGCCTGGAGGCGGGTTATAGAGGAGGCGGTGCAGTGCATCCTGGGAACATTCAAAGCTTTAGCCTGTTGGTGCCTCGGATCAAGATCCAACTCTACACTCCGATGTATGCCCTGTGGAATCCCAGTGTACCCCGCTGCAGAAATGTGTTTTTGAGCTCTAAAATATGACTTTAAAGGGGCACAAGCGTTGTTTGGGCTGAGACAATTTGACCACACACAAGAGTTTGGCAAAATTAGCTTCATATTCTGACTGATTTATTATTATTATTTTTTTATTTTTTTTTGGGGGGGGGTTATTGCTTTTGTATTCTGCTTTATCATTTATTCTTTAATGCATTTTTTTTTTTACATGGTAGTGGCATGTTAAAAGAAACTGAGAATTCATATCAGGAAAAAAAAAACAATAAAATAAAGGCAAATGCTCATTGATTAATTTAGTCATAGGATAGCATTATGTCATTTTTTATTTTTTCTGCACCATAAAACAAATGTTCTTTGAGAAAAAATCCCATGTGGCCTTGAGTGCCAGTGCTAGTAAATGGTGTAATGGTTAACATTAGTGTCTCACAGCACTGAGATCATGGGTTTGATTCCCGCCATGGCCCTAACTGTGTGGAGTCTGTATATTCTCCCCAAACATGCGTGCCAGTAGCCATACCCCCATCATGCTGGTCACACTCCTGCAGTAGCACACATTAGGCCCTTCTGGCACAGAGCTTTTTAAACTCAGAGCTGGTTCTAAAATCAGCCATACTACACCCTGTTATATAGCAGGGAACACTCTTAAAAATGCATAATATTCTTCACCCCATGCCCTATCCCTACTTTAATAATCTACTTTTTTTTCACTGTTGCAAAAAACTAGCCAGTGCTACTCCCTTGCTCCAGCTAACCTTCTGCTCTAGCAGCTGCAAAGGTCTCATTCAGAAGCAGAAATGCCAGTGCCATGGGGCTAATTCAGACTGGATCGCTGAATCGTTTTGTGGAGTGCGTACGTGCAGCGGTCGAACTGCGTGTGCGCACCCCGGGAGCCCAGTGAGATGTTAAAAGCATCTCAGGGCTGCGATCTCTCTCTGCCCGATTGACAGGCAGAGGCGGATGCGGGGCGGGAGGGGGCGTGCAAACGGCGTTAAAACCATGTTAGCAGTGCGCAGTCCGGACAACGGAGGCATGCCCGGACCGTTGCGGGGGCGGGCTGCGGTGGCTGAATGACGTCACATGCAGCCGCTGCAACCCAGTACACGGCGAGCTACTCAGCGGGAGCAAAAGCATCGCCGCTGTGCGATGCTTTTGCACCCTTGTGGGGGGAGGAAGGGTAGGGCCAGACATGCGAGGCAGACTAGCCCTATGCAGGGCGTCCCCCCGCAAGTCTGAGTAACTGATCGTAGATGTGCTAAATTATGATCAGATCTGAATTACCCCCTATATTGTCAACCAATTTGCTAATGAGGGTATGAATAACACCGCTACAGAGGATCATGCACTACACCTCCCCATTTTGTGCTTGAAAATGGCAAATTCCTTTCACTTACCATCCTTATTATAATATGATTCCTAAGCAAGGTAAATCCTCCAAGTGGATTCCATTAACAGTAGCTTTGTAAAAGACTACAAACAGCTATCTGCTTAGGAGACATGTCAGAGCTATAATATATTCCTGTAAACAGAAAAAAGTTGAATATATATATATATATATATATTGTGAAGTCTAATTAACTATCAGGAAGAAAAGCAATACTTAAAATACACCGATGTTCAGGCCGCTGAGACCGTTAAGCGTGTGTGTAACCCCTATCAAATGCGTACACGTTGCGTGCGCACGCCGTCACGCTGTTAGCACAGAGTAGCTACACGTGCGGTGGAATACACTCTATAACCCCTAACAGGAAAAGGGATGTGACACCAATCGTATGTGCAATGTTGCAGATCCATCCCAGCAACAGTTATTTACTTAGAAAATGGGTACAACAAGAAATACAATCACATAAGAGAAAAGGCTACAATCAATGGATACATACGTTTGTTTCGCCTGCGCCACCCGGTCCCAGTCCTCAGTCAATCTGGATAGATGACCTTCAGAGAATGTGTATGACCGGCCAGGAGGCTTGGCTTTTATACATTAGTCCAAATCATGAAACAATGGAAACTGTAATCTCTTCACCTATAGGTCAAAGGGCTGGTCATTTACAGTACAGGAGGGGTCATAGGTCGGTTTGAATAGGTGGGCGATGCCTGGTCCAGGTGCACTTGCAGATGTTCTCCTCTGGGTTCCCGCCGAATATCAAGAGTACAGTAAATACATTTAATATTTATATTCTGTTCCTGCGCATATCTATCCGCAGGAGCGTGCTATCTTCTGCAAACTGCTGCCGGAATATTGCTCTTGAAATACTGTACAGCTAGATACCAAACACCACCTCCTAACCTAATTCTGTCCCCTCATGTCCTGCAAAGTTGAATCCCTCTGTTGTTATATCTTTCAAGCATATGTAACTTGCTGGTGTGGTGCATGTAGGCTATGTGTAAATTATGTGCTATGTGAATTAAATATGAGATATGTCTTTGTGGTTTTTCCATGCGAATGCATATGCTACCGTAATTACTCATACCACGCGCTAACACGCAACACCGCGTGAGCGATTATACGTAGCTTGCGAGTATGCGCACGCCTGGCAGAACAAGCACCCGCACGGAGGACATCTGTGTGGTGTTTGTACGTGATGCGTGTGGCTATAATATTTTCGACTTCGACTATATATATATATATATATATATATATATATATACGCACACACATACATAGTGCAATTATTCATTTCTAGCTGTTCTACTCGTTCTTCATACGGGCGTTTCTGATTTTCATGGTTGTACATATAAATGAGTGTTAATAATTTGGTATATCTATAGAGATGTAAATTTGAGACGTCTTAATGTAAATAAATATTAATCCATGGCTCTTGGCGTTACCCGAGGAGCACCCATAGCAGATATGGTAAAATGTGACAGGACCATTTTTGTAGTTTATTAAATTCTACACACTGGAGGTGTAATCCAATTTTAATCTGATTAGTGATGTCAGTCAGTGAGTGAGGGCTTTCGCATTTATATATATATATATAGATTATTATTATTATTATTATTATTATTATTATTACATGCTAAACACATAAAATGGGCCCTTACATTTCTGTAGAAGCTAGATAATAGATAAGAAGCTGGATGGATACTGGTAAATGTTGACATCCTCAATCATATAAAGGTAACTGTACCACAGGCTGCACTTCAGCTCTTTTTGTTTCTAGATTCCTGCATTGGCTGCATACAGTAGATTTGCTCATTTGGAGCTGTGTCCTCCTATTTTCATTCTGTTAGAACGAGGCCCCCCTACAATGTTTCTGTATGTGTTGCTGGATGTTGCATTGCTTCTGTCTCAATTTTATTTCAAATCTATTTAATTATTCATAGTGTGGCAGTATCACCAGAGGGAGGGCACTGCTGAACAGCTGAGTCTGTGTGGAGCAGGAGGGATCCGCATTAGCCCACACAAAGAACAGAAAGGGGGAATAACCACACCTAGAGGCTGCCCTTTCACGGAGTCCAGGTGAGACTGCTGGTGGCCACAACCAGACAGCCCAGGCGGAGCTGCAATTAGAGTGAAGCAGGCCAGGTAGTCAGGATTCATACTTGCAGGGTGGCAGGGAGATCCCTAAACCCTGACACTGTGATCTGGGGACCTGAATGTGAATAGGCCGGTGCCAATATTACCTGCAAGGAAGCAGGGACAGATCTGGAAAGACTTTGGGGTCTATTCATGAAGCAGTGAAAAGAGTGGAGAAGTGAGCCTGTGGAGAAGTTCCCATGTCAACCAATCAGCTGCTCCATACAGTATGCAAATTATAAATGTTACTTCAATGCTGATTGGTTGCCATGTGGAACTTCTCCACTGGTTCACTTCTCCACACTTTTCACTGCTTCATGAATAGAATCCTTTGAGAGACTTTTGTGTTTGCACACTAGCTGCCGAAATATAGTGAGGGCTCAAGAAGTGAGTTAGTTGCCCCGTATGAGGCTATGGGCCTAATTCAGACCTGATCGTAGATGTTCTAAATTTAGCACATCTAAGATCAGTGTTCAGACATGTGGGGGGGTGGGGGGGCCAGCACAGTGCTAGTCCGCCCCGCATGTCAGGTACGACCCCCACCTGCACAAGTACAGAAACATCGCACAACGGCGATGTTTTTGTACTGGAAGAGTAGCTCACAGCCAGCCCAGCTCCTGCGCGCTGGCAGGGAGCTACTCGTCGCTGTCCGGGTTGCAGCAGCTGCGTGTGACGTGCTGCGGCCCGGCCCTCCAACGGTCTGGGCACGCCTGCGTTGCCCGGACCGCGCTCCCTAAATGGCAGCCAAACGCCACCTGCCCATCCCCTCCCGCCCAGCGACTGCCTCTGCCTGTCAAACAGCTGCGATCAGGTCTGAATTAGCCCCTATGTGTTTATTATTTTGTTATTGACTTTATGCTGACAGAAAAGTGTTAATTGATTTCTCCCATGGAAAGCTGTGTGTGGAATCATAACTCTGCACCTAAACACTGCACCACTGACACCCATCTAGTGCGCTAAAAACCCCACATTGTTACAAAATATTTAGATCTAGGCTTCACTTTCAAATTCATTTGGATCTAATTCACTATGTGGAATCTTCTATGACTACATTTTATATATACTTTTTTTTTTAAATTGTTTAATTATTAATCATTTTGTTATTAATTATGTAATTTGCTACCGCTTCATTTAGCATTTTTAAGCAAATTATTTATTTATTATCAATTCATTAGCATGAATTATTCATATATTGCTAAGAGGTGACTTGTTTTTGCTTTATTCTGTCTCATTTCCCAATGACCTTGGCCTAATTCTGGTTTCAGTTAAAACATCCTGTCCAGACTATTTGCCTCTACTAAATAAACAATTCTCTCCTGACTTTGTAGTTTGTACCATAACTGGGTTTGTATCTATTGTCTGGATAGTCATAGGATGTAAAGACATCAGACTTCTGCTCAGTTCTTACTTAAGGTGCATAGTTACAAGGTGAGATTCGGGCTAAGCCTGATTCTCACTATGCGGCAGGGGTTAGGTCGGCATCGCAAGCACATAATGACTGTGCTTGCGATACTGATTAAGTATCAATTTTGGTTAAGTGTCAATTTTGACTATCTCTTCTAAAGAGATAGTCAAAATTGACTTGTCTGCACAGTCTATCTATTCTTGTGATGCCGACAGCGCGGGACCCCGCATCGGCATCGAATCGGGAACGCAAGGTGCCTTTCACTAGCTTTTCTTACGATTTTGACTATATAGTCAAAATCGTAAGAAAATATCTCACTGTGTGTACATACCATTAGACGCTATAACATCTTAGCCCTGGAAATAGGGAGTTCTACGATCATGGCTTTCTAGGCTCTAGGTTACCTCTGTCTTCTGCAGTAGGTAGGACACCCCAGGGACTTAACTTTATTTTATAACTTTTCTTTATGTCTGCTCAAAAATATATACATTTCTTGCAAAACCAGTTTCTGTAACTACTAGAAATGTGCGGCACTTCTTGTGTTTTGGTTTTGGTTCTGGTTCCATGCTCGTGTTTTGGATCTGGGTTGGTTTTGCAAAAACCACCCTTTCGTGTTTTGGTTTTGGATCTGGATGATTTAAAAACAAAACAAAACATAAATACAGCTAAAATCACAGAATTTGGGGGTAATTTTGATCCTACGGTATTATTAACCTCAATAACATTCATTTCCACTCATTTCCATATGTAGAATTGATTTGGACCGAGCGCTCGGTCCAAATCAATTCTACATACGTTAAACACTAACCTGAGCAGCTTTAATTCACAAGCGCAGCACACTATACTTATCCATTTTCCACTCATTTCCAGTCTATTCTGAACACCTCACAATATTGTTTTTAGGCCAAAAGGTTGCACCGAGGTGGCTGTATGACTAAGCTAAGCGACACAAGTGGGCAGCACAAACACCTGGCCCATCTAGGAGCGGATGCAAAGAGAAGAGGTTTTTCCGCACCAGAATGTAAATGGTTATTTTAAGGGGACATTGGACTCAATAATTGGAACAATTAAGTCTCCATCTTTAATCAGGCCGTCCGTGTTGGGTGCCACCCACCAATTATACAAATATGTTAGATAACAAATAAAGAAAGAGAATTGGGTGCACTCCGTCCCCTAAATTGAATTACTGTTAAAATCCACTTTATTAATTTTAATTTAAAAACAGGTATCAGGATCAATACTCAGTTCAACAGCCTGTACGGCATGTGAATTATAATCTATATTTGTTTTTAACCTATAATAGGTGAATTGAGCGAAGTAAAGAAATTAGAAAAAAGAATGTGAAAGATTTATAAGAAATGTGAATAAAGATTTAAAAATATATACTATGTGTCACGTCTCTTATTTGCTTATTATATGTAAATTCTCATACATATGCTACCAATAAAATGTAAGCACAGAGTTAATCTATGTGCTATTATATATATTCAGATATATGATGTTTGCTCCACAAACAGGAGAAAGGTACCAATTTATAATATAATGCAGCCCTCAGTGACATCTAGGAGCGGCACTGCAGTGGCAGACAGGATGGCAGATTTAAAACTAGGCCCCAAACAGCACATCATGCAAAGAAGAAAAAGAGGTGCAATTAGGTAGCTGGATGACTAAGCTAAGCGACACAAGTGTGCGGCACAAACACCTGGCCCATCTAGGAGTGGCGCTGCAATGGCAGACAGGATGGCACTTAAAAACTAGTCCCCAAACAGCACATGATGCAAAGAAGAAAAAGAGGTGCAATGAGGTACTGCATATACACACTCCTACTATCTGTATGTGACACCTGCACAGTATCACTTCTCTTATTCTGTACGATCAGTGTAATTATACTGCAGATACATGTTCCTACTATCTGTATGTGACAGCTGCACAGTATCACTTCTCTCATTATATTCGATCAGTGTAATTATACTGCAGATACATGTTCCTACTATCTGTATGTGACAACTGCACAGTATCACTTCTCTCATTCTGTACGATCAGTGTAATTATACTGCAGATACATGTTCCTACTATCTGTATGTGACAGCTGCACAGTATCACTTCTCTCATTCTGTACGATCAGTGTAATTATACTGTAGATACATGTTCCTACTATATGTATGTGACAGCTGTAGAGTATCACTTCTCTCATTTTGTATGATCAGTGTAATTATACTGCAGATACATGTTCCTGCTATCTGTATGTGACACCTGCACAGTATCACTTCTCTCATTCTGTATGATCGGTGTAATTATACTGCAGATACACATTCCTACTATCTGTATGTGACAACTGCACAGTATCACTTCTCTCATTCTGTACGATCAGTGTAATTATACTGCAGATACATGTTCCTACTATCTGTATGTGACAGCTGCACAGTATCACTTCTCTCATTCTGTACGATCAGTGTAATTATACTGTAGATACATGTTCCTACTATATGTATGTGACAGCTGTAGAGTATCACTTCTCTCATTTTGTATGATCAGTGTAATTATACTGCAGATACATGTTCCTGCTATCTGTATGTGACACCTGCACGGTATCACTTCTCTCATTTTGTATGATCAGTGTAATTATACTGCAGATACACATTCCTACTATCTGTATGTGACACCTGCACAGTATCACTTCTCTCATTCTGTATGATCAGTGTAACTATACTGCAGGTACACATTCCTACTATCTGTATGTGACACCTGCACAGTATCACTTCTCTCATTCTGTATGATCAGTGTAATTATACTGTAGATACACATTCCTATCTATAAGTGACAGCTGCACAGTATCACTTCTCTCATTCTGTATGATCAGTGCAATTATACTGCAGATACATGTTCCTACTATCTATATGTGGCAGCTGCACAGTATCACTTCTATTTCTCATACGTCCTAGAGGATGCTGGGGTCCACTTCAGTACCATGGGGTATAGACAGTTCCACAGGAGCCACAGGCACTTTAAGACTTTTCTAGAGTGTGAACTGGCTCCTTCCTCTATGCCCCTCCTCCAGACCTCAGTTTAGAAAATGTGCCCAGGCAGACTGGTCGCACTCCAGTGGAGCTCTACTGGGTTTCACTGAAAATACTTTATGTTAGGTTTTTTATTTTCAGGGAGACTGCTGGCAACAGTCTCCCTGCTTCGTGGGACTTAGGGGGAAGAAGTAGGAACCAAATTCCTAAAGAGTTTCATGGCCCTGCTTCTTGCTGACAGGACACCTTTAGCTCCTGAAGGGTACTGAACACTAGTTGCGGCTATGCGCTTACTCCCACAGCACGCCGTCACCCCCCCTAACAGAGCCAGAAGTCAGAAGACGCATGAGTATTATTACCAGAGATCTGCAGAGGGACCTCCGGGTCATCATGACGGCTCAAGGTACTGCGCAGCGAGCGGGAATGCTGCGCGGACATGCTATCCATACACAGCGCACTGCAGGGTGTGGGGGTGGGGGGGGGGCGCCCTGGCAAGCATGAAAACCTACTATGACTGGCAAAAAGGTAGCATATTGGGCCGTAGCACAATCCTACAGCCCTGCCAGTATAAATATTACCTCATGTTTGCTGAGGAAAAATGCGCCATAGCAAGGGGTGGGGCTTCTTCCTCAGGCAGCCAGCACACTGCTCAGTGCCATTTTCTTCAAGCAAAAAGCTAGGGAAGAAACGCTGATCCTCCTCTCAACTTATGATTTTAGTATCAGAGTGCAAAAAGGGGGGGAAAGTGTATATTGTGGTATTATAAACTATTATTGACAATATATATATAGCGGAAAGTCTGTGTACAAAGTATACGACACAGGGATTTTTGTTTAAGCACTGAATTGTGGACTGGCAATGTTTTTCTGTGTCCCTCTGACAGATTTTACTGCGGGTCTGTTCCCTATAAGCCCCGGAGTGTCTGTGCTGTGATTGTGCACGTGTGTGACATGTCTGAGGCAGGGAGCTCTCCCTCTGTGAGAGCCATGTTAGGGACACAGAGTTGTAATGTGACACCAAGAGCCTGACTGGGTGAAAGATTTACGTGATAGTGTGAATCATATCAGTAAGAGATTGAATAAGTCTGAGTCTCATGCAGAAAACTGAAAATAATCTGTTGAAGATGTGATTTTTAATAGTTCTGCCTTTCATCCACAGGGGACCCCTCTGGGTCACATAAACTTTTGCACAAGTAGTATGAACTGATACCGACATGGACTCTGATTCCTATGTTGACACTAGTGACTCCAGGGGAATAGGTCCTTAAGTTAGCGTAAAACATTCAAAACATGTTTTAGCTACAAAGGAGGTATTAGAAGTTACAGGGCCCCCTCCTTTACCACAGGAGCAGGTTTACTTTAGTAAAGAAGTAATGTAATTTTCCCTCCACCTCATGAGCTGAACAGTCTCTTGGAGGGAGTCTGGTTTAACCCGAAAATAAATTTCAGATTCCCAAAAGAAGTCAGGCAGCTTAGCTTTTTCCATGCAGAGGACAGGAAAAGGTGGGAGTCACCCCTCATTTTAGACAGTGCCCTGTCACGGTTAAAGGAAAAAGGTGTTTTCTCCCTGCGCCTGGGACGGCTTCACTTAAGGAGCTGGCATACCGCAAATTGGAGTCTACGTTGTAATCTATTGATGTGGCCAATGGGACACTACTCAGGCCTACCATTGCCTGTGCGTGGGTGAGTGGTGCTATTGAAAAGTGGTCAGAAAACTTGTCATTAGACATTGACACAATAGATAAAGACGAGATACTCCTAACATTAGGTCATATCAAAGACGCTGCTGCGTACATGCTAGAAACCATGAAAGATATTGGTCCTTTGGGATCAAGAGCCGCTTCCATGGCAATCTCAGCATGGAGGGTGTTGTGGATCAGCCAATGGATGGCTGACACAGATTCCAAAAGGAACATGGAGGTTCTCCCATATTAAGGTGAGTCCTTATTTGGAGATGGGCTGGATGCTTTAGTTTCTGCAGCTACCGCAGGTAAGTCGACATTCTTGCCTATTGCCTCTGCGAAAAAGACACATCACTCTCAGATGCAGTCATTTTGGCCCAAAAATTACAAAAAAGGGTAAAGGTTCCCCTCTCTTTGTGGGTAAAGTAAGGGGAAAAGGAAATAAAGTCCACAGCGTCTCCAGGATCACAGGAGCAGAAATCAACCTCTGCTCCTGCCAAATCTTCAGCATGACGCTGGGGCTCCCTTGCGGGAGTCCGCTCAGGTGGGGGCACATCTGAAACTCTTCAGTCAGTTCTGGGTTCAATCTGGCCTAGACCCGTGGGTCATACAAATAGAGTCCCACGGGTACAAACTGGAGTTTCAAGACATTTCCCCAGGCCGTATTTTCAAAATCGACCTTACCAGCTTCTATCCCCGAAAGGGAAGTGGTGGCAGCAGCAATACATAAATTGTGTCAGGATCAAGTTTTTGTCCTGGTTCCCTTGTTACAACAAGGAGAAGGGTTTATTGCAACCCTATTCGTGGTTCCGAAGCCGGACAGCTCGGTCATACCGATTCTAAACCTGTATACTCTGAATCTCTACCTGCAAAGGTTCTAGATCAAGATGGAATCCCTGAGGGCAGTGATTTCCAGTCTGGAGGAGGGGGAATTCAGGGTGTCAGTAGACATAAAAGATGCCTACTTACACATTCACATTTATCCTCCACATCAAGCTTATCTGAGATTCGCAATACAGAACTGTCATTACCAATTTCAGACGTTGCCGTTCGGACCTTCCACGGCACCAAGGGTGTTCACCAAGGTGATGGCAGGAGATGATGGTCCTCCTTCGACCATCAAGGAGTCAATATAATTCCAGACCGGGAAGATCTCCCGATAAAAGTGAGATCCAGGGAAAAGTTGGTATAGAACATGGCACTCTCCCTGACAGTACTTCAACATCATGGTCGAATCATAAGTTTTCCAAAGTTACAATTGGAACTGACGACAAGATTGTCCTCTCTGGGGATGATACTGGACACAGAAGTACAGAGGATATTTCTTCCAGTAGAAAAGGCTCTGGAAATCCAGAGAATGGTCAAACAAATTCTGAAACCAACAAGAGTGTCGATTCATCAATGCATTCGGGTGTTGGGGAAGATGGTAGCGGCCTACGAGGCCAAGAAGTTTGGCCGATTCCATGCCAGAGTATTCCAGTGGGACCTGTTGGACAAGTGGTCCGGATCCCACCTACACATGCACCGGAAGATAATCCTGTCATCCAAAAGCCAGAATTTCGCTCCTGTGGTGGCTAAACAGTTCTAACCTACTAGAGGGATGCAGGGTTGGGATTCAGGACTGGGTCCTAGTAACCACGGCAGCAAGTCTCCGTGGCTGGGGTGCAGTCACACAGGGAGAAAGCTTCCAAGGAAGATGGTCAAGTCAGGAAACCTGTCTTCACATAAACGTTTTGGAGTTGAGAGCCATTTACAACGGCCTTCTACAAGCGGGGCATCTTCTTCAAGATCAACCCGTACAGATCCAGTCGGACAATGTAACAGCAGTCACGTACATAAACTGTCAGGGCGGAATGAAAAGCAGAGCGGCGATGGCAGAGGTGACAAAGATCCTCCTCTGGGCAGAAAGACATGCAAGTGCTCTGTCTGCAATTTTAATTCCGGGAGTGGACAACTGGGTAGCAGACTTCCTCAGCAGATACAATCTCCATCCAGGAGAATGGGGCCTCCACCAAGAAGTCTTTGCAGAGGTGTCAGGTCTTTGGGGAGTTCCTCAAGTAGACATGATGGCATCTCGTCTCAACAAGAAGCTTCAGAGATATTGTTCCAGGTCGAGAGACCCTCAAGCAATAGCAGTGGATGCACTGGTGACCCAGTGGGTATTTCGGTCAGTGTATGTCTTTCCTCCACTTCCACTAATTCCAAAAGTGCTCAAGATCATAAGGAGAACAAGGGTTCGAGCGATCCTCATTGTCCCCGACTGGCCAAGGAGAGCTTGGTATCCTGATCTTCAGGAGTTGCTCATAGAAGATCCACGGCCTCTTCCTCTTTGCGAGGACCTGCTGCAGCAGGGACCGTGCGCGTATCAAGACTTACCGCGGCTACGTTTGACGGCATGGCCGTTGAGCGACGGATCCTAGCCCGAAAGGGTATCCCCAAAGAAGTAATTCCCACTCTGATTCAGGCCAGGAAAGGAGTAACTTCTAAACATTACCACCGTATTTTGACAAATTATGTGTCTTGGTGTGAATCCAAGAAGGCTCCTATGGAAGAGTTTCAGTTAGGACGTTTTCTCCATTTTCTGCAGGCAGGTGTGGATGCGGGCCTAAGATTGGGTTCAATCAAGGTCAAGATTTTGGCTTTGTCCGTTTTCTTTAAGAAACAAGTGGCCTCCCTTCCAGAAGTTCAGACGTTCGTGAAAGGGGTTCTGCACATCCAACCTCCATTTGTGCCTCCAGTGGCACCATGGGATATTTATGTGATGTTGCAGTTCCTTCAATCGGATTGGTTTGAACCTCTACAGGAGATAGAGTTGAAGTTTCTCACATGGAAAGTGGTCATGCTGTTGGCATTGGCATCCGCAAGGAGGGTGTCTGAGTTAGGGGCCTTGTCTCACAAGAGTCCTTACTTGATCTTCCATGAAGATAGGGCTGAGTTAAGAACTCGTCAGCAATTTCTTCCGAAGGTGGTTTCTTCTTTCCATATAAACCAACCTATTGTGGTGCCAGTGGCTACTGACACCTTCGCTGCATCAAAGTCTCTGGATATGGTCAGACTTTTAAAAATTTATATCATAAGAACAGCTCGGATATGGAAAACAGAGGCTCTGTTTGTCCTGTATGCTCCCAACAAGATTGGGTGTCCTGCTTCTAAGCAGACCATTGTGCGCTGGCTCAGAGGTACGATTCAGCACGCTCATTCCACGGCAGTATTGCCAATACTGAATTCGGTGAATGCCCATTCTACTAGAAAGGTGGGCTCATCCTGGGCGGCTGCCCGGGGGGTCTCGGCGTTACAACTTTGCCGAGCAGCTACTTGGTCAGTTTTACAAGTTTGACACCTTGGCCGATGAGGACCTCAAGTTTGGTCAATCGGTGCTGCAGGGTCATCTGCACTCTCCCGCCCGTACTGGAGCTTTGGTATAACCCCATGGTACTGAAGTGGACCCCAGCATCCTCTAGGACATATGAGAAAACAGGATTTTAATACCTACCGGTAAATCCTTTTCTCCTAGTCCGTAGAGGATGCTGGGCACCCAGCCCAGTGCGTACTTTACCTGCAGTTGTTATTTTGTTAAGTTTTCAGCACGGTTGCTGTAATGTTCATGCTTGTTGGCATGAGTTTTGTTGAATACCATGTTGTGTGGCATGGTTGAAGTGTGAGCTGGTAGGAATCTCACTGTTAATTTAAAAGTAAAATCCTTTTTTAGAAATTCCGTCTCCCTGGGCACAGTTCCTATGCTGAGGTCTGGAGGAGGGGCCGAGAGGGAGGAGCCAGTTCACACTCTAGAAAAGTCTTAAAGTGCCCATGGCTCCTGCGGAACCATCTATACCCCATGGTACTGAAGTGGACCCCAGCATCCTCTACGGACTAGGAGAAAAGGTTTTACCGGTAGGTATTAAAATCCTGTCACATACATATAGGAATGTATATTTGCAGTATAATTGCATTATTATACTGCAAATATACATTCCTATATGTATGTGACACTGCACAGTATCACTTCTCTTATTCTGTATGATCAGTGTAATTATACTGCAGATACATGTTCCTACTATCTATATGTGACACCTGCACAGTATCACTTCTCTCGTTCTGTATGATTAGTGTAGTCTTATACAGCAGCATTGGACATATGGCAGCAGAGGACACCACCACTGTGACTGGACTGATGCAGCACAATACACCACCACTGGACTGATGCAGCACAACACAGCACCACTGGACTGGACTTATACAGCAGCACTGGACATATGGCAGCAGAGGACACTACCACTGTGACTGGACTGATGCAGCACAATACACCACCACTGGACTGATGCAGCACAAAACAGCACCACTGGACTGGACTTATACAGCAGCACTGGACATATGGCAGCAGAGGACACCACCACTATGACTGGACTGATGCAGCACAAGACACTACCACTGTACTGATGCAGCACAACACAGCACCACTGGATTGATGCAGCACAAGACAGCACCACTGGACTGGACTTATGCAGCAGCACTGGACATATGGCAGCAGAGGACACCATCACTGTGACTGGACTGATGCAGCACAAGACACTACCACTGAACTGATGCAGCACACTGAGGATGGAGACACGTCCTCTCTCTACACTCTCCAATGCCGGAGTGAAAATGGCGGCGACGCGCGGCTGCTTATATGAAATCCAAACCAGCGAGGATCCGACAGCGGGATGATGACGTTTTGCCTTGTTCTGGTTTCCGAGTCAGGCGGGAAAACCTGAGCCGGACTCGGATCCAGGCTCTGGTAGTGAATTTCAGTAGGGTTCGGTTCTCAGGGAACCGAACCCGCTCATCTCCACAAACTACCACTACCTACTTATAAACAGCACCAATTAAAATGATAACTTAGGGACTTATTCATTATCGACCCCCCTCGCAATAACTAAATATTGAACTCACCCCAAGTTGTGATGGTGGATACTAAAAATAAATACACTGCCAGATCTGCATGCATGAGCTGAAGTCATGCAAGTACACCGCCAGAGGGGATGCAGGAAGGAGGGTGTGGATGGATTAGAATGGATCTTTTTTCGCAACCTGGACCAATGTCCCTTGGGAAGGAGCAGGACTCCGGAAACCAATCTGTAGATAGCTTAGGTTCCCACAGCGAAACTCCAAAAACGTTGCATTTTTTTTGTTTGCTGAATATGAATGAATGGGCCCGACTGTTACTTTCTGCATGTGTAACTGGCCAGTAAATTATGCAAATAAGCCCCTTTATCTTCAGTAGTCTTCTTATTTGTGTCTAGACTGAGAGGAAAGAAACCTTAAGCTAAGTACACACTAGAGATGAGCGCCTGAAATTTTTCGGGTTTTGTGTTTTGGTTTTGGGTTCGGTTCCGCGGCCGTGTTTTGGGTTCGAACGCGTTTTGGCAAAACCTCACCGAATTTTTTTTGTCGGATTCGGGTGTGTTTTGGATTCGGGTGTTTTTTTCAAAAAACACTAAAAAACAGCTTAAATCATAGAATTTGGGGGTCATTTTGATCCCAAAGTATTATTAACCTCAAAAACCATAATTTACACTCATTTTCAGTCTATTCTGAATACCTCACACCTCACAATATTATTTTTAGTCCTAAAATTTGCACCGAGGTCGCTGTGTGAGTAAGATAAGCGACCCTAGTGGCCGACACAAACACCGGGCCCATCTAGGAGTGGCACTGCAGTGTCACGCAGGATGTCCCTTCCAAAAAACCCTCCCCAAACAGCACATGACGCAAAGAAAAAAAGAGGCGCAATGAGGTAGCTGTGTGAGTAAGATTAGCGACCCTAGTGGCCGACACAAACACCGGGCCCATCTAGGAGTGGCACTGCAGTGTCACGCAGGATGTCCCTTCCAAAAAACCCTCCCCAAACAGCACATGACGCAAAGAAAAAAAGAGGCGCAATGAGGTAGCTGACTGTGTGAGTAAGATTAGCGACCCTAGTGGCCGACACAAACACCGGGCCCATCTAGGAGTGGCACTGCAGTGTCACGCAGGATGTCCCTTCCAAAAAACCCTCCCCAATCAGCACATGATGCAAAGAAAAAGAAAAGAAAAAAGAGGTGCAAGATGGAATTGTCCTTGGGCCCTCCCACCCACCCTTATGTTGTATAAACAAAACAGGACATGCACACTTTAACCAACCCATCATTTCAGTGACAGGGTCTGCCACACGACTGTGACTGATATGACGGGTTGGTTTGGACCCCCCCCAAAAAAGAAGCAATTAATCTCTCCTTGCACAAACTGGCTCTACAGAGGCAAGATGTCCACCTCATCTTCACCCTCCGATATATCACCGTGTACATCCCCCTCCTCACAGATTATCAATTCGTCCCCACTGGAATCCACCATCTCAGCTCCCTGTGTACTTTGTGGAGGCAATTGCTGCTGGTCAATGTCTCCGCGGAGGAATTGATTATAATTCATTTTAATGAACATCATCTTCTCCACATTTTCTGGATGTAACCTCGTACGCCGATTGCTGACAAGGTGAGCGGCGGCACTAAACACTCTTTCGGAGTACACACTTGTGGGAGGGCAACTTAGGTAGAATAAAGCCAGTTTGTGCAAGGGCCTCCAAATTGCCTCTTTTTCCTGCCAGTATAAGTACGGACTGTGTGACGTGCCTACTTGGATGCGGTCACTCATATAATCCTCCACCATTCTATCAATGTTGAGAGAATCATATGCAGTGACAGTAGACGACATGTCCGTAATCGTTGTCAGGTCCTTCAGTCCGGACCAGATGTCAGCATCAGCAGTCGCTCCAGACTGCCCTGCATCACCGCCAGCGGGTGGGCTCGGAATTCTGAGCCTTTTCCTCGCACCCCCAGTTGCGGGAGAATGTGAAGGAGGAGATGTTGACAGGTCGCGTTCCGCTTGACTTGACAATTTTGTCACCAGCAGGTCTTTCAACCCCAGCAGACCTGTGTCTGCCGGAAAGAGAGATCCAGGGTAGGCTTTAAATCTAGGATCGAGCACGGTGGCCAAAATGTAGTGCTCTGATTTCAACAGATTGACCACCCGTGAATCCTTGTTAAGCGAATTAAGGGCTGCATCCACAAGTCCCACATGCCTAGCGGAATCGCTCCCTTTTAGCTCCTTCTTCAATGCCTCCAGCTTCTTCTGCAAAAGCCTGATGAGGGGAATGACCTGACTCAGGCTGGCAGTGTCTGAACTGACTTCACGTGTGGCAAGTTCAAAGGGCATCAGAACCTTGCACAACGTTGAAATCATTCTCCACTGCACTTGAGACAGGTGCATTCCACCTACTATATCGTGCTCAATTGTATAGGCTTGAATGGCCTTTTGCTGCTCCTCCAACCTCTGAAGCATATAGAGGGTTGAATTCCACCTCGTTACCACTTCTTGCTTCAGATGATGGCAGGGCAGGTTCAGTAGTTTTTGGTGGTGCTCCAGTCTTCTGTACGTGGTGCCTGTACGCCGAAAGTGTCCCGCAATTTTTCTGGCCACCGACAGCATCTCTTGCACGCCCCTGTCGTTTTTTAAAAAATTCTGCACCACCAAATTCAAGGTATGTGCAAAACATGGGACGTGCTGGAATTTGCCCATATTTAATGCACACACAATATTGCTGGCGTTGTCCGATGCCACAAATCCACAGGAGAGTCCAATTGGGGTAAGCCATTCCGCGATGATCTTCCTCAGTTGCCGTAAGAGGTTTACAGCTGTGTGCGTATTCTGGAAAGCGGTGATACAAAGCGTAGCCTGCCTAGGAAAGAGTTGGCGTTTGCGAGATGCTGCTACTGGTGCCGCCGCTGCTGTTCTTGCGGCGGGAGTCCATACATCTACCCAGTGGGCTGTCACAGTCATATAGTCCTGACCCTGCCCTGCTCCACTTGTCCACATGTCCGTGGTTAAGTGGACATTGGGTACAACTGCATTTTTTAGGACACTGGTGAGTCTTTTTCTGACGTCCGTGTACATTCTCGGTATCGCCTGCCTAGAGAAGTGGAACCTAGATGGTATTTGGTAACGGGGGCACACTGCCTCAATAAATTGTCTAGTTCCCTGTGAACTAACGGCGGATACCGGACGCACGTCTAACACCAACATAGTTGTCAAGGACTCAGTTATCCGCTTTGCAGTAGGATGACTGCTGTGATATTTCATCTTCCTCGCAAAGGACTGTTGAACAGTCAATTGCTTACTGGAAGTAGTACAAGTGGGCTTACGACTTCCCCTCTGGGATGACCATCGACTCCCAGCGGCAACAACAGCAGCACCAGCAGCAGTAGGCGTTACACGCAAGGATGCATCGGAGGAATCCCAGGCAGGAGAGGACTCGTCAGAATTGCCAGTGACATGGCCTGCAGGACTATTGGCATTCCTGGGGAAGGAGGAAATTGACACTGAGGGAGTTGGTGGGGTGGTTTGCGTGAGCTTGGTTACAAGAGGAAGGGATTTACTGGTCAGTGGACTGCTTCCGCTGTCACCCAAAGTTTTTGAACTTGTCACTGACTTATTATGAATGCGCTGCAGGTGACGTATAAGGGAGGATGTTCCGAGGTGGTTAACGTCCTTACCCCTACTTATTACAGCTTGACAAAGGGAACACACGGCTTGACACCTGTTGTCCGCATTTCTGGTGAAATACCTCCACACCGAAGAGCTGATTTTTTTGGTATTTTCACCTGGCATGTCAACGGCCATATTCCTCCCACGGACAACAGGTGTCTCCCTGGGTGCCTGACTTAAACAAACCACCTCACCATCAGAATCCTCCTGGTCAATTTCCTCCCCAGCGCCAGCAACACCCATATCCTCCTCATCCTGGTGTACTTCAACACTGACATCTTCAATCTGACTATCAGCAACTGGACTGCGGGTGCTCCTTCCAGCACTTGCAGGGGGCGTGCAAATGGTGGAAGGCGCATGCTCTTCACGTCCAGTGTTGGGAAGGTCAGGCATCGCAACCGACACAATTGGACTCTCCTTGTGGATTTGGGATTTCGAAGAATGCACAGTTCTTTGCTGTGCTGCTTTTGCCAGCTTGAGTCTTTTCATTTTTCTAGCGAGAGGCTGAGTGCTTCCATCCTCATGTGAAGCTGAACCACTAGCCATGAACATAGGCCAGGGCCTCAGCCGTTCCTTGCCACTCCGTGTGGTAAATGGCATATTGGCAAGTTTACGCTTCTCCTCCGACAATTTTATTTTAGGTTTTGGAGTCCTTTTTTTACTGATATTTGGTGTTTTGGATTTGACATGCTCTGTACTATGACATTGGGCATCGGCCTTGGCAGACGACGTTGCTGGCATTTCATCGTCTCGGCCATGACTAGTGGCAGCAGCTTCAGCACGAGGTGGAAGTGGATCTTGATCTTTCCCTAATTTTGGAACCTCAACATTTTTGTTCTCCATATTTTAATAGGCACAACTAAAAGGCACCTCAGGTAAACAATGGAGATGGATGGATTGGATACTAGTATACAATTATGGACGGGCTGCCGAGTGCCGACACAGAGGTAGCCACAGCCGTGAACTACCGCACTGTACTGTGTCTGCTGCTAATATATAGACTGGTTGATAAAGAGATAGTATACTCGTAACTAGTATGTATGTATAAAGAAAGAAAAAAAAACCACGGTTAGGTGGTATATACAATTATGGACGGGCTGCCGAGTGCCGACACAGAGGTAGCCACAGCCGTGAACTACCGCACTGTACTGTGTCTGCTGCTAATATAGACTGGTTGATAAAGAGATAGTATACTCGTAACTAGTATGTATGTATAAAGAAAGAAAAAAAAACCACGGTTAGGTGGTATATACAATTATGGACGGGCTGCCGAGTGCCGACACAGAGGTAGCCACAGCCGTGAACTACCGCACTGTACTGTGTCTGCTGCTAATATATAGACTGGTTGATAAAGAGATAGTATACTCGTAACTAGTATGTATGTATAAAGAAAGAAAAAAAAACCACGGTTAGGTGGTATATACAATTATGGACGGGCTGCCGAGTGCCGACACAGAGGTAGCCACAGCCGTGAACTACCGCACTGTACTGTGTCTGCTGCTAATATATAGACTGGTTGATAAAGAGATAGTATACTCGTAACTAGTATGTATGTATAAAGAAAGAAAAAAAAACCACGGTTAGGTGGTATATACAATTATGGACGGGCTGCCGAGTGCCGACACAGAGGTAGCCACAGCCGTGAACTACCGCACTGTACTGTGTCTGCTGCTAATATATAGACTGGTTGATAAAGAGATAGTATACTCGTAACTAGTATGTATGTATAAAGAAAGAAAAAAAAACCACGGTTAGGTGGTATATACAATTATGGACGGGCTGCCGAGTGCCGACACAGAGGTAGCCACAGCCGTGAACTACCGCACTGTACTGTGTCTGCTGCTAATATATAGACTGGTTGATAAAGAGATAGTATACTCGTAACTAGTATGTATGTATAAAGAAAGAAAAAAAAACCACGGTTAGGTGGTATATACAATTATGGACGGGCTGCCGAGTGCCGACACAGAGGTAGCCACAGCCGTGAACTACCGCACTGTACTGTGTCTGCTGCTAATATAGACTGGTTGATAAAGAGATAGTATACTCGTAACTAGTATGTATGTATAAAGAAAGAAAAAAAAACCACGGTTAGGTGGTATATACAATTATGGACGGGCTGCCGAGTGCCGACACAGAGGTAGCCACAGCCGTGAACTACCGCACTGTACTGTGTCTGCTGCTAATATAGACTGGTTGATAAAGAGATAGTATACTACTAATATTATATATACTGGTGGTCAGGTCACTGGTCACTAGTCACACTGGCAGTGGCACTCCTGCAGCAAAAGTGTGCACTGTTTAATTTTAATATAATATTATGTACTCCTGGCTCCTGCTATAATCTATAACTGGCACTGCAGTAGTGCTCCCCAGTCTCCCCCACAATTATAAGCTGTGTGAGCTGAGCAGTCAGACACTATAATATATATAGATGATGCAGCACACTGGCCTGAGCCTGAGCAGTGCACACAGATATGGTATGTGACTGACTGAGTCACTGTGTGTATCGCTTTTTTCAGGCAGAGAACGGATATATTAAATAAACTGCACTGTGTGTCTGGTGGTCACTCACTATATAATATATTATGTACTCCTGGCTCCTGCTATAACCTATAACTGGCACTGCAGTAGTGCTCCCCAGTCTCCCCCACAATTATAAGCTGTGTGAGCTGAGCAGTCAGACAGATATATATAATATTATATATAGATAATAGATGATGCAGCACACTGGCCTGAGCCTGAGCAGTGCACACAGATATGGTATGTGACTGAGTCACTGTGTGCTGTGTATCGCTTTTTTCAGGCAGAGAACGGATTATAAATAAAACTGGTGGTCACTATCAGCAAAACTCTGCACTGTACTGAGTACTCCTAATGCTCCCCAAAATTAGTAAATCAAGTGTCTCTCTAATCTATTCTAAACGGAGAGGACGCCAGCCACGTCCTCTCCCTATCAATCTCAATGCACGTGTGAAAATGGCGGCGACGCGCGGCTCCTTATATAGAATCCGAGTCTCGCGATAGAATCCGAGCCTCGCGAGAATCCGACAGCGTCATGATGACGTTCGGGCGCGCTCGGGTTAACCGAGCAAGGCGGGAAGATCCGAGTCGCTCGGACCCGTGAAAAAAAACATGAAGTTCTGGCGGGTTCGGATTCAGAGAAACCGAACCCGCTCATCTCTAGTACACACTATACGATAATTGGCCCAATTTGCCAATAACCAGGAGATCTACCAAAGTTATTGTATGGTGGGGGTAATTCCAAGTTGATCGCAGCAGGAAATTTTTTAGCAGTTGGGCAAAACCATGTGCACTGCAGGGGGGGCAGATATAACATTTGCAGAGAGAGTTAGATTTTGGTGGGTTATTTTATTTCTGTGCAGGGTAAATACTGGCTGCTTTATTTTTACACTGCAATTTAGATTGCAGATTTAACTCACCACACCCAAATCTAACTCTCTCTGCACATGTTATATCTGCCTCCCCTGCAGTGCACATGGTTTTTCCCAACTGCTAAAAAAAATCCTGCTGCGATCAACTTGGAATTACCCCCCGTGTGTACAAACGATCATTTCAGCAATTCGTCAATAATTCTGAAAAATATTGCCCACACGCAGGAACAATAGATATATCAATCTGTCGACCCAAACAAAAAATCTCTGCCAAAACCCCCCGATATCGACCAGTGTGTATGCATTCTCAATAATCTGCCCATATTTCCTTTCCTGTCACTATGTCATCCTCCTTGTGGGCGGACATATGCAAATGCATGTGTGATGTGGCAGAAAATTGGTAACTTTAAAAAAATTTAAAAAAATCTTTTAGTGTGTAGCTCAGATATTGGTGCCGACAATTTCCCGAAAAATCGTCCAACTGACGGGCTGATCAAAAAAAATCTGACAATGTTTACCTAGCTTTTTTTTTTTTTTCTGTTCAAAAAGATAGAGGGCAAAGAGAGCACTATACTAACTTTTGACCTCCTCTGCAGAGAATCATTGTCAATGTATGCTAGCTCTAATAAATGGACGTATTCCAATATATCTAAAATATTTGAATCCAATTTCTGTTTTCTGCCTAATGGTTTAATTTGCTATATTTACAATGTATTTTTGTTGTGGATTTATGGGACTAAATTTACAGGGCAGATGTAATGGCTTGCGAGACGACCGGAGCTCCCAGACTCCGGCCAAACTCATACTTTTTTTAAAGCAGCAAACATTTACAAGGCAATACTAACCAGGTTTTTGCCTTGTAAACATTTGCTGCTTTAAAAAAAGTATGAGTTCGGCCAGAGTCTCTGATCTCCGCCCATCTCGCAAGTCATTCCATCCGGACCCTAGTCTCAAGTCTTACCTCTTCCAGGACACTTTTTAGAACATCATTCTGATCTGTGAAATGAAAAATAAATGTCTGTGTTGAAGGGACAAGTCTCAATCTCACACAATCCTAGAAATGGTGAAGTGAAATGAGCCGACAAAGGGGGAGATGTATCAAAGCTTAAAGAAAGATAACATTGAGAGAGCAGGGCCGGATTAAGCCTTAGGGGTGGGGCCTGGGACACTTAAGACCCCCTGGGAAGGGGGTGTATATTAGATTGTACATACCTCCCAACATGACCCATTCCAGGAGGGACAAAATGCTCTTTACCTGGACTTCCCTCTTAATATATGATTGGCATCACCTGTGTTGAACGATTTAATTGATCAAAAAGGTAATTGATTGCAATCATAAATTAAGAGTGAAGTCCAGGTACTGTAGAGAGCATTTTATCCCTCCTGGAATAGATAATATTGGGAGGTATGGATTGTTATATTAAATTGTGTATATTAGATTTAAACTAAGATAAGCTGAAGGCTGCATAAGCCTGAGGCCATATAAGAGATCCACTTTTTGTGATTGGTTGTTAAATGACTAAGCAGTTGCTAGGCAGATCAGTTTTTCCTGTTGGTTTTTTCCTATTGGATTGGAAGGTTGTGCATCAAGCTTAATAGGAGGGTCTTAGGATAGTATATAGGTGGGGGCCATTTTCCTAGACTTCCTCTTGCCATTCATTTTATGCCCAGGAAGGATAAGTATAGACATCACTCAGTATAATTGTTCCCTTGTGGATTTATTTGTTTCATATTCACTCCCCTCCTTGTGGTGGTCCTTCCTGCCATATGATTTTGCCTGTGTTGTATTGCTGCCCCCCCCCCCCCGATGCTGCGTCCGCTCCGTTCCGCTTCCCCCCCTTCCCTCCCGGCACCTCGTGAGGCAGTGTACAACCCCCGCACCCGTTCCCGCAGTACGGCCCCCCCCCCCGTGGGTTGCGGTCGGCGGCGGCGGGCCCACGGCGGGGTCGGGCAGTGACGGCCCGCTCCCCTGCCAACGTCAGGCGTGCGGCCGGTGGTCGCTCTCCTCGTGCCGCCGAGGCGCGCGGCTCGGCCGGACCGCGTTCACCTGCATCCCCGGCGGCTTTAGCTTCCCCAGTGGCTTCCTCGCCCGGTACGCTGGTCGGCGCCGGGCCTCCCCTTCCCTCCCCGCCTGCGGCTCTGGTCGGCGGCTCGGGCGCCCACGTGGTGCCGGGCGGCCACGGCGGGCCTACGGGGGGAGAGGGGGGGCTGCATGTTCACACCAATTTATTAACTCTGGGGCAGCAGGGTGGGGTGCCCTCTGCCCCCGGACCCGCAGCTGGGGCGGATTTACCCCTCACTACCGTGGGGACAGTGGCGCCCGGCTGTGGGGTCGGGGATGGGAGGCTGAGGTCAGGCCCGGGTATCTTCGGGGCTAGGGGCTTGGCTGGGGCGGCAGTGGCGCCCGCCCCTCCTGATGTGTCTGGGCGAGGGTTCCTTTTGGATGGGCTCTCTGTCGCCCGTTGCGCGGCGTCCTGTGGTGCGTCGTCCCGTGGCGTCGCCCCCGGGGGACGGGCTCCTGGCTCCTCCCCTGGCCCACCGGGAGCGTTGCGGCGGGTGGCGACACAGTCGGCCATCTCAGCTGCGTTCCACCGGCCCTGCTCTCTCATTGGCCCGCCTCAACGGTTCACTGGGGATCAATTTTTCCCCGGGGGCATTCACTGGCCTCTTGCGCCGGTGGTCCCTACTCCCGTCGGAGCGTCGCCCACAGGAATACCAGTTACGTCCGCCCCACAATTTTTCACGCATGTTACCGGCTCGGGCGTCGTCGTCCAGCCCACGCGGGCGGTCGGCGGCCCCCGGGTTGCGGTGTAACCCCTTCCCCCCCCCCTGCATTTTCGGGCTCATATTCTGGGCCGTCACAGGCTGGGGCGAATCCGTTAGCGCACGGTTTGCCGACCCCCCTCCCCCGGCTCCTCCCCAGTTACTCCCGGTTTCGTCGGGATTTTCAGGGGCAGTCAGTACCTCCCGCATCCTTCATGGCGGCCTGCTTACACCATAGGCGGCTTCCCCGTGGCCGGGGCTGCCTTCCCCCGGGTCTCTGCGTACCCCCCAGTTGGGGGTCCTGCCCCGCCGCTTCCCGCGGGCACTCCGCGCCGGGGTTTGGCCCCTGCCCCCTCCTGTTACCCCCATTGTCGTTGACGCGCAGGTCTCCCCTGCGCATGTTGTCCCTTATGTTTCTTCCTCACAGGTGCTGGCTGATTCCGGGTCGTCGTCGCGGAGGGGACGGAGGCCGGTGAGGGTCGCGGCACCGACGGGAGAGGTTCGGCCGCCACCGGAGTCGGGTGCATCCGTCGAGGCTGTTCCGGGTCCTTCAAGCACGGGTGAGCACGCTATTCCTTCACACTGTTTAGTCTAGTAGTTCTTCCTCCTCGTCTAGCATTGTATCTTTAGGTTCTCCGCGGCGCCCGCGTAAATTAGCTAGACTTATTGCGCGGTGCATGGCGAAAGAATCGCGGAAAGGGGCGGCGCTGGCGTCGGCGGTGCCTCCCGACCCCTCCCGTTATACGGAGATGGGGCATTGCGCCAACACGGCAGTTGCAGGTGGGGTGAATAAACGGATGCACGAAAAAACAAAACAAAACAAAAAAGTACGTTGACATCTTCACCCTTACGGATGAGATGCGGCAGGTTTTTGACGCAGCTAGGAAACCGGGTGGCATTGGGGAAAGTGCTTTCCGCAATTTCCACCAGTCGTTGCGAAAGTTTTGGTTTTGCTTTTTTATGGCGTGCTACACGGAATCGTGACCCGGGGAGTAGGCCAGTGTAGTTAAATATCTGTTTTTAGCACATGACATGTACTTAGAATCCAAGGGTTTTGCTTGGCGGGATTACGATGGAAGTTCCGTCGTAATCAGGATGGCAACCCCATCCTGCCCGCGGGTTTTTAATGATGTCAGGGTGTGGTTGTAGGTCACGCAGCAGGTTAAGCCCACCCCGGACGTCACGGTCAAGAAGCCCGGGGCGGCCGGGGCTCCGGGTTCCCGGTTGATAGGGAAAGGGAAGTGTTTGCCTACAGCGAGGGCAAGTGCGTCAAGGGGGTGAATTGTCATTTTTCGCCACTCGTGTAAGTTTGCGGGGCCAGTCACCCAGACAAAGATTGCACCTCAGCGGCGAGCGGTAAGCCCTCCGCTCCTGCCGGGGGAATTGGCAAGTAAAACCTCCTCTACGATTCAAGTTCCCGAGTTGCGGCGCTGGCTGAGCTTATACCCCGACAAGACGGCAGCGTCCTTCCGATTGGTTGGTTTCTACACGGTGTCCGTTTGCCCATTTCGGATTAGGTGCACGTGGTGGCCCACCGGAATTTGAGATCGGCGCGCGTTTTACTGCAGTGGGTCCGGCGGCAAGTGGACGGGGAGATCGGTTTAGGGCGCATGTCTGGGCCCTACGCCTTTCTCTCGTTGCCCTCCTTGTGCATTTCTCCCGTTGGGGTGGTGCCCAAGCAGGCCACGGGCAAGTTCCGCCGGATACAGCACTGATCGCACCCTTATAACGTACCCTGATCGCAGGCTTAGTGCAGAGTACGTTATCAATCTTTGATGACGCTCTGCGCTTGGTGCGGAATTGTGGTCCGGGGGGTCTGTTGGCAAAATTGGGCGTGGAGCCGGATTTCTGGCTACTTCCACTGCATCCGGATTCCCGGTGGTTTCTGGTTTTCAAACTAGGGGGCGAGTTTTACATGAATCGGTGTCTCCCCATGGGTTGTTTGGTCTCCTGCGCCTGCTTTGAGAGTGTCAGCCCAATTTTGCATTGGTGCGTCCAGTCCGTCTCCGGCCAACGCGGGGTGGCTCAATACCTGGACGACTTTCTCTTTGTGGGTCCGTGGGGCATTTCGATCTGTGGGGATATTCTGTCGGTTTGCCAGATCCTTGTGCGGCAGTTTAGGGGTGCCAGTCGCGCCGGACAAGTCTGAGGGCCCCTGCACTTGTCTTAGCTATTTAGGAATTGATATGCGCACGGTGGGGGGTTGCTGTCGCCTACCCGAAGATAAAGTGCGTAAGCTTTTGGGGTTTAATTACTGACGGTTTGGGAAAACGCGGGGTTCGGCTTATGCAGGAGCAGTCCTTGGTGGGTTCTTTCGACTTTGCGGGCCGGATTATCCCCGTGTGGAGGATTTTCTGTCGCAGACTTGAACGGGCCACGGCGAGGACGGTCCGGCGGCATCGCACCATGAACCTTCCACGCGAAATCAGGTATGATTTGCGGAGTTGGTCTCTTTCCTGGTGTCCTTCATCAGGGAGGTTTTTGTGGCCTGCACCTTGTTGTTACAGCAAGCTGCGACAATGGTGCACGTATACGGTCTTTTAGGGACATGGTGCGCTGCTGCTTGGCCGGCCCCTGGGGTAACGCTAGGTTTTACCAAGAACCTCCTTTTGTTGGAATTGTTCCCGATCATAGTGGCTCTTGATTTAGGGGCCTGCCAGTGCGCGGATAGGAACATCTCGTTGCGCTGCGACAATTTGGGGGTGGTACATGCGATTGAGAATCAGCGTTCCTCCTCTCCTGTAGGCTCTGCGGCTGCTACGGCATCTAGTATTAGTTTGTTTGCGGCGCAGTTTTAATGTCAGGGCCCGTCACGTTCCTGGAATCAACAACGGAATGGCGGATGCTTGGTCTCGATTCCATTTTGACAAGTTCCGGGCGTTGGTTCCGGGAGAGGCGGCTGAGGGTTTACGGTGCCCGCCTTCTGTCTGACAGATGGTCGAATCGGGTTAGCCGCTCTAGCCACGTGCGCGCTGGATCCCTCCACTATCAGGGCTTATGATGCAACCTGGCGCGATGGGTCGGTCTTTCAAAGTAGGCACGGGGTAGCGGGTGAGTCCTCGGCTGCGCCTTGATGGTCTTTGTTTGGGAACATTGCCAAACCGGTAGGCCGAAAGCGGCCATGGCATCTGCCCTTGCGGGCATTGCTTTTCATTCGCGGCTCCACGGGACGACGGACCCCACGGGGTCTTTGGTCCTTTCCAGAGCGCTGAAAAGTTGGGCTAGGTTTGCGTCCGGCGCCCCCGGACTCCCATAGACCTGTGACGTGCAACGTCTGACTGAGTTGCTGTGTGTGCTGCCGCTAATTGCGACCTCGGAATGCGAGGTGGATTCGGGTCTGCTCTACGGAAAGGGGCGCATGCAGGATGGCCTGTTTACTCTGTAGGATTGTGCGGTCCAAGACAGATCAAACAGGTCGGGGTCGCGGAGTGGCCTTGGAGGCCCAGGAGGAAACGGGCGCTTGCCCGCTGCGGTTGACGCAGGAGTAAAGACGGTGGAGGCCTCCGGGGGGCGACCAGTTGCTGGTGCACGCGCAGGTTGGCCCGCTGACAAAGTTTCAATTTGCTGCTGTGTTGAAAAATGTTTGGCGATTTGTGGGGGGCGGACTTCGGTACCCATTCTTTTCGGATTGGGACGGCTACCCATGCAGCAGCTATGGGTTAATCCCCTACGGCTATTAGGGAGCTGGGCCGTTCGAAGTCTGCCTCCTATAGGTCTTATGTCAGTTGGATAAGTTGTAGGTGCGCCTGTTGCGCTAACCCAAAAACATGTTTACTCGTCGGTTTTTGAACGACTACCGTTCAGGAATCAAGGGTGTGAAGTGAATTTTTTAAATTTTTCCTCCGAGGGGGCCTAATTTCAATTGGCTGTTCTATCAAGGTCCACGGGAGGTTTTTTGATTTTTCTCCTTCACTTGGGTTTTTTGTTATGTTATGCATTCTATGTATTGTGTTCACAATTCTGATGTTAGGATGTTTTCTTTTCAGCTATCATCAATTTTGGGGAGCATATATGGCTGGTTGGCCATGCCTATAAATTTTGGGCGGCAAGGCATCACAGGGCACTTATGGCAGCCGAAGTTTTTGGGTCTTGGGAATTTTGATGGTTAGGTGTCAGAGGTATGTTGTGGGGTGATTTATTGCGGCTCCTTTTTCTCGGGAGCGCCGCTGGGGTCGCCCTAAGTTGATTGTCCTTCATTTAGGTGGTAACGATCTAGGTCGAGTTAAGGGCTTAGGTTTGATTTGTCCGTTAAGGCAGATTTGGTGGCGATTCGTTGTCACTGGCCAGGAAAGCGCATTGTTTGGTCGGAGATAGTGCCGCGTTTTTCATTGGCGTGCTGCGGTGCGTTTCTCGGCGCTGGAGAAGGCCCGCAAGAAGGTGAATTCGGCAGCGTCTCTCTTCGTTAGGGCCATAGATGGAGTAGCGATCAGGCATCCTTTACTTGTGCTGCGTAATAGGCAGTTCTACGAGGAGGATGGGGTGCATCTTTCTCCGGAAGGAGTGCAGATTTTCCTGTAGGATATTTTTGGTCCTTTTCGGTAGGGGCTATTTAGTTTGTTCTTAGTTGGTTTGGTTGCTGGTTGCGGATGCCGGTGGCGGTTGTAAACCTTTGTGGCTGGAAGTCGCTACCAACCAGCTGTCACACAGGCATAAGTGGTCATTGTGGGGCTCCCTCTTTAGAAGGACGGCAGGTGTGTCCTTTTCTTGCGGTTGGACATTTAGACGTTCCCCTGCGGGAACCGAACGTTTGCCAGAGAAAGAGGGGTAAGGCCAGCACAATGCGGGTTATGCGGGAAGGAGGCGGGGTATGTGTACTCCCCTCCTTGGTTTGGTGGTTTTCATCTAGGTGACGGGTGCTGGTGTGTGGCAGCGACTTTCTGTTTGCCATCCTCCAAACTAAATTTAAGTCCATATTCAAAATCAATTCTAATTCGATCACAATTATAGTTTAAAGAGTTGGTCAGCGATTAATAAACATCGTCTGACCTTTAACTCCAGCTACTGTGTCCGTGTCTTTATTTCAGTGTGTGGTGTTGTTTAATTTAGTGATAAGCTAGCTTAAAGAAAAGGTTTATGTAATCACAATAAAGTTATGAGCGCCTTAGATAAGCTGAAGGCTGCATAAGCCTGAGGCCTTATAAGAGATCCACTTTTTGTGATTGGTTGTTAAATGACTAAGCAGTTGCTAGGCAGATCAGTTTTTCCTGTTGGTTTTTTCCTATTGGATTGGAAGGTTGTGCATCAAGCTTAATAGGAGGGTCTTAGGATAGTATATAGGTGGGGGCCATTTTCCTAGACTTCCTCTTGCCATTCATTTTATGCCCGCCCGCCCTCCCGGATTTCAGCTACGGTTTGTTGATTTTTGCAGTTGGCTATTTGAAAGCCAGATTGGCGGGAAGTCGCTACCAACCAGCTGTCACACAGGCATAAGTGGTCATTGTGGGGCTCCCTCTTTAGAAGGACGGCAGGTGTGTCCTTTTCTTGCGGTTGGACATTTAGACGTTCCCCTGCGGGAACCGAACGTTTGCCAGAGAAAGAGGGGTAAGGCCAGCACAATGCGGGTTATGCGGGAAGGAGGCGGGGTATGTGTACTCCCCTCCTTGGTTTGGTGGTTTTCATCTAGGTGACGGGTGCTGGTGTGTGGCAGCGACTTTCTGTTTGCCATCCTCCAAACTAAATTTAAGTCCATATTCAAAATCAATTCTAATTCGATCACAATTATAGTTTAAAGAGTTGGTCAGCGATTAATAAACATCGTCTGACCTTTAACTCCAGCTACTGTGTCCGTGTCTTTATTTCAGTGTGTGGTGTTGTTTAATTTAGTGATAAGCTAGCTTAAAGAAAAGGTTTATGTAATCACAATAAAGTTATGAGCGCCTTATAGTGTAATAATGCCTGGGTACTGTTTATAGCTTCACCTGAGACACAACTATTTTAATTAGATTTTACTCACCGGTAAATCTATTTCTCGTAGTCCGTAGTGGATGCTGGGAACTCCGTAAGGACCATGGGGAATAGCGGCTCCGCAGGAGACTGGGCACAACTAAAGAAAGCTTTAGGAATACCTGGTGTGCACTGGCTCCTCCCTCTATGACCCTCCTCCAGACCTCAGTTAGGATACTGTGCCCGGAAGAGCTGACACAATAAGGAAAGGATTTGGAATCCCGGGTAAGACTCATACCAGCCACACCAATCACACCGTATAACTCGTGATACTATACCCAGTTAACAGTATGAAATATAACTGAGCCTCTCAACAGATGGCTCAACAATAACCCTTTAGTTAACCAATAACTATATACAAGTATTGCAGACAATCCGCACTTGGGACGGGCGCCCAGCATCCACTACGGACTACGAGAAATAGATTTACCGGTGAGTAAAATCTTATTTTCTCTAACGTCCTAAGTGGATGCTGGGAACTCCGTAAGGACCATGGGGATTATACCAAAGCTCCCAAACGGGCGGGAGAGTGCGGATGACTCTGCAGCACCGAATGAGCGAACTCTAGGTCCTCCTCAGCCAGGGTATCAAACTTGTAGAATTTAGCAAATGTGTTTGACCCCGACCAAGTAGCTGCTCGGCAAAGTTGTAAAGCCGAGACCCCTCGGGCAGCCGCCCAAGAAGAGCCCACCTTCCTCGTGGAATGGGCTTTTACAGATTTAGGATGCGGCAGTCCAGCCGCAGAATGTGCAAGTTGAATCGTGCTACAGATCCAGCGAGCAATAGTCTGCTTTGAAGCAGGCGCAACCAACTTGTTGGGTGCATGCAGGATAAATAGCGAGTCAGTCTTTCTGACTCCAACTGTCCTGGAAACATAGATTTTTAGGGCCCGGACTACGTCCAGCAACTTGGAATCCTCCAAGTCACGAGTAGCCGCAGGCACCATAATAGGCTGGTTCAAATGAAAAGCTGAAACCACCTTTGGGAGAAATTGGGGACGAGTCCTCAATTCCGCCCTATCCATATGGAAAATCAGATAAGGGCTTTTACATGATAAAGCCGCCAATTCTGACACACGCCTGGCCGAAGCCAAGGCCAACAGCATGACCACTTTCCACGTGAGATATTTTAAATCCACGGTTTTAAGTGGTTCAAACCAATGTGACTTTAGGAAATTCAACACCACGTTGAGATCCCAAGGTGCCACTGGGGGCACAAAAGGGGGCTGAATATGCAGCACTCCCTTAACAAATGTCTGAACTTCAGGTAGTGAAGCCAGTCTTTCTGGAAGAAAATCGATAGAGCCGAAATCTGGACCTTAATGGAACCCAATTTTAGGCCCATAGTCACCCCTGACTGTAGGAAGTGCAGAAAACGGCCCAGCTGAAATTCCTCCGTTGGGGCCTTCCTGGTCTCACACCACGCAACATATTTTCGCCATATGCGGTGATAATGGTTTGCGGTCACTTCTTTCCTAGCTTTAATAAGCGTAGGGATGACTTCCTCCGGAATGCCCTTTTCCTTCAGGATCCGGCGTTCAACCGCCATGCCGTCAAACGCAGCCGCGGTAAGTCTTGGAACAGACAGGGCCCCTGCTGCAGCAGGTCCTGTCTGAGCGGCAGAGGCCATGGGTCCTCTGAGATCACCCCTTGAAGTTCTGGGTACCAAGCTCTTCTTGGCCAATCCGGAACAATGAGTATAGTTCTTACTCCTCTTCGTCTTATTATCCTCAGTACCTTGGGTATGAGAGGAAGAGGAGGGAACACATAAACCGACTGGTACACCCACGGTGTCACTAGAGCGTCCACAGCTATTGCCTGAGGGTCTCTCGACCTGGCGCAATATCTTTATAGCTTTTTGTTGAGGCGGGACGCCATCATGTCCACCTGTGGCCGTTCCCAGCGATTTACAATCAGCTGAAAGACTTCTGGATGAAGTCCCCACTCTCCCGGGTGGAGGTCGTGCCTGCTGAGGAAGTCTGCTTCCCAGTTGTCCACTCCCGGAATGAACACTGCTGACAGTGCTAACACGTGATTTTCCGCCCATCGGAGAATCCCTGTGGCTTCTGCCATCGCCGTCCTGCTTCTCGTGCCGCCCTGTCGGTTTACATGGGCGACCGCCGTGATGTTGTCTGACTGGATCAGTACCGGCTGGTTTTGAAGCAGGGGTCTTGCCCGACTTAGGGCATTGTAGATGGCCCTTAGTTCCAGAATATTTATGTGTAGGGAAATCTCCTGGCTTGACCATAGCCCTTGGAAGTTTCTTCCCTGTGTGACTGCCCCCCAGCCTCGAAAGCTGGCATCCGTGGTCACCAGGACCCAGTCCTGTATGCCGAATCTGCGGCCCTCTAGAAGATGAGCACTCTGAAGCCACCACAGCAGAGACACCCTGGTCCTTGGAGACAGGGTTATCAGCCGATGCATCTGAAGATGGGATCCGGACCACTGGTCCAACAGATCCCACTGAAAGATTCTTGCATGGAACCTGCTGAATGGAATTGCTTCGTAGGAAGCTACCATTTTTCCCAGGACTCGCGTGCAGTGATGCACCGAGACCTGTTTTGGTTTCAGGAGATCTCTGACTAGAGACGACAACTCCTTGGCTTTCTCCTCCGGGAGAAACACCCTTTTCTGATCTGTGTCCAGAACCATCCCCAGAAACAGTAGACTTGTCGTAGGAACCAGCTGTGACTTTGGAATATTCAGAATCCAACCGTGCTGTTGTAGCACCTCCCGCGATAGTGCTACCCCGACCAACAACTGCTCCCTGGTCCTCGCCTTTATAAGGAGATCGTTCAAGTATGGGATAATTAAAACTCCCTTTTTTCGAAGGAGTATCATCATTTCGGCCATTACCTTGGTAAATACCCTCGGTGCCATGGACAGACCAAACGGCAACGTCTGGAATTGGTAATGACAGTCCTGTACCACAAATCTGAGGTACTCCTGGTGAGGAAGTTAAATGGGGACATGTAGGTAAGCATCCTTGATGTCCAGTGATACCATGTAATCCCCTTCCTCCAGGCTTGAAATAACCGCCCTGAGCGATTCCATCTTGAACTTGAACCTTTTTATATAGGTGTTCAAGGATTTCAAATTTAAAATGGGTCTCACCGAACCGTCCGGTTTCGGTACCACAAACATTGTGGAATAGTAACCCCTTCCTTGTTGAAGGAGGGGTACCTTGACTATCACCTGCTGCGAATACAGCTTGTGAATTGCCTCCAGCACTGCCTCCCTGTCCGGGGGAGCTGTTGGCAAGGCAGATTTGAGGAAACGGCGAGGGGGAGACGTCTCAAATTCCAGCTTGTACCCCTGAGATACTACTTGTAGAATCCAGGGATCCACCCGTGAGCGAGCCCACTGGTCGCTGAAGTTCTTGAGACGGGCCCCCACCGTACCTGGCTCCGCCTGTGGAGCCCCAGCGTCATGCGGTGGACTTAGAGGAAGCGGGGGAGGGCTTTTGTTCCTGGGAACTGGCTGTATGCTGCAGCTTTTTTCATCTAGCTCTGCCTCTGGGCAGAAAGGACGCGCCTTTAACCCGCTTGCCTTTCTGGGGCCGAAAGGACTGTACCTGATAATACGGTGCTTTCTTTGGCTGTGAGGGAACATGGGGTAAAAATGCTGACTTCCCAGCTGTCGCTGTGGAAACGAGGTCCGAGAGACCATCCCCAAACAACTCCTCACCCTTGTAAGGCAAAACTTCCATGTGCCTTTTAGAATCTGCATCCCCTGTCCACTGCCGAGTCCATAAACCCCTCCTGGCAGAAATGGACATTGCACTTATTTTAGATGCCAGCCGGCAAATATTCCTCTGTGCATCTCTCATGTATAAGACTGCGTCTTTAATATGCTCTATGGTTAGCAATATAGTGTCCCTGTCTAAGGTATCAATATTTTCTGACAGGGAATCTGACCACGCAGCTGCAGCACTGCACATCCATGCTGAAGCAATAGCTGGTCTCAGTATAATACCTGAGTGTGTATAAACAGACTTCAGGATAGCCTCCTGCTTCCTATCAGCAGGCTCCTTTAGGGCGGCCGTGTCCGGAGACGGTAGTGCCACCTTCTTTGACAGGCGTGTGAGCGCTTTATCTACCCTAGGGGATGTCTCCCAACGTGACCTATCCTCTGGCGGGAAAGGGTACGCCATTAGTAACTTTTTAGAAATTACTAGTTTCTTATCGGGGGAAGCCCACGCTTCTTCACACTTCTTCATTTATTTCATCAGAAGGGGCAAAAACCACTGGTAGTTTTTTCTCCCCAAACATAATACCCTTTTTTGTGGTACCTGGGGTAATATCAGAAATGTGCAACACATTTTTCATTGCTGTAATCATGTAACGTGTGGCTCTATTGAAATGTACACTAGTCTCATCATCGTCGACACTGGAGTCAGTATCTGTGTCGACATCTGTGTCTGCCATCTGAGGTAGCGGGCATTTTAGAGCCCCTGATGGCTTTTAAGACGTCTGGGCAGGCACGGGCTGAGAAGCCGGCTGTCCCACATCTGATATGTCGTCAAACCTTTTATGTAAGGAGTTGACACTGTCGCGTAATTCCTTCCACATATCCATCCACTCAGGTGTCGACCCCGCAGGGGGTGACATCACATTTATCGGCACCTGCTCCGCCTCCACATAAGCCTCCTCATCAAACATGTTGACACAGCCGTATCGACACACCGCACACACACAGGGAATGCTCTGACTGAGGACAGGACCCCACAAAGCCCTTTGGGGAGACAGAGAGAGAGTATGCCAGCACACACCAGAGCGCTATATAAAACAGGGATACACACTACACAGTGATTTTACCCCTTATAGCTGCTTATATATCACAGATTGCGCCTAAATTTAGTGCCCCCCCTCTCTTTTTTACCCTATGTAGTCTAGAACTGCAGGGGAGAGCCTGGGGAGCGATCCTTCCAGCAGAGCTGTGAGGGAAAATGGCGCCAGTGTGCTGAGGGAGATAGCCCCGCCCCTTTTCCGGCGGGCTTCTCCCGCTTTTTTTATACAGTTATGGCAGGGGATTTTACACATATATAGTCTTAAAGGCTATATTATGTGTTAATTTGCCAAGTAAGGTACTTATATTGCAGCCCAGGGCGCCCCCCCCAGCGCCCTGCACCCATCAGTGACCGGAGTATGTGGTGTACCTGGGGAGCAATGGCGCACAGCTGCAGTGCTGTGCGATACCTTAATGAAGACCGAAGTCTTCTGCCGCCGATTTCCAGGAACGTCTTCTTGCTTTTGGCTCTGCTAGGGGGAAGGCGGCGCGGCTCCGGGACCGGACGACCGAGGCTGGGCCTGTGTTCGTCCCTCTGGAGCTAATGGTGTCCAGTAGCCTAGAAGCCCAAGCTAGCTGCAAGCAGGTAGGTTCGCTTCTCTCCCCTAGGTCCCTCGTAGCAGTGAGTCTGTTGCCAGCAGATCTCACTGAAAATAAAAAACCTAAATATTACTTTCTTTCTAAGAGCTCAGGAGAGCCCCTAGTGTGCATCCAGCTCGGCCGGGCACAAAATTCTAACTGAGGTCTGGAGGAGGGTCATAGAGGGAGGAGCCAGTGCACACCAGGTAATCCTAAAGCTTTCTTTAGTTGTGCCCAGTCTCCTGCGGAGCCGCTATTCCCCATGGTCCTTACGGAGTTCGCAGTATCCGCTTAGGACGTTAGAAAAATAAAGTTTTCTTCTAGTGGAACAAAGACAACTTAACCTTAAAATACACATAGAAAAATACAATCTATAATTTATCTTGTCACATGCAACAATAGCAGCAGCCTCTGTATTACTTACACACTGGGACAGGACTCAGGAGGACTGTGTGTGTGTGTGTGTGTGTGTGTGTGTGTGTGTGTGTGTGTGTGTGTGTGTGTGTGTGTGTGTGTGTGTGTCTAGACTCAAATGCTCTCATTAGATAACAGGTTACACAGGACCCAGACACTCAGGTGGGGAGGAGGCGAAGCTGGTATCCCTGGGTCACTTACATCTCTCCCCCACTCTCCTATCGCTTCTCTTGTCGGGATGATCCGTCAGTGGGTACAGTATAATATACCAATGGACGGGATGCCTGCTGTCAGTATACCGACAGCAGCATCCCGTACATCATAATCCTGGCAGCCCCCGATTTAACCCCCCTAACCCTCATCTTTTCCCTACCCTAACCCTCCCTTGGTGGTGCCTATCCCTGACCCTCCCTACTAGGTGCCTAACCCTAACCCTCCCTTCCTGGCTGCCTATACCTAACCCTCCCCGCTAGGTGCCTATATGTGCCTAATCCTAACCCTCCCGGTCCCTAACTCTAATGTTCCCGTGCTTGGACCCTAAGACTATCCCCCTTCTGCTTACCCCCCTCCCAGGAGCGCTTCCTGCTGTCAGGACAATTGGGATGTCGGCTGTCGGTATTTTGATGCTGGCATCCCATTTGGCGTTGGTATATAGATGCCGGGATAGTGTCCTACCTCAGGATCCGGGGTCAGTATATCGACCACCGGGATCCCGTTTGTCGGGAAGCTAACTGCTACCCCATCAGTAGCTCAAGAAACCTGAAACTCGTGTGTCTGTGCCTGCACTGCAAACTGTCCTGCTCACAATCTGGCTGCCTGGTTCTGCTGCTGCACAAGAGAGAGAGCTAGTGATGTGCTCTAGCCAGGGGCCCCCTGACAGAGGGGGACCTGGGGTACAGTGTACTAACCAGCAGTGACCAATCAGCATCTAACTCGTGTTACAGGCTGTGTTTGAAAAATATCAGTTAGGTGCTAACTAGTTGGTACTTTGGGGGAGATATATCAAAGATTGGAGAGAGATCAAGTCTAGAGACATAAGGCACCAACCAATCAGCTTGTAACTGTCATTTTTTAAACCTAGGGGCAGATATATTAACCTGGAGAAGGCATAAGGAAGTGATAAACCAGAGATCAATGCAAGGTGATAAATGCACCAGCCAATCAGCTCCTAACTGTTAATTTACATATTGGAGCTGATTGGCTGGTGTGTTTATTACCTTGCATTTATCACTGGTTTATCACTTCCTTATACATTCTCCAGGTTAATACATCTGCCCCATAGCCTGTAACATGGCACTTAGGAGCTGATTTGTACTTTATCTCTGTGCACTTTATCTCTCTCCAAGTTTTGAGAACTCTCCCCCAAAATGTAATTGCAATAACCATTACTACTATAGAAGCATTTAATAGTAATAAGAATTTTGTTTTCTAAAAGTTCTTAATAATTTAAAACATCCCCCCTCCCACCCCTTTACCCCCAATGTAAAATAAAATGGATCACTAGTTAATAAAACATACCTGTATGCAAACGAAATGTAAGATTAATTATTTTCAATTAACATCAATCTATAATACCAAGGATATATAGTTGGAATTATTTATCTGCTTATCTGTGTAACTCAGTCACAATCTCCGGAACAACTGAAATTCTCAAATGTGTCAAGAAATCTTTAAAGTTTCATGTAAGAACTCTAAATAGTGTAATCTGTAGCAATAAACATATTACTTAGAAACAACAACATGCACTTACAAATATATTATACCAAAAAGATTTTAGTTCATCCATTTTGGAACCAGAATAAAGGAATGCTGTTGTGTATTAGCTGGAAAGGTTATATGTAATTCTACAGATGGTTGATGAAAATAAACATCCAAAGAACAATGTACAGTACAGTAGGTCAATATCTTTCCCAAAACACAGTCATTTTACTGTCTGCATGGATTGGATGATCATTTTCAACAATGAATCTCATTAGAATCATCAAGGTAGGGACATTTTAACAATGAGGTGCATGGGACTACAGTTGCAGGCCTCCACATAAATAGTCCTTTTACCATGGTAGTACATGGCAGCACGATGGTGCTCAGTCATCCAGCTGGCCACATAGTTGGACATAAGTCATAAGTTTTAAAACTGTATTATTATTATTATTTTTTCACAAAATTAAAATTATACAATTTTACTATTTTTATGTATTTAAGGAGATGGTTTGGCTGATAGTGTAGGGGTTGTAGACACCCACGTGGCTCTGGCCACAGCCACACAGCACTAGTCACAGCTGCCACCCTTCTTAGTATAGGCCTTTGATCATGTTAAGCCCTGGACCCATGTGAACCTTAATCCGATTCTGCTCCAAAGTATCATTCTCTGAGAAAGTGAAAAATCAGTATTTGATTAAACTAATAATAATAATAATAATAATTTTATTTATATAGCGCTCTTTCTCCAACAGGACTCAAGGCGCTTTACAGACATCAAAAACAATGCACATAATACAGAGGACCTAAGTAATACAGCAATAGATAAGCCACACAGACATAAAAGAAAACCTTAAGCACACAGAAAGCATAATGCATGATTGGTGTAGGCATGTTGGGTAATAACTTCCAAGGGTTGTGTCCCGAGACTTTCTCTTACTGTAAGAGGGCTGTAATAGGGTGTGATGTAATGTGAATAGGGGCACTACTGTGAGAAGTAACGTATATAAGGTAAAGTGGTACTACTGTGTGATGTAATGTGAATTGGGGGTACTATTTTGTGGCCATGCCCCTTCCCAGCAAGAACAAACCCCTTTTTGGCCTGTGCCCCAAAATGTGCGCACTGTTCCTATTTAAAATATAGGGGGTAGGAACACCAAAATGAGGACTGCTATGGGTGAGGGGTAATGGTGCAACTGCTATGGGTAAGGGGTAATGGTGCTGGGAAAGGGGTGCAGGGTTAGAGGCAAAACTAGCAGCAGTGCTAGGGGGCACCAGCCAAAATCTTGCCTAGGGGATCATATTGGTTAGGGCAGGCTCTGTATTAGCAACTAAGTATATAAACTGAATATTAATACAACAATGCACAAGATGGTATTAGCAACTAAACATAAACTTTGTGTGAATGCAACAATGCATAGGGTGGTATAAGCAATTAAGTACAAGCAATGAATAACTTAACTGTGAGTCCGTTAAGGAACTTGGCAGAGCAAAGCAAGGTACAGATAATAAGATAACTTAGCGGCAAGGCAAGGTAAGGCTGGAACTGGAGCTTGTCTGAATGGACTAACAGACTAGGTCTCACATACACAGGAGCTCAGGTAACACAGGTAATGTACTCAGGATTCTGGCAGGACAGGGTACACAGGATTCAACCAGGACTGGGTATCACAAGTAATGTAATAGCACTAACTGCACAGGTTCAGGATACCACCATAGGACAGGGACCGGAACCAGGTACAAACAGGAACAAGAACCTATATCCGGTGTCTGGTACAGGGCAAGCTGGGTAATAAAGGGAGCAAATCCCAATCAGGATGGCTGGAAAAGGACAAGCCTCCTGAAACACAGATTAACTACAGCTGGAAAAACCAAAAACAAGGTAATGGCCTAATTATCTGACAGGTGAGACTGCACAGGCCACACATATAGGAGACAGGCTGCAGTTACACAGACTTGCCAAAGGCAGCCTGCAACAGCACCCCAAACAAGTACATAAGAAAACCTGTAATGCTAACAGAAACACAACATAAAAACATAAACAGAATGCAAGCTGCATTCGCAGCTTGTAATATGCACATACCACAAACACACACATACAGGATGCATCTCACATACAACATTTGTGCTGCTAACACCTCTCACCTGCACAAGTGCAAACTGTTATCTGAAATTAGCACGTTGGGAAATATGGTCAAATGTGTAAGAGTATCTCTTTAAATAGCTGATCCTAGGTGAATGTATCTGTATTCTCTGTATATTTAGGTTAGCTTTGTTTGAATAAAATGTTTATCTTCACTATATCTGAGAGCAACATCCGGTAAGATGCCTCAAGTGAGTCTAAGGGAAAACAATCTCAGGGCAGAAGTACATCTGGAATGATTCTGTATATGTTGTAAGGAAAATACATAAACAGGCTTTTTCTCTGTGGGGAAAACAGATGGGGTTTTTTCTGTTCTAAAATATAGAAACCAAATGGTTTTAATGAGAAGCAAATATTTTGTGTCCCATTCCTGCAAGGCACCTCCCATCCACAGAGAACTCGGAAAATGCTTAGAAATTTAGCTAGAGGACTTTAACACGCTGGCATTGGGGCTCATTTAGGGTGGGATGTACTAAAGATAAAATGTGGCCGAATGCCTGTTTTCGGACTTTGGCCGCATTTCCCATATGTACTAAGCCTGGCAATGCCAAGCTTCCGTGCGGTGGGTAGCACAATCTTGGAGTGGCATTGCCCTATAGAAGCCTATGGGCTTCTTTCTGCTTTGTGCTCTGAGAGGCATCGAATTGGATCCCTCCCAGCATCCCACGCAACAGCCTCAGCCCTCTGTGCATGCCGAAACCTGGAAGTGGCGGCATCACAAAGGACAGCTCTTATCGGAAGAGCTATCCTTTGCAATACTAATTGCAAATGTTAATACATATGCGATAAGTATCAGTGGGAATTGTGGTAGACTGTACTGTCATAGGTTAGTACATCCTGCCCTTAGAGGTGAACACTTCCGCCCAAAGGGGCTAATTCAAACACATGACACCTACTTTTTTGCTAAGACATTAGGCCACATCCCAGCTGCATACACAGTACAGGGCAAGGCCTCCCAGCATGTGTGAGGCCGGCTCCCAATGCACACGCAATTAGATTGCAGATGCATCAGAACTAAGGTTGATCATTGGCAATGCAGCCTGGCTGTGCTGCCAGACGGTCTGCCGCCATTTTTTTTTCAGTTCTGCTTCGTGTGTCACATAATCCCCCAAAAACAGTCCTGTCCCCATTCAGACTGTCCCCACCCCCCCAACGCCGTGATGACACCCCCCGACGGCTGCCGCTGTCAATGGCACTGCGCCCACATCCTTCCTGGATGCGGGTGCAATGTAAAGTTGCGCAAGCACACAAAGGCCAGTGCGCGCTTGCAGACCACCTGGATGCGGGCGCTGCATACGAACGCGCGGCTGCGTCCAGGTCTGACTCTCCTTCATAGTCTAACAATGGGACCAAGTTTTCACATGGCACAGACATCTATTAAAATAGAAATCACAATTTGTCAGAGCATTAAATTAATACCGTGTGAATCAGTGCTCGAAGTGGACCGGTATACACCGGTATGGCATACCGCCACTTCGAGCACTGACTGAGAACCCCGCCGCCACAGTATTTTAAATTCAGTGCTATTAAACTGGTAGCCAATCAGTAGCGGCCAAGCAGCTGCTCCTGATTGGCTGCCGGTACATGGCAGATTTTAAATAGTGGCGGTAATAGGCGGAACAGAGCAGCACCAAAGGTCACCGCCGACACCCACTGTCTCCTTCGCAGCCACGCCCACAGCTTCCTGCTCTGCACCGCCGCCTCCCACAGCACAACCTCCTCCCACTGCTGCCCACAGCCTCCTGCACCGCCTCCCACAGCACAACCTCCGCACCGCCGCCCACAGCCCCAGCACCTCTGACCACAGCCTCCTCATCTGGTGCTGCCGCCGACCACCGTCAACTCTGCACCGCTTCTGACTTGAACCTCCTCATCCTCCATGCCACCAATCTCAGCCTCCCCCACACCTCTGCTGCTAATTAGGTAATTTTACACTGCTTTCTTTCTCCCTTCTGTATGTCATTGCTGTCCCTCTCTCTGTCACTCTCCCTGTCCCTGCTGTCACTCTCCCTGTCACTATGTCCCTGCTATCAATCTCCCTGTCCCTGCTGTCACTCTCCCCATCCCTGCTGTCACTCTCCAAGTTCCTATGTCCCTTCTGTCACTCTCCCTGTCCCTATGTCCCTGTTGTCACTCTTCCTGTCCCTATGTCCCTGCTGTCACTCTCCCTGTCCCTATGTCCCTGCTGTCACTCTCCCTGTCCCTATGTCCCTCTGTCACTTTCCTTGTTCCTGAATTGCGGCTCATACTGTGTGGCATAATATGAATTTTGGTTCATACTGTATGGAAAAATTTGAATTACGTCTCATACTGTGAATTTTGTCTCATTCCATATGGCATAATGTGAATTTTGGCTCATTCCATGTGAATTTTGGCTCACTCCATGTGGCATAATGTGTAAGGAGCACCAGTACTAGATCGTGTAAGGGGTTCCACTATTGTGGTGCATAATGTGTTTAAGGGGTATATGGTGTGGTACACTATACTTAAGGCCATGCCCCCTTTTGAGTAGCCATGCCCCCTTTTCCAGAGCGGGCGCCTTCACTTTTCCATGCCCCACTTCAAAATTTCCACTTCAACCACTGGTGTGAATAATAATAAAATTGTGTTTTTTTTAAATACTGATTTTTGAATAGATCATGTCCACATAAATCTACCAAAATGTACAAAGATTAAGAGTACAAAGTGAATACACACAGCAAATAACAGGCCATATCTAACAATAGCGCTGGGGTGATCCAATTTTAGGCATGACAAAGAACGGAGTGGCAATCTGTTAGAAAAGAGGAAAGGTGAAAATCAGAGAAAGTAAGAGAATGAAAAGAAGACAGGTAGGAGAGCCAGTGGGATGGAACCTCTATCTGGATGCTACATTAAAAAAAAAGTCTTTTTTTTGTTGGCCCCACCAATAGTTTATTTGGTCCCAACTATAAGAGGGCACTTTCAGAATTTAATTCCAGGGCCACTTTATGTTCCCAGTCCTCCCCACTCAAATTTTAAATGTTTTCACGCAGTGGAATCTCAACATTCACTACTCAGTCGTCCTCGTGTCAAATGAGACTTACACGGTCATTCCGAGTTGATCGCTCGCTAGCTATTTTTTGCAGCGCTGCGATCAGATAGTCGCCGCCTATGGGGGAGTGTAGTTACGCTTTGCAAGTGTGCGAATGCTTGTGCAGCCGAGTGGTACAAAAACAGTTTGTGCTGTTTCTGAGTAGGTCTGAACTTACTCAGCCTCTGCGATCACTTCAGCCTGTCCGGTCCCGGAATTGACACAAGACACCCGCCCTGCAAACGCTTGGACACGCCTGCGTTTTTCCAACCACTCCCTGAAAATGGTCAGTTGACACCCATAAACGCCCTCTTCCTGTCAATCTTCTTGCGATCGGCTGTGCGAATGGATTCTTCATTAAATCCATCGCCCAGCACCGATCTGCTTTGTACGCGTACAACGCGCCTGCACATTGCGGTGCATACGCATGCGCAGTTTTGCAGAGTTTTGACCTGATCGCAGCGCTACAAAAAATAGCTATCCCATGCTACAATCAGCAATAATTTATCAGTAACAAAAAAGGAATGATTTCAAGCTGTTATTCATATCACCAAGCGTTAACTATAGATGATCCTGCTAAAGGCAGTCTGATATATTATTGTACTTTTTTTTTTTGCTAGAAAATAACTACAAGGTTTAAGGATGTAATTTGTTATCACTGTATATTTCATATTTACAAAGGGTGATTTTGGGACATTGCTTTGTTTCAAATTATTAGTATTATTTTTCAGTGTTGTCATAGAAAATAATACAATGGCAATGTGTTGTTGATTTTGTTGGAAAATAAATAAATACAAGGCAGCAATGCAGAAATTCCCTCTCCTGGGAGCCATGTCTTGGCAAACTGCAGAGAAATACAGCATAAGGAAGGAATTTCTGTCTCTCCCAATTGGTTGCAGCACAGAGGTCATACAAGAATAAATGTATGTTCTTGACTTTTGTGGCCTATGCTAGCACTCCCTTCTGAAATCACTTTCTTTAATTAAAATTTTTGTAAATTCTTTTAATGACGTGTGTTCTGTGTTCCATTGGTTGAATGAACTACAAGTGAGCGTTTAGCCTGATAATGATGACCTAGGCAGCTACTTCATTGCAATTATGGGTTGATGTAGAAATGGACGTAAGTATATGTTTTGGTGCAAATTGCACGTTTTGTAGTTTGCTTGCACAAAAACAATTCTTGCACCTCCATCAATGGCCCTCATTCTGAGCTGTTCGCTCGCAAGCTGCGCCGCCGCCGCCTACTGGGAGTGAATCTTAGCTTATCAAAATTGCGAACGAAAGATTAGCAAAATTGCGAATAGACACTTCTTAGCAGTTTCTGAGTAGCTCGAGACTTACTCGGCATCTGCGATCAGTTCAGTGCTTGTCATTCCTGGTTTGACGTCACAAACACACCCAGCGTTCGCCCAGACACTCCTCCGTTTCTCCAGCCACTCCCGCGTTTTTCCCAGAAACGGTAGTGTTTTTTCACACACACCCATAAAACGGCCAGTTTCCGCCCAGAAACACCCACTTCCTGTCAATCACATTACGATCACCAGAACGAAGAAAAAACCTCGTAATGCCGTGAGTAAAATACCTAACAGCATAGCAAATTTACTTGGCGCAGTCGCACTGCGGCCATTGCGCATGCGCATTAGCGACTAATCGCTCCGTTGCGAGAAAAAAATAAGCGAACAACTCGGAATGACCACCAATATTCAGTAAATTGACAAATTAAAAACAATATAACATATAGTTGACATGTATATCATACAACAAGTAAAAAGATGTATTAAATATAAAACTGACACAATCGTCTCCGGAAAGAATTCCAAATTACCCTTATAGGTGTGATAGTCCCTTAAAGAATATGTATATGGGGTAAGATGGTACGTTGATGTAATAGGTTATTTGAAGTCTTTTCCAGACAAAGGGAGTCATTCCGAGTTGATCGCTCATTGCCGATTTTCGCAACGGAGCGATTAAGGCAAAAATGCGCATGCGCATGGTACGCAGTGCGCATGCGCTAAGTATTTTACTCATGTCCGAACGAAAAAAATTTCATCGTTGAAGTGATCGGAGTGTGATTGACAGGAAGTGGGTGTTTCTGGGCGGAAACTGGCCGTTTTCAGGGAGTGTGCGGAAAAACGCAGGTGTGCCAGGATAAAATGCGGGAGTGTCTGGAGAAACGGGGGAGTGGCTGGCCCAACGCAGGGCGTGTTTGTGACGTCAAACCAGGAACGAAACGGGCTGAACTGATCGCAGTGTAGAAGTAAGTCTGGAGCTACTCAGAAACTGCTAAGAATTTTCTATTCGCAATTCTGCTAATCTTTCATTCGCTATTCTGCTAAGCTAAGATACACTCCCAGAGGGCGGCGGCCTAGCATGTGCAATGCTGCTAAAATCTGCTAGCGAGCGAACTCGGAATGACCCCAAAAGAGTAGACCCATATAATGCTCACCTCCGTATTTATTAAGTGCAATGTAGATTGTTGAAGCAAAACCGTGAGGTTATAGTGGCAGGCAAACCACATGCAGAATTCCTCCGTTACTTCAGTAAAGTGTTGCTGTGCAGGAGAGGGCAGAGGGAGGGCGCCGGAGCAGTAATGTATCGTCTGTGGCGCTATGTTCCACCTGTGCCCGGAGCAGCACTGTCAGTGTCCAGACAGCCGTGATGATGCAGGCATGTACGGGTCTCTCTTAACGGATCCGTGCGTTCCTCAGTCGCCGTAAGGTACATGATCTTTGCTCAAATGACAGCAGCGTTGCTTGAGCTGACTGAATGCTGGCTGGACTTGGAATAGATCCGTTGAGATAAACTGTGTAGTGAATGGCTTGAAGGCTCCTTATGGCGACTGAGGAACACACTGATCCATTAAGAGAGACCCGTACATGCCGGCATCATCACAACTGTCTCGCTGCCATGTTCGCGATAGCGATGGCTGCGCGTGATGTCATGCAGCCACCGTGATCACACCCTGACACGCCCCCATTTGTTTGCCTCCGCCCCCGTTCGTGCCGCAGCGCCCCAGTAACGCTCCCCTTCTCCTCCGTTGCCAGCACCCCCCCCCCCCCACATCTTTTTCTCCAAAATTGCGGTTGGATTGCTGTGATCCAACCTGAATTAGGCCCAAAACCATGTGCACTGCAGGGGGGGGCAGACATAACATGTGCAGAGCAAGTTAGATTTGGGTGGGGAGTGTGCAAACTAAAATCAAAATTGCAGTGTAAAAAAAAAAAGCCAGTATCTACCCTGCACAGAAACAAAAAAAAACACCCAAATCTAACTCTCTCTGCACATGTTATATCTGCAACCCCCCACCCCCCTGCAGTGCACATGGGGGTAATTCCAGGTTGATCGCAGCAGGAAATATTTTAGCAGTTGGGCAAAACCATGTGCACTGTAGGGGGGGCAGATATAACATGTGCAGAGAGAGATAGATTTGGGTGTGGTGTGTTCAATCTGCAATCTAAATTGCAGTGTAAAAATAAAGCAGCCAGTATTTACCCTGCACAGAAACAAAATAACCCACCCAAATCTAACTCTCTCTGCAAATGTTATATCTGCCCCCCTGCAGTGCACATGGTTTTGCCCAACTGCTAAAAAATTTCCTGCTGCGATCAACTTGGAATTACCCCCCATATCTGGGATCACATGGGTCTATTTTCTTTATGCTGTATTGATCTATATTGCAGTTTGAGTGATTAACATACTATACATACTACTCCATGTCTGTTGTATTTATTCTGACTATATATTACCCATGTGTGTTATATGCTATGTGCTATTATTCTGCCTTGTATTTCACTTTTTCTTGTTCCAGTAAAGAAAATGTTTGAATTGAAAAAAACAAACACATGAACATTTTGAGTCACTTGCATAATAAAACTAGGCTATGCATAATTTTGAGGTGTAACATTTAAATATGTGGACAGATTAATACCCCTTTTTCACTAGCTCAAAAAACACGGGTAAATGCACGGGGGTGCGAATTTACCCGTGTTTTTTTGCTAGTGGAAAAGGGTCCCCCCGCAAAAACCCGGATCAAGTGACCCGTGAATCCTACCCGGGTAAATACCTGGTTAGGACACGGGAATGATCCGGGTAGGGTTGTAGTGTAAACGGAAGCCGTGTCGATGCGACATGGCTCCCGTTTACACTGTATGGCAGGGCGGCGCTGGGAGATCATGTGATCTCCTAGCGCCGCCCCTGTCGCGTCACTAGCAGCATCACCAACCCGGCAATATGCCGGGTTGGTGAGCGCAGTGTAGAAGGAGGCTCTAGCACGGGTCGCAGCCGTGTCAGGCTCCCGGCTGCGACCAGTGCTAGCTAGTGGAAAAGGGGTATTAGAGTGTGGGCTCATTCTACCTCTACTTTAACCACTTAACTGACTTTAATTTCCTTTAAAAACTGTTCATATCGGGGTTTTTTATTTTTTATTTATTTAATATAGTTTAAAAAGTATTTTTTAGAATATTTAAATATTATACTATGTACATCTGCAGAACGGATCTCCTCACCAAAAACTGGGGGGACACAGTGGGGCAGCAGGTCGCATGTGATCTGACCATGCCAGTTAAGTGGATTTATATTGCTCTGTATGGATTTATTTTTTAGATGCATGTTTTGACACAACTAACTTCAAATCGGCTCCTGTAGTTTCAGTATTTGACCACTGGATGGCACCAGGAAGCGCACATTGGTTTACAGTTTCCATATTTCTGGAACAGGAGCGTCATCTGCAGGACTACAAGCAATGCTGAAACTTCCCAAAAAAGTATATTAGTATCTTTCTTTTACTGTGAGGAATAAGATCATTACACTATTAACATTGTTTATATATAAAGCACTAGAAAATTTCACATTACCAGAAATAAAACAAGACTGAAATGGCTATCACATTTCTCTGCATAATTACTACTTAATGCACAGGGCAAAACTATTTTCTTTTTTGCAAAGCTACACAAAAGTACAGTATAGCACCTAGGTATGGCAAAAGACCTGAAGAGGCCACTGTGGAAACATCTTACCATATATGTATCACCCCTTTCATCAGATAAATCTTTTTTTTTTTTTCCAAATTCTTTTTTTATTTCAATTGAAGCATATCAAAGAATCACATCAAAGTACAATGATAAACATGTTCGATAAGATTCGTCACATGAACACTGATCTGTCATATACTCGAGACAGAGTAACAGAGTAGTCTATTGTTAGGACCAGAGTACATATATATGTCACAGCGAAGTTTCCTTCAAGTATTGAAAACAAATGAAATAGAATGAGTCCGGATCCATGCCCACACCCACACCTACACCCACCTCCCCCTATGACAAAGTGTTACAGTCCCCTTTAAACTAACCGGCCACAAACGAGACTGGGGGGTCCTGTTCATAAACTCTAGTTTCGTACCATAAAGTATTGCGGAAACATTTCCACACTTGTTCCTTTAATGGGTGGGATAGAGTTTCTATGTAGCTTTCCCATGTTTCGAAAAAAAATTCAGTGAACTTTTCCTTTTGTAGGGAAGCCTCCAGCCATTCCATTCTGAAAATGTGAAAGATCTTCCCTAGAAAAAGTGATAATGGCGGGGCAGAGGGCTGTATCCACATTTGTAAAATGCATTTTTTGGCAGCTGCAGAGATCATCATCAATAATTTTTTAACGCCCCGTGCCATCCTAGTGCCTTCCGGCATCATACCGAATATTGCCCATTCAGGGGAAAGCGGTAAATAGTTAACTAGGTGTTGGGTAACATATCTCCATATTTGGACCCAGAACCTCCGGATTATAGGGCACTCCCACAGACAGTGGAACAGCTCAGCTCGTTGATTACCGCATCTAGGGCAGGACGCGTCTTCCAATAAACCCATTAGATGTCTACGGTGTGGTGACAGATATGTTCTGTGCCATATATTTAAAAAGAGTTCGGTGTAGGATGCAGCAGGTATCAGCCTGATGGACAACTCAAGGTGTTTCAGCAAGTTCGCTACAGAAAGGGATGGGAAATGCTCTGTCCATTGCGCTAGTCCCGTCGTTGTATCAGTATAATGTAAGGGCGTGTGTAAGAATGAGTACAGAGTAGAGATAGCCTTGGAAGAGGGGTTCCCAGCCAGCAGCAATTTATCTAACGGGTTGTCATAATCCTGTGGGGATAATGTTCTAGAGACAGTAGCTACATAATGTTGAGCTTGTAGGTATGCTAAGGGGAACGTATTTAGTATTGGAAAGAGTTCCACTGCCTGTGCCAGCGTAAGTGGTTTTTGCGATTCCCTATGTATAATTTGTCGTATAGAAGTAATACCGTACCGTTCCCAAAGCGTGAAAGGGTGACTCGCGTTACCATCCTGAAAACGATTATTGCGGACTAGGGGGAGGAAGAGGGACGCATGTGGATTTAGGGAGCATTTACGTCGCAAGATATGCCAGACCTTCCGAGTGGACATTAGCAGTGGATTCGCTCGAACCGAGGTAGGTATTTCTTCTTCGTGTAAGTGCAAGAAGGAGGTCATACTACCACCACCCAGGAAGGCAGACTCTAAGGTCGTATTGGAGTACATATTCCCTCCATGCAGCCAATCTCTTAAATAGCGTAAGTGGGAGGCGTGACTATATTCCAACACATTGAGGAGATTTACACCTCCATTTTGCCTACGCTGTTGTAATTTTACCAAGCTAATTCGTGCTCGTTTACCATTCCAAATGAATGTGCGTATTATTTTGTTGATTTCTGTCGTGGCATTTCTAGAGAGTAAAATAGGAAGGGATTGCAATGGATATAGAAGCCTAGGAAATAGGATCATTTTCACCAGGTTCACTCTGCCCAAAAACGATACTTTAAGATGTCTCCAGCGTTCAGTATCCTCCCTCATACTGCGTATGATTTGTTTTAGATTAAGACTGTATAGGTTTGTCAAATTTTTTGGGATCTGTACCCCTAGATAAGTGATCGCTTTAGTTTTCCATCCAACTGTGGCTTCTCTGAACCAGGCCGGGCGCGCATAGCCCGGCTTTAAATATAGGGCCGTGGATTTTTCAAAGTTGACCTCGAATCCCGATACTCTTCCAAATTCCCTAATACGCTCCATCAGCGGTCCCAGGGTCCTCCGTGGCTCCAATAGGAACAAGAGGACATCGTCGGCGAATGCCGATATTTTTACCTCCTCTACTCCGATACTGATGCCTCTAAATTGAGACCAATTCTGTAGTACCCGCAACATAGGGTCCAATGCTAGGTTGAAGAGTAGGGGCGAAAGGGGGCAACCCTGTCTCGTCCCTCTGGTAAGCTCAATTTTATCCCCCTTTGTCCCATTAATCAATAATGAGGTGTGTGGTTGGGTATAGAAAAATTTTATTAGAAATTGAAATGTTAGTCCAAAGCCCCTCCTCTCTAGTATATCGTGTAGATAGGGCCAGGAGACCATGTCAAATGCTTTAGTTGCATCTAGGCTTAAAAGCATGTTTGGGGTATCTGTCTGGAGATTCGCCGCCATTACTGCAGCTATGGCAGTGCGAATTCCCTTTACTGAGTGTCTGCCTTTGGTAAAGCCCAGTTGGTGGTCTGTGAGCATGGATGCTAAAAAGGATTGGAGCCTATCTGCCATTATCTTGGCTAGGATTTTGAAGTCAACGTTCAAAAGCGTAATGGGTCGGTAAGAGGATGGTAGGGAAAGGTTTTTATTGGGTTTTGGTAGAAAAGTTGTGAAAGCCTGATTAAAAGTGGGGTACGTAGGAAATTCTGATTGGATATGTCTATATAAGGCATGTATTGCTGGGATGGCATCATGATGTAAGAGTTTGTAGTATTCTATGGAGTAGCCATCCGGTCCTGGTGATTTGTTGAGATGCATAGAAGAGATTGCCTTAGCAATCTCCTCCTCAGTGATTGCTCTCTCGAGGTCTTCCCTCTGTAAGGGTGTTATGCAAGGGAGATTCGCCTCATCTAGTAGTTTATCTGACAAGACCGGGTCATGTGGGGTCGGTGCATAAAGCTGACGGAAATAGTTCTGGAATGTCCGTGCGATGTCCGCAGTTTTAGTGTGTAGGGTGTCAGTGCGACTGTCGAGTATAGTAGATATGTGTCCATGTCGCTTAAAGCTTTTGGTCATATTTGCCAGCAAAGTCCCCGTTTTGTTTCCCCAGCGGAAGTATTTTTGTTTAGTGTAGTCCAGTTTTTGCTGGGCTTGTGTTACTATGAAACTATCATATAGTCGGCGTGATTCAATATAGGTGTCATGAGTGAGGGAAGTAGGATCTGAGATGTATGCTGCCAGGTGTGTCCGCATAGTGTTTAATAAGTCATCATGTTGTGCCTTGTTTACCCGATTTCTGTTCGCTACATATGACATAATGTGTCCCCTCATCACGACCTTGGACGTTTCCCAAAATAAGACAGGGTTGTCCCAATGTTTCAGATTATCATCCAAGAACTCCGTCCACTTCAATCTGAGAAACTTTTTGAATTGTTCTGAGTGGAAGAGGTAAGAGGGGAATCGCCAAAAGAATGGGCGTGAGCCCACGGATCGTGCATTGAGCGTAACCGACACTGGTGCGTGGTCGGAGACCGCAATGTCCCCTATCTGGGTATCTATGGTGTCAGAAAGTAGAGGCGTGGACAACAGTATGTGATCTATGCGAGAGAAGGACCCATGGACCGCCGAAACGTGTAAGACCTATCCGTGTAAGACCTATCCGTGGGGTTAAGCATTCTCCATGGATCAATTAAAGAATGGTCCACGAGTAATCTAGAAATCTGGCGCCACTGAGGGGCCATCAGGTTCGCCGGGGTCGGGCATTTATCGATTAAAGGGTCTAAAATTGTGTTGAAATCACCGCCTATTATGAGTTCATGGTTGCTTCTGCTATGGAGTAGTTGCGAGATACGTTGGTAAAAAGCTGGTTGATCAACATTAGGAGCATACAAATTGAGCAGAGTGAACCTAGCATCATATATCTGAATGTCCATAAGAATATAGCGGCCCTCCGGGTCCAGGTTTGTATTTAAGATAGTGTAGGGGAGGTGTCGCGCCAAGATTATTGCCACTCCGCGTGATTTAGTACGGTAAGGCGCAGAAAAGCAATCCCCTATCCACCCATCACGTAGAGCGGAGTCCTCTCCCCTCTTCCAATGCGTCTCTTGAATATAGACAATATCAGGTTTGAGTTTTTTAAGGGCGGAGGTTACTTTTTGTGTTTTATTGGGGTGTTGAGACCCCCCACGTTCCATGAGGTAATTTTAATGGAGCGGGGTAATCGTTGGGTAGGGTTGTGTGGTTCAGTGTGACAAGTCGTCATCCTATTCCTGTCGGGGTGCGTATGCAGATACGGGTATATCTATTGTACGTGGGGTCACTCCTGTCCCAGCAAGCAGGGCAAACCCCAAGGGCACGCAGCAGGCATAGATCCGGACCCAACATAGAAAGTAAAACCATGTACAGTGAGTATAACCATAAAAATTTCAGCTTCAAAAGAAAATTTTCAAACTTTTTCCCATCCAAACAAGTACCACGCCAGCCCCTGAATAACATTTCAGTGGGTGGCAAACATAGATAGAAACAATACATAACATGAAAAATAAACATTACACCAACTATAGGTGTTAACATATTAGTGGTAAATCCAAAGTTATCGATTACCACAAAGTCAGGAGAGCATGTCGTCTCAATTCCAGTAAGCCATAAAGGCTCATTAATGAGAATAGGAACCTAATTACGATCAGTTAGGTGAGTTCCTAGATTGGCGAGTCAGTTGTAGGTGGGCCCGGGCTTCAGTCGGGTTGTCAAAAATAAATGTCTGCCCATTCTCTGTGATTTTTAGTTTTGCCGGATATAGCAATGCGAAACGTTTGTTGTTGTCAGCTAGAAACTTACAAAGCGGTGAGAACTCTTTACGTTTCTGGGCCACCGTGACGGAGAAGTCCTGGAAAATGAGGATCCGATGATCCTCAACGACCAGGTCACGATTCCGTTTAAAAGCAGTTAGGATCCTCTCTTTGTCACGGTAGTCCAGAAATTTGGCAATTACTGGGCGGGGTCTCCTATCAGGTCCATCACGCTCTGGGCCCAGCCTATGGGCTCGTTCAATGCGAGGGATGTCCATGTCACCACCGAGGTTGAGCGCCTCAACTAGCCGCGTACTTATAAAATCTGTCAAGGCCGACCCTCTAATCTGTTCAGGGATGCCCACAAAGCGGAGGTTATTCCGCATGTGTCGATTTTCTAAGTCGTCTACCTTGTCGACAAGCGCTTGGTAGGAGGCCATGGTAGAGGAGTTGGACGACCGTGTGGCAAGTAAGTCATCTTCAACGTCACCAACCCTTTGTTCCAGTGTGTCCAGTCTATTAGTGTGGTCAGTCAAGGAGGTTAGAGCTGAATCTAGGGACGTTTGTAATTTGTCCAACCTTTTATCGATTTTAGGCATAAGTTGATCAAATTTAGCCTCAAATCTGGGGAGGAAATTTTTAAATTTTTCATCAATCATGGGCATGAGTAATTCAAATTTCTCCTCTATTTTTGGCATTAACACATTGAGTAGTGACGATGCCACGTCCGAGGATGGTGCAATAGGACCTCCACTTTCCCCTATTGAATGTACAGGAGAGGAGCTACCCTGTGGTGAAGGTGGGGAGGGGCCAGACTTCGCTGGCGTTTTTTTGGGGTTAGCCATAGTACGAGTAGTTCTGGGTGGGAGTGAGGACAGTGGTTTGTTAAGAAACTTGTCCATATACCAAGCAAAAAGATAAGTGACCCTAACTCCAAGGTATCAAGGATAAGACAGTTCCAGCCCGGGGTTGGTATAACAAGATAGAAGAGAGACCGCTCTCCTGAGAATTAACGAGGTCACATTTTAAGAAATCAAGAAGTAGCTACTAAAATAAAAGTGGCCCTGATCGTAATACAACAGTGAGTGTGTTTAGGAAATTGTACAAAAATCTGAGTAGTAGTTGAAGCATTAACATTAAGGTCTAAAGGATGAGACCCACACTAATATCTAGTGAGTCACAGATATTATAAATATTTTTTTCCAATAGTATAATGCAGCACTGTGAATCTTATAACAAGTATTTTCAAACCGGCCACCAGGTGGCAATACAATCACAGGAGAGAGTATCTGTATTTCAGCATGCCGGCTGTGTACAGGTATATATAGGTGAAAGAAGAAAGGAAAGAAAATAGGAATAAGATAATAATAGTCCTGCAATTCAAGGGGACAGAGGTGTGTTTCTTCAGTATATAGGACAGTTCACACCATCATTTGGTTAAATATAAGCAGCAGTTGGAGCTTAGATAACACAGTACAGTTCAGAGCAGCTCTCTCTGCGTGTCCCTGAGATCAGAAACACTATAATGGCCCAGCCGTCCAGGCTCTTTAAAGATATCAGGGACAAAGAAGGTATAAGAGGGATCACTGGGTGGGGAGGGAATGCATGGGGGGGGGGGGGGGGGTACGGAGTACACACAAGGAGGGAACGAATTAAAGTATAGGGAGGAATGTAGGTGGTTATAAGGAGTGTTAATAAAAAAGAAAAAGATGGGGTCACACAGACAATATTAGTACCTGGGGGAGAGAGAATGTTAAAGCAGCGTGGAGTTGCAGCAGCCAGCTCAGGGATGTGACAGTGATGATGTCCGCGGTTGCAGGGCTCCAGCGTCTGCTAGTGTCGTTATGAGCGTGCAGGGCTGAGGTGAAGGGTAGCCGTGTCGCTCCAGCTGGCGGGTCGCGCTTTGGGTGGATTAAAGAGATGATAGGCGAGGGTCCTGGAGGGGCACTGTGGGAAGCCTGGTGCGTGTGTTCCTGTGGTCGCTTCCTGCGAACTCCGCTTTGTAGTCGGCCCTGCAACGGACGCCTTGAAGCACCTTGTGACTCGGCGAGCGTGTCTCGGGTTCAGTGGGGGTCAGGTCACCGGCGATCGCTCTCCTTCTGCGCTCCCCCAGCGTCCCCGTTGTCCCGCGGGAAGGCTGGTATCCGCCGTTGAGGTCAGTGTCCGGGCACCCGTCTGAGACGGGTAGGTCTTGGAGTGCAGTCACACGCCGGGTCTCGTGGTCTCCAGGCACAGAGACAGGCGCCCGAGCCAGATGCTGCAGGTCTGTCCCGGTTTACGTCCTGGCCGCCTCACTCAGCCCCGAGCAGCAGTAGGTTTCCGCGTCCGTCCACTGATAGCAGCGAGCTCCGGCATGCCGAGCGGCCGTCCTCTCCGGCAGCAACAGGCAGGGGTAAGTGCGTGTCCCTGCAGTACCGCGATGAAGGGTTCCTGCGTCGCAATCTATACAGGAGCGGGTGCCCAGTCAGGGAACAATAGATCTAAGAGCAGCGGTGGCAGCACTCGTCCAGTGCCGACAGTTAGTGGCAGGGGGTTATGCGTTGAGGCCGGTTCGCGCCAACGCCATGTTGGCGGTCATGTTGTCCATCAAGTCCGATGGCCTGGCTCCGGGGCTAGTCTCGGGTGTCCCCCGCAATATGGGTATCCCTCTGATCAGTAGAGTCCCAGCAGTAAAGGGGTATAACTTTCCCGTCAGTAGGGCTCATAAAAAGGGAGGATTTGGAGGGATTCCTTCATCAGTTTGGAGGAGCTCCATTAAAAAACGGCCATGCTAGCTGGCTCCGCCCCCGGAAGTCCAGATAAATCTTTTAATTTCTTTTTCTATAATACTGCTTGTTTACGGTGTATTATGGGCTAGCGCAAATGAGCCCCTTGCGGGCACGGTGGCGCGCTAAGCTATCTATTCTCCCTCCAGGGGGGTCGTGGACCCCCAAGAGGGAGAAAAGGCGTCGGTACGCCGGCGGTCGGGATTCCGGTGCCGGTATGCTGGCCGTCGGGAGCAAACTGAAGACCACCCGCTTATTTAGCCTCATTTACAATTTAAAGTGATGGGACACCAGGACTTGTTTAATTAAATCTGGCACTTTTGGTGTAGAGGATGAATGAAGAGCAATCTCCACAAGCACCAGAAGCAAATGCAGGATTTCTAGAGGGTGTTTCCAAATGCTTGATTTTAGAGTGCTTGTAGCCAGCCCAAGAAAGGGCACAGGGCCTAATTCAGATCTGATTGCAGCAGCAAACTTGTTAGCTAATGGGCAAAACCATGTGACCAGATGTACCCTTTGGCTCATATTTTGTGTGTAAATCTGGCTCTGGTGCTAGCTCATGCTTGCCGGGGGACACAGCGGGCAGCGGAGGGCACAGCAGTGGCGGATCTTGCCATGGTGCGGCGCCCTCCTGATGGCTCCGGCGCCCTCCGGAAGGCGGCGCCCCGGGCAAAAGTCCTGCTTGCCCGTGGCAAGATCTGCTACTGCTATCATGAATGAAGAGGGAAGTCCGGGAGCAGAGCATTCTGTCCCTCCTGGAGAGGGTCATGTTGGGAGGGATGCAATAGTCTGTTATGATTCCAGCACTCTGGTCTGAGGAGATCTTATTGCGAGGACCGGAGCACTGGAACGTAATGCTGGGGAAGGGAGCAGGAATGGAAAATAGCCCCTGGCGCCCTAACTCCGTTGTCTCGCCCGTGCTGTCAGAAATCCCCTGCGAGACTATGGTTGCTTGAGCCCATGGCAGCCGCGTTTGAAGGGCGGATTACGTCTGCCCAACTCCGATGCCCCCCCAGGTCTTAATGAGAGACAAAGGGAAATCCGAGACAGGGTGATATCAAGGGGCCCTCTGACTAAACAACCAGGCCAGGGGCTACAAGCTAATAAAAACTAGAATATGTGCGGAAAAACCGCCAGGGAAAAGGACAACCAAAATATCCACTTGTCCACTTCTCCTACCCGGCACCGCCGAGTTCCAGAGAGGACTTGTGGAAGCGGAACCCTCCGCAAATGCTCCAAAGACAAAATATGTAAAGATAAAGCGGCTGAGCCGCAACACACGGCAGAGCCGCAACTCACGAAACACCACTCGATATTCAAAGGTGATCAGTCAGGACTACTGGGGACCCAACAACTTCCTGGGATGAGATTAGTGATGAGCGGGTTCGGTTTCTCGGAAACCGAACCCCCCCGAACTTCACGCTTTTTACACGGGTCCGAGGCAGACTCGGATCTTCCCGCCTTGCTCGGCTAACCCGAGCGCGCCCGAACGTCATCATCCCGCTGTCGGATTCTCGCGAGGCTCGTATTCTATCGCGAGACTCGGATTCTATATAAGGAGCCGCGCGTCGCCGCCATTTTCACACGTGCATTGAGATTGATAGGGAGAGGACGTGGCTGGCGTCCTCTCCGTTTAGAATAGAAATAGATAGTGAGAGTGAGACACTTGATTTACTGGAGCTTAGGAGTACTCAGAGAGTGCAGAGTTTACTAGTGACTGACCAGTGACCACCAGTGCAGTTTTATTATTATTTAATATAATCCGTTCTCTGCCTGAAAAAAAACGATACACAGTGACACAGTATACCATATCTGTGCTCAGCCTCAGTGTGCTGCATCATCTATGTATATCTGACTGTGCTGAGTGCTCACTGCTCACACAGCTTAATTGTGGGGGAGACTGGGGAGCAGTTATAGCAGGAGTACATATATTTAACAGTGCACACTTTTGCTGCCAGAGTGCCACTGCCAGTGTGACTGACCAGTGACCAGTGACCACCAGTATATTGTGATTGTCTGCCTGAAAAAGTTAAACACTCGTCGTGTGGTGTTTTTATTCTATAAATGCATTCTGCTGACAGTGTCCAGCAGGTCCGTCATTATATAATATATACCTGTCCTGCAGTAGTGATATATATATATTTTTTATATCATTATCATCCAGTCTATACTAGAAGCAGACGCAGTACGGTAGTCCACGGCTGTAGCTACCTCTGTGTCGGCAGTCGCTCGTCCATAATTGTATACCTACCTGTGGTGGTTTTTTTTCTTTTCTATCTTCTTCATACTAGTAGTTAACTTTAGGAGTCTGCAGTGCTGACAGTGTCCAGCAGGTCCGTCATTATATAATATATACCTGTCCGGCTGCAGTAGTGATATATATATATATTTTTTTTATATCATTATCATCCAGTCTATATTAGCAGCAGACGCAGTACGGTAGTCCACGGCTGTAGCTACCTCTGTGTCGGCAGTCGCTCGTCCATCCATAATTGTATACCACCTACCTGTTGTGTTTTTTTTTTTTCTATCTTCTTGATACTAGTAGCTTACTTTAGGAGTCTGCAGTGCTGACAGTGTCCAGCAGATCCGTCATTATATAATATATACCTGTCCAGCTGCAGTAGTGATATATATATATATTTTTTTTATATCATTATCATCCAGTCTATATTAGCAGCAGACGCAGTACGGTAGTCCACGGCTGTAGCTACCTCTGTGTCGGCAGTCGCTCGTCCATCCATAATTGTATACCACCTACCTGTGGTGTTTTTTTTTTTTCTATCTTCTTGATACTAGTAGCTTACTTTAGGAGTCTGCAGTGCTGACAGTGTCCAGCAGGTCCGTCATTATATAATATATACCTGTCCAGCTGCAGTAGTGATATATATATATTTTTTATATCATTATCATCCAGTCTATATTAGCAGCAGACGCAGTACGGTAGTCCACGGCTGTAGCTACCTCTGTGTCGGCAGTCGCTCGTCCATCCATAATTGTATACCACCTACCTGTGGTGTTTTTTTTTTTTTCTATCTTCTTGATACTAGTAGCTTACTTTAGGAGTCTGCAGTGCTGACAGTGTCCAGCAGGTCCGTCATTATATAATATATACCTGTCCGGCTGCAGTAGTGATATATATATATTTTTTATATCATTATCATCCAGTCTATATTAGCAGCAGACGCAGTACGGTAGTCCACGGCTGTAGCTACCTCTGTGTCGGCAGTCGCTCGTCCATCCATAAGTATACTAGTATCCATCCATCTCCATTGTTTACCTGAGGTGCCTTTTAGTTGTGCCTATTAAAATATGGAGAACAAAAATGTTGAGGTTCCAAAAATAGGGAAAGATCAAGATCGACTTCCACCTCGTGCTGAAGCTGCTGCCACTAGTCATGGCCGAGACGATGAAATGCCATCAAAGTCGTCTGCCAAGGCCGATGCCCAATGTCATAGTACAGAGCATGTAAAATCCAAAACACCAAATATCAGTAAAAAAGGACTCAAAAATCTAAAATAAAATTGTCGGAGGAGAAGCGTAAACTTGCCAATATGCCATTTACCACACCGGAGTGGCAAGGAACGGCTGAGGCCCTGGCCTATGTTCATGGCTAGTGGTTCAGCTTCACATGAGGATGGAAGCACTCAGCCTCTCGCTAGAAAAATGAAAAGACTCAAGCTGGCAAAAGCACAGCAAAGAACTGTGCGTTTTTCAAAATCACAAATCCACAAGTCCAATTGTGTCGTTTGCGATGCCTGACCTTCCCAACACTGGACGTGAAGAGCATGCGCCGTCCACCATTTGCACGCCCCCCTGCAAGTGCTGGAAGGAGCACCCGCAGTCCAGTTCCTGATAGTCAGATTGAAGATGTCAGTGTTGAAGTACACCAGGATGAGGAGGATATGGGTGTTGCTGGCGCTGGGGAGGAAATTGACCAGGAGGATTCTGATGGTGAGGTGGTTTGTTTAAGTCAGGCACCCGGGGAGACACCTGTTGTCCGTGGGAGGAATAGGGCCATTGACATGCCTGGTGAAAATACCAAAAAAAATCAGCTCTTCGGTGTGGAAGTATTTCAACAGAAATGCGGACAACATTTGTCAAGCCGTGTGTTGCCTTTGTCAAGCTGTAATAAGTAGGGGTAAGGAAGTTAACCACCTCGGAACATCCTCCCTTATACGTCACCTGCAGCGCATTCATCATAAGTCAGTGACAAGTTCAAAAACTTTGGGCGACAGCGGAAGCAGTCCACTGACCAGTAAATCCCTTCCTCTTGTAACCAAGCTCACGCAAACCACCCCACCAACTCCCTCAGTGTCAATTTCCTCCTTCCCCAGGAATGCCAATAGTCCTGCAGGCCATGTCACTGGCAATTCTGACGAGTCCTCTCCTGCCTGGGATTCCTCCGATGCATCCTTGCGTGTAACGCCTACTGCTGCTGGCGCTGCTGTTGTTGCTGCTGGGAGTCGATGGTCATCCCAGAGGGGAAGTCGTAAGACCACTTTTACTACTTCCACCAAGCAATTGACTGTCCAACAGTCCTTTGCGAGGAAGATGAAATATTACAGCAGTCATCCTGCTGCAAAGCGGATAACTGAGGCCTTGGCATCCTGGGCCGGTGAGAAACGTGGTTCCGGTATCCATCATTACTGCAGAGCCAACTAGAGACTTGTTGGAGGTACTGTGTCCCCGGTACCAAATACCATCTAGGTTCCATTCTCTAGGCAGGCGATACCGAAAATGTACACAGACCTCAGAAAAAGACTCACCAGTGTCCTAAAAAATGCAGTTGTACCCAATGTCCACTTAACCACGGACATGTGGACAAGTGGAGCAGGGCAGACTCAGGACTATATGACTGTGACAGCCCACTGGGTAGATGTATTGACTCCCGCCGCAAGAACAGCAGCGGCGGCACCAGTAGCAGCATCTCGCAAACGCCAACTCTTTCCTAGGCAGGCTATGCATTGTATCACCGCTTTCCAGAATACGCACACAGCTGAAAACCTCTTACGGCAACTGAGGAAGATCATCGCAGAATGGCTTACCCCAATTGGACTCTCCTGTGGATTTGTGGCATCGGACAACGCCAGCAATATTGTGTGTGCATTAAATATGGGCAAATTCCAGCACGTCCCATGTTTTGCACATACCTTGAATTTGGTGGTGCAGAATTATTTAAAAAACGACAGGGGCGTGCAAGAGATGCTGTCGGTGGCCAGAAGAATTGCGGCACACTTTCGGCGTACAGGCACCACGTACAGAAGACTGGAGCACCACCAAAAACGCCTGAACCTGCCCTGCCATCATCTGAAGCAAGAAGTGGTAACGAGGTGGAATTCAACCCTCTATATGCTTCAGAGGTTGGAGGAGCAGCAAAAGGCCATTCAAGCCTATACAACTGAGCACGATATAGGAGGTGGAATGCACCTGTCTCAAGCGCAGTGGAGAATGATTTCAACGTTGTGCAAGGTTCTGCAACCTTTTGAACTTGCCACACGTGAAGTCAGTTCAGACACTGCCAGCCTGAGTCAGGTCATTCCCCTCATCAGGCTTTTGCAGAAGAAGCTGGAGACATTGAAGGAGGAGCTAACACAGAGCGATTCCGCTAGGCATGTGGGACTTGTGGATGGAGCCCTTAATTCGCTTAACAAGGATTCACGGGTGGTCAATCTGTTGAAATCAGAGCACTACATTTTGGCCACCGTGCTCGATCCTAGATTTAAAACCTACCTTGGATCTCTCTTTCCGGCAGACACAAGTCTGCTGGGGTTCAAAGAACTGCTGGTGAGAAAATTGTCAAGTCAAGCGGAACGCGACCTGTCAACATCTCCTCCTTCACATTCTCCCGCAACTGGGGGTGCGAGGAAAAGGCTCAGAATTCCGAGCCCACCCGCTGGCGGTGATGCAGGGCAGTCTGGAGCGACTGCTGATGCTGACATCTGGTCCGGACTGAAGGACCTGACAACGATTACGGACATGTCGTCTACTGTCACTGCATATGATTCTCTCCCCATTGAAAGAATGGTGGAGGATTATATGAGTGACCGCATCCAAGTAGGCACGTCAGACAGTCCGTACTTATACTGGCAGGAAAAAGAGGCAATTTGGAGGCCCTTGCACAAACTGGCTTTATTCTACCTAAGTTGCCCTCCCACAAGTGTGTACTCCGAAAGAGTGTTAAGTGCCGCCGCTCACCTTGTCAGCAATCGGCGTACGAGGTTACATCCAGAAAATGTGGAGAAGATGATGTTCATTAAAATTAATTATAATCAATTCCTCCGTGGAGACATTGACCAGCAGCAATTGCCTCCACAAAGTACACAGGGAGCTGAGATGGTGGATTCCAGTGGGGACGAATTAATAATCTGTGAGGAGGGGGATGTACACGGTGATATATCGGAGGATGATGATGAGGTGGACATCTTGCCTCTGTAGAGCCAGTTTGTGCAAGGAGAGATTAATTGCTTCTTTTTTGGTGGGGGTCCAAACCAACCCGTCATTTCAGTCACAGTCGTGTGGCAGACCCTGTCACTGAAATGATGGGTTGGTTAAAGTGTGCATGTCCTGTTTATACAACATAAGGGTGGGTGGGAGGGCCCAAGGACAATTCCATCTTGCACCTCTTTTTTCTTTCATTTTTCTTTGCGTCATGTGCTGTTTGGGGAGTAGTTTTTGGAAGGGCCATCCTGCGTGACACTGCAGTGCCACTCCTAGATGGGCCAGGTGTTTGTGTCGGCCACTTGGGTCGCTTATCTTAGTCAAACAGCTACCTCATTGCGCCTCTTTTTTTCTTTGCGTCATGTGCTGTTTGGGGGGTGTTTTTTGGAAGGGCCATCCTGCGTGACACTGCAGTGCCACTCCTAGATGGGCCAGGTGTTTGTGTCGGCCACTTGGGTCGCTTATCTTAGTCACACAGCTACCTCATTGCGCCTCTTTTTTTCTTTGCGTCATGTGCTGTTTGGGGGGTGTTTTTTGGAAGGGCCATCCTGCATGACACTGCAGTGCCACTCCTAGATGGGCCAGGTGTTTGTGTCGGCCACTTGGGTCGCTTATCTTAGTCACACAGCTACCTCATTGCGCCTCTTTTTTTCTTTGCGTCATGTGCTGTTTGGGGGGTGTTTTTTGGAAGGGCCATCCTGCGTGACACTGCAGTGCCACTCCTAGATGGGCCAGGTGTTTGTGTCGGCCACTTGGGTCGCTTATCTTAGTCACACAGCTACCTCATTGCGCCTCTTTTTTCTTTGCGTCATGTGCTGTTTGGGGGGTGTTTTTTGGAAGGGCCATCCTGCGTGACACTGCAGTGCCACTCCTAGATGGGCCAGGTGTTTGTGTCGGCCACTAGGGTCGCTTATCTTAGTCACACAGCTACCTCATTGCGCCTCTTTTTTTTCTTCTTTGCGTCATGTGCTGTTTGGGGAGTAGTTTTTTGAAGGGCCATCCTGCGTGACACTGCAGTGCCACTCCTAGATGGGCCAGGTGTTTGTGTCGGCCACTTGGGTCGCTGAGCTTAGTCATCCAGCAACCTCGGTGCAAATTTTAGGACTAAAAATAATATTGTGAGGTGTGAGGTGTTCAGAATAGACTGAAAATGAGTGGAAATTATGGTTATTGAGGTTAATAATACTTTGGGATCAAAATGACCCCAAAATTCTATGATTTAAGCTGTTTTTTAGGGTTTTTTTAAAAAAACACCCGAATCCAAAACACACCCGAATCCGACAAAAAAAATTCGGTGAGGTTTTGCCAAAACGCGTTCGAACCCAAAACACGGCCGCGGAACCGAACCCAAAACCAAAACACAAAACCCGAAAAATTTCCGGTGCTCATCACTAGATGAGATGACAACTCCCGGATACAGGACTCCTGAGGACAGGAATGACCGGATACAGCAGGACTGGAACAGACTCTCAGCAAACCAAAGCAGCATGCAGGAAGCTATTACCGGCGTCTGTGAGAAGCACTGAGAAGGTATTTAGCAAGGAGTCCTCCAATCAGCTGTTCAGAGCCCGATTGGTATTAATGCCGTGCAGCTGCCTTGCTGCACGGCCAGAAGACAAGTGTGTGTGCGTGTGTAACTAGACCCTGCAACGGGGAACGCGGTCCGCCCGTGGCGTCCCCGTTGATAGGGTCCGTGCGGCTCAGCGCGCCCGGCGTCTAGCATTTCTAGGAAGCCGGCGGCTGAACGCGCACGGCGTCCCTAGTTGCTAGGCGCCGGGCTGCGCGGACATTGCGGACCCCGGCGCCTAACATAGTCTGCCTCATACCAGTGTCCAGTGTATGTAATACATCAGACATACACAGGGTCAGCAATCAGAGTAATGGGCCCTACACACTTACCGATACGCCACCGAGCTGCCCAACGGCGGATACGGCCGACCCGGCAGCAGGGGGGAAGTTACAGGGGACTGAGGTTTCTTGACTCCCCCCGTCACCCGGCTCCATAGCACTGCATGCTAATATGGACAATCTCGTCCATATTGGCCTGCATGCATAAGCGACGGGGCACCAACGATTAACGAGCGCGGGGCAGCGCATTGGTAATCGTTGGTGCCTACACACTGCACAATATGATCGAGCTCTCAGACGTGGCAGAATGGCCAACCATATATAGTGCAGTGTATGTAATGCAATACGTCCAGGGCTGCCATGAGAAATTGTGGGGCCCGGGACAGACAAAATAGGCAGCCCCCCCCCCCCCCCCCCCCCATTCTTTATAAATAGCACAGGTTATGTACTAGAAATAGACAATTTTATTATAAACTTCAATATTATTAAAGAGAGCAATGGCATAAACCAATGGTATAAAACAATGGTATAAAGCATGGGGTGAGATCAGGGCCGGTTCTATGATTTGTGGCGTTCCTGATCCAGACCCCCTCCGCCGGCGGCGCCGCTCTTCTCCTCTCCTCCTCTCTTCTGTTCTCTTCGATCTATGGGAGAGACGTTATTACGTCTCTCCCATAGAACAGCATAGACACTAGAGGTCAATTATGACCCCTAGTGTCTGTGCCACTATGCTGTGCGGTGCGCGATGACGTCATCGCGCATCGCACAGCAAAGGTCCTCTAGACGAAGGGAAACTAGACCGTAGCGTCTAGTTTCCCTTCATGGAGAGGACCTTTGCTGTGCGGTGCGCGATGACGTCATCGCGCACCGCACAACTAAGGTCCTCTCCATGAAGGGAAACTAGACGCTACGCGTCTGGTTCCCTTCAAAGCGGGGGGGCACAGCAGGGCACTACGGGGGGCACAGTGGCGGATCTTGCCCTGGTGCGGCGCCCTCCGGATGGCGCCGGCGCCCTCCGGAAGGCGGCGCTTCGGGCAAAAGTACCGCTTGCCCGTGGCAAGAACCGCCACTGGGTGAGATGTGCGGTCTCTAGGTGAGGATACAGTAATATTAAACAGTCTCTGCAGGGTGACACATCATTCAATCAGCTATGTTTTAGCTTATAATTGATAGACGGCTAGTTTACAGTAGCAGGTGACAAGAAATGCTGTTATAAAATGGAGATGGATCCTACCGCAGCCTGTGGTATGTGTTACATGATTTTCTTGCCACCTGCTATTGTGATCTAGCAATCACACCGCTGCAGGACGGCAGTGTGTCCCGCTGTAAGGACGTTCGGGATGCTGGCAGTCAGTAACATGACACCGGCATTGCGTTCTCCCTCGGGATCCCGGCGTCGGTATATTGACCGCCGGGATCCCATATGTCGGTAAGGTAACTGCTTCCACTAAAACTAAAGTTTACAAATGATGTGCCACCCTGCAGAGCCTGTTTAATATTAATTTATCATCGCAGAGAGACTGCACATCTCACCCCTGTCTGATGTCTGCAGTCATTGCAAATTAGCATGATAATAATCCCCTTAGGGGCTAGGTGTGGCAGCCTGCGAGAGGCATATGTGGTAACACAGCACATGTTTGATGCATTGCAATGTACCAAACCTGGTCTTCCTGTGTCTTCTGTCCGTCCATCCATCCATCTTGCGGTCCGTGTCCCACTCCTCTGCTCTGTCCTCAGTCCTGCAGGCCGGCTCCAGCTTCCTCTTCACCTCCCCGTCCGTCACGCTGCGGTCCCAGGCCACTCCTCTGCTCCTTAGGCCGGGGGGGAGGCAGTTCCTCTTCACTGGCGTGGCGTGACAGTATGACGTCACACCGCGCTGTACAAGAATAAACTTTATGTACAGGACAGGAGAGCTGGGGGTGATTCTTCTCTGGCAGTCTACGGCACAGCATGGGAGGGAGAACAGGCAGAGACGGCAACAGCAGCCGGAGGTATGAGCGGCCCATGTCCTCCATTCTCCGCGAGAGTAGCCAAGCTCAGTACAAGAGTACCCTCTTGATGGCGGCCCTGAATACGTCAGACATATAAACATGTCCAGCGATAACAGTAACCTTTCGCCCTTTCCACAATCCAAGCCCCCTGCTATGTGGAGCAATGGAGCAAGTCCAGAAGTGAATGGGAGCGGCAAAAGAACCTACCAGCCTGGTACATATAAATATTCACACTCAATAGTTTATGTGTTATAGTATTACATTCTAGCCGACTCTCCCGGAACGGCTGGGAGGCTCATGAAAATCGGGTGGCGCTCCCATTCCCCAGGAGGGAGGGCAAGTCTCCACCACCTGCACCGATGCATAAACCCCCCTCCCCCCTCCACACACACACACACAGCGGGAGGGAGCCGATGACGCGATTCCCAGAGAAGGCAGACAGAAATTCGGCAAGTATGTAGTATTAATAATTTACACTATAGATGGTCTCTAGGCTGTGTGGTGGTGATGGAGAGTTTCCAGAGAACTGGAAATTCCCCCATTCATTTGCCTATGAGCACAGAACTGGAGCTAACATAATAGCACCTCCAACCAGAGGTGTATCTAGGGGTCCGAGTGCCCCATGCAAAATAAGGGACTGGCTTCCCCCCCATATTTGTAATGGTGAAGGCTAAAAAAGTGGCCACTCAATAGTATCCCCAATTCAAATTACACCACACAGTAGTGCCCCTTACTCACATTACACTGAATTACATTCATCTAAAGGTGCATACACTCTGGGCGTTTTTGCCCAGCGTGTATGCACAGTGATGATCGATGACATCGCTGGGCTGAAAAGCGCTCAGTGCATACACACTGAGCGCTTTTCCCCCCTGTCCAGCGATATCAGCGGGGGTGAACGGCTTTCCATAGCAGGGCGCTATAGAAAGCCGTTCACCCCGCCGCTCATCTATTGGTAATACCAGCAGATGAACGACGGCCGCTGGCGATAAAGGGGGGGTATGCATCAGCACTCATTGTCGGGGCATACACACTGGGCGGTTTTGAGCTGAAAGCAGCTAAAAACACTAAAAGTGACCTGCTTTCAGCTCAAAATCACCCACTATGGGCCCTAAGTGTAAAGAAATGATATATTTTGGAAGGTGAATAGTCAGAAGGTATCTATAGCCATTATAGCGGTTTGTGGCACATACATAGTCACTGCAGGGGCTATGTAGCCTCCAGTTAGAGAATGAGCAAGAAGTCGGTAATGAATGGGTTGATCATCCTAGAACTTGGTATTATTAAAGGCAACAGGTAAAGAGCAGCAACTCGCAGCCATAATGTCAACTGATTAGGACTGGAGCTGAGCATCTGATATACTCAGGGCCGGCACGAGCAAAAAAACTTTGGTAAGTAAAAATAAGATTTTAAACCTACCGGTAAATCTTTTTCTCCTAGTCCGTAGAGGATGCTGGGACTCTGTAAGGACCATGGGGTATAGACGGGCTCCGCAGGAGACATCGGCACTATAAAGAACTTTAGATGAGTGTGCACTGGCTCCTCCCTCTATGCCCCTCCTCCAGACCTCAGTTAGAGAAACTGTGCCCAGAGGAGACGGACAGTACGAGGAAAGGACTTTTGTTAATCTAAGGGCAAGATTCATACCAGCCCAGTGGCGGATCCAGGGGGGGGGGGGGGGCACGCGGGCTCGTTCCCCCCCTGTCATATCTGGCACTTTAAACAAACGACAACACAGCAGTCCCATTTAAAAAGAAGCGGCGGCGCAGACGGCGCCCGCCGCAATGAAGGGTCTCGTAGCAGCGGCGGCAGCGGCAGCAGCACTAATGAGTCAGACTGACTCATTACATTGCGCTGCAGCCGGCTGTAGTAAAGCCAGAAGACTCCGAGGAGAGGAGAGGCTTTCCCCTTCTCTCCTCCACTCGGAGTCGCAGAGGGTGCTCTGGCCACGATAGAGCCGGCGTCGCTGTATCACTGCTGCCTACAGCGGTACGCGTCGCGGCTCGTTCTTGTGTGTTCGTGCATATGTAATGAGCTGCAGAGCATCATGCCGTTCATTACAATATGTACAAACTGTGCTGGGCCCCCACAAATCCTATATTAATGGAGGGTAGGACAGCATTTTGCTGCCTGCGGTCCAGCTTCCAGTTAATGTTCTCCCAACAGTCCCCGCCCCCTCCCCAGCAGCTGCGGCCAATCAAGGCAAGGAATGCAGAGGACACTGGTCCACAGCACACCGCACCTCCCGGCGCTCTCAGGCTGCTGGAGTGAGAAATCTGAGCTGTTGGCCACAAGATGGGTGTCCTTTAGAGTAAGGCTCTCTGTGATCCCTGTCCCAAAACCCCTTCTCTGTGATCCCTACCCTAAACCCCCTTTTCTGTACTGTCCTAAATCCCCTTCTCTGTGCTGTCCCAAAACCCCTTCTCTGTGATCCCTACCCTAAACCCCCTTCTCTGTAATGTCCTAAATCCCCTTCTCTGTGATCCCTACCCTAATTCCCCTTCTCTGTGCTGTCCCAAACGCCCTTCTCTTTGCTGTCCCAAACCTCCTTTACTGTGATCCCTACCCCAAACCCCCTTCTCTCTGAACCCCCTTCTCTCTATGAAAATAAATGTATACATACAGTAGATTCCACAGTGTGTGTATGTGTATATATATATATATATATATATATATATACACTTTTTTGTAACACAATTATGTTAATAGGGACCCCTACAAGTTTGTTGCCCAAGGGCCCCCTCAAACCTTAATCCGGCCCTGCTGGGGCAGGACGCTCGCCAGTCGCCACTACCGCGTGGAGCATAGAGCAGAGGAGACCCATCTGAGTGGGTGGCCCGCTCCCTGCCTCCCCATTGCCGCCATCTGAAGCTCGCAGAGGAGGTCAGTTCATCTTTAGGTATAAACAGTATATGTTGCTTGGAAACATATACTGTTTGTATTAAGGAAAAACAGTATATGTGTATGCATACCTTGTGGCATAATGTGAATTTTGGCTCATACCGTGTGCTATAATGTGAATATCAGCTCATACCGTGTGCTATAATGTGAATTTAGTCTCATACTGTGTGCTATAATGTGAATTTCGTCTCATACTGTGTGCTATAATGTGAATTTCGGCTCAAACCGTGTGGTATAATGTGAATCTTGGCTCATATTGTGTGCTATAATGTGAATTTCACCTCATACCGTGTGGTATAATGTGAATTTAGGCTCATACTGTGTGGTATAATGTGAATTTCGGCTCATACCATATGGTATAATGTGAATTTCGGCTCATACCGTGTGCTATAATGTGAATTTTGTCTCATACTATGTGCTATAATGTGAATTTCGGCTCATACCGTGTGTATAATGTTTATTTCCCCAGTGAATCTTTCCCTTCATGCCTCTGTAAACCTCACTACAAATGTCTCACTACTCCCTCCTACTCCTACAGAGACTTTAGGTACCAACTGCCTCTCCCTGACCCCCTCTCCTGTTACCCACTGCCACCTCCCCCTGGCATCACCCACTTTTTCTCGTCACCCTTTCCCCGGTGTTACCCACTCTGCCTCTCACTGTCACCCTCTCTCTGTCACCCACTGCCTCTCCGTCTCCCACTATGTTTCCTTCATCCACTGCCTCTCCCCTGCGTCACTATTAACCCATCACCCTCTCTCTCCTGTCACCCGCTGCCTCTCCAAAGTGTCACCCTCTTCCCGTCTTACGAATACGATGTTCCCTTTGAGGCTATGAACCTTGTTGCTAGGTCATGCCCTTGTTGTGAGGCCGCATGCACCTTCATGGGACCGCACGCCTTCGGCATGCACAAGGTGCCCCCCCCCTGTCATTTTTTCCTGGATCCGCCCCTGTACCAGCCCACACCATCCACACCGTATAACCTGGAATATACGCAACCAGTCAACAGTATGAACAAAAAAAGCATCAGCCAAAGACTGGTCTCAACTGTAACATAACCCTTATGTAAGCAATAACTATATACAAGCCTTGCAGAAATACGTCCGCACTGGGACGGGCGCACAGCATCCTCTACGGACTAGGAGAAAAAGATTTACCGGTAGGTTTAAAATCTTATTTTCTCTTACGTCCTAGCAGATGCTGGGACTCTGTAAGGATCATGGGGATTATACCAAAGCTCCAGACCGGGCGGGAGAGTGCGGATGACTCTGCAGCACCGATTGAGCAAACATGAGGTCCTCATTAGCCAGGGTATCAAACTTGTAGAACTTTGCAAAAGTGTTTGAAGTTGAACCCGACCAAGTCGCCACTCGGCAAAGCTGTAACGCCAAGACGCCTCGGGCAGCCGCCCAAGAAGAGCCCACCTTCCTAGTGGAATGGGCCTTTACCGGATTTGGTAACGGCAATCCAGCCGTAGAATGAGCCTGCTGAATCGTGTTACAGATCCAGCGAGCAATAGTCTGCTTAGAAGCAGGAGCGCCAACCTTGTTGGCTGCATACAGGATAAATAGTGCCTCTGTTTTCCTAACCCGAGCCGTCCTGGCTACATCAATTTTTAAGGCCCTGACCACATCAAGGGACTTGGAATCCTCCAAGTCCCCCGTAGCCACAGCTACCACAATAGGTTGGTTCATATGAAACGATTAAACCACTTTAGGCAAAAATTGAGGACGCGTCCTCAACTCTGCTATATCCACATGGAAAATCAGATAGGGGCTTTTGTGAGACAAAGCCGCCAATTCGGACACCCGCCTTGCAGATGCCAAGGCCAACAACATGACCACCTTCCAAGTGAGAAATTTTAATTCAACCGTTTGAAGAGGTTCAAACCAGTGAGATTTTAGGAACTGTAACACCACGTTAAGGTCCCATGGTGCCACTGGAGGCACAAAAGGAGGCTGTATGTGCAGCACTCCCTTTACAAAAGTCTGGACTTCTGGGAGAGAAGCCAATTCCTTCTGAAAGAAAATTGATAATGCCGAAATCTGTACCTTAATAGAGCCTAATTTTAGGCCCATATCCACTCCTGTCTGTAGGAAGTGGAGAAAACGGCCCAGATGGAATTCCTCAGTAGGAGCATTCTTGGCTTCACACCAAGATACATACTTTCTCCAGATATAGTGATAATGTTTCGCCGTCACCTCCTTACTAGCCTTTATCAGAGTAGGGATGACCTCTTCCGGAATGCCTTTCCCAGCTAGGATTCGGTGTTCAACCGCCATGCCGTCAAACGTAACCGCGGTAAGTCTTGGAACACGCAGGGCCCCTGTTGCAACAGGTCCTCTATGAGAGGAAGAGGTCACGGAACTTCTGTGAGCATTTCCTGAAGATCTGAATACCAGGCCCTTTCGAGGCCATCTGGAACAATGAGTATTGTCCGCACGCTGTTTCGTCTTATGATTCTCAATATCTTGGAGATGAGTGCAAGAGGAGGGAACACATAGACCGACTGAAACACCCACGGTGTCACCAGGGCGTCTACTGCTACTGCCTGTGGGTCCCTTGACCTGGCACAATACCTCCGTAGCTTCTTGTTGAGGCGTGATGCCATCATGTCTATTTGAGGAAGTCCCCAATGACTTGTTATCTCTGCAAAAACTTCCTGATGAAGTCCCCACTCTCCTGGATGGAGATCGTGTCTGCTGAGGAAGTCTGCTTCCCAGTTGTCCACTCCCGGAATGAAGACTGCTGCCAACGCGCTTATGTGATTTTCCGCCCAGCAAAGAATCCTGGTGGCTTCCGCCATTGCCGCTCTGCTCCTTGTCCCGCCTTGGCGGTTTACTTGAGCCACGGCTGTGACGTTTTCTGATTGAATCAGAACCGGTAGGTCGCGAAGAAGATTCTCCGCTTGACGTAGGCCGTTGTATATGGCCCTCAATTCCAGTACGTTGATGTGTAGACAAGCCTCCTGGCTTGACCATAGTCCCTGAAAATTTCTTCCTTGTGTGACTGCTCCCCATCCTCAGAGGCTCGCATCCGTGGTCACCAGAACCCAGTCTTGAATGCTGAACCTGCGACCCTCGAGAAGGTGAACACTCTGCAGCCAACACAGGAGAGACACCCTGGCCCTGGGGGACAGGCGTATTTTCTGATGTATTTGTAGATGGGACCCCGACCACTTGTCCAGAAGGTCCCACTGAAACGTCCTCGAATGGAAACTGCCGAAGGGGATGGCCTCGTAGGTCACCACCATTTCTCCCAGT